>NC_140995.1:250608014-250657427 GCF_052327205.1 Somniosus microcephalus | reverse complement strand
CCGCCTTGACCGAGAGTGTTTTTATACAACAGAGTGTCTCGCTGGGGTCAGAGGGCAGTTCACAGTCAGCCACAGTGGTGTGGGACTGGAGTCACATGTAGGCCCAGACCGGGTAAGGGCGGCAGGTTTCCTTCCGTAAAGGACATTCATGAACCAGATGGGTATTTATGACAATCTGACAGCTTCCTGGTCACTGTTACTGATCCAGCTTTTTATTAACGATTCTCAAACTGCCTGGGTGTTGGTTGAGCTGGGGTTCTCTGGGTCACTAGCCCAGTCTCTGGGACTCGGGTCTGGTCTCTGGGTCTCGGGCTGGGTCTCGGGCCCGGTCTCTAGGTCACCAGCCCGGTCTCTAGGTCACCAGCCCGGTCTCTGGGTCACCAGCCCGGTCTCTAGGTCACTAGCCCGGTCTCTAGGTCACCAGCCCGGTCTCTAGGTCACTAGCCCGGTCTCTGGGTCACTAGCCCGGTCTCTGGGTCACTAGGCCGGTCTCTGGGTCACTAGCCCGGTCTCTAGGTCACTAGCCCGGTCTCTAGGTCACTAGCCCGGTCTCTGGGTCTCTAGGCCGGTCTCTGGGTCACTAGGCCGGTCTCTGGGTCACTAGCCCGGTCTCTGGGTCACTAGCCCGGTCTCTGGGTCACTAGCCCGGTCTCTGGGTCACTAGCCCGGTCTCTGGGTCACTAGCCCGGTCTCTGGGTCACTAGCCCGGTCTCTAGGGTCACTAGGCCGGTCTCTGGGTCACTAGCCCGGTCTCTGGGTCACTAGCCCGGTCTCTAGGTCACTAGCCTGGTCTCTGGGTCACTAGCCCGGTCTCTAGGTCACTAGCCTGGTCTCTGGGTCACTAGCCCGGTCTCTGGGTCACTAGGCCGGTCTCTGGGTCACTAGCCCGGTCTCTGGGTCACTAGCCCGGTCTCTAGGTCACTAGCCCGGTCTCTGGGTCACTAGCCCGGTCTCTGGGTCACTAGCCGGTCTCTAGGTCACTAGCCCGGTCTCTGGGTCACTAGCCCGGTCTCTCGGTCACTAGCCCGGTCTCTGGGTCACTAGCCCGGTCTCTGGGTCACTAGCCCGGTCTCTAGGTCACTAGCCCGGTCTCTAGGTCACTAGCCCGGTCTCTGGGTCACTAGCCCGGTCTCTAGGTCACTAGCCCGGTCTCTGGGTCACTAGCCCGGTCTCTGGGTCACTAGCCCGGTCTCTGGGTCTCGGGCCCGGTCTCTGGGTCACTAGCCCGGTCTCTGGGTCACGGGCCCGGTCTCTAGGTCACTAGCCCGGTCTCTGGGTCTCTAGCCCGGTCTCTGGGTCACTAGCCCGGTCTCTAGGTCACTAGCCCGGTCTCTGGGTCTCTAGCCCGGTCTCTAGGTCACTAGCCCGGTCTCTAGGTCACTGGCCCGGTCTCTAGGTCACGGGCCCGGTCTCTAGGTCACTGGCCCGGTCTCTAGGTCACGGGCCCGGTCTCTGGGTCTCGGGCCCGGTCTCTAGGTCACGGACCCGGTCTCTAGGTCACGGGCCCGGTCTCTAGGTCACTAGCCCGGTCTCTAGGTCACTAGCCCGGTCTCTAGGTCACGGACCCGGTCTCTAGGTCACGGGCCCGGTCTCTAGGTCACTAGCCCGGTCTCTAGGTCACTAGCCCGGTCTCTGGGTCACTAGCCCGGTCTCTGGGTCACTAGCCCGGTCTCTAGGTCACTAGCCCGGTCTCTGGGTCACTAGCCCGGTCTCTGGGTCTTGGGCCCGGTCTCTAGGTCACTAGCCCGGTCTCTGGGTCACTAGCCCGGTCTCTAGGTCACTAGCCCGGTCTCTGGGTCACTAGCCCGGTCTCTGGGTCACTAGCCCGGTCTCTAGGTCACTAGCCCGGTCTCTAGGTCACTAGCCCGGTCTCTGGGTCACTAGCCCGGTCTCTAGGTCACTAGCCCGGTCTCTGGGTCACTAGCCCGGTCTCTGGGTCACTAGCCCGGTCTCTGGGTCTCGGGCCCGGTCTCTGGGTCACTAGCCCGGTCTCTGGGTCACGGGCCCGGTCTCTAGGTCACTAGCCCGGTCTCTGGGTCTCTAGCCCGGTCTCTGGGTCACTAGCCCGGTCTCTAGGTCACTAGCCCGGTCTCTGGGTCTCTAGCCCGGTCTCTAGGTCACTAGCCCGGTCTCTAGGTCACTGGCCCGGTCTCTAGGTCACGGGCCCGGTCTCTAGGTCACTGGCCCGGTCTCTAGGTCACGGGCCCGGTCTCTGGGTCTCGGGCCCGGTCTCTAGGTCACGGACCCGGTCTCTAGGTCACGGGCCCGGTCTCTAGGTCACTAGCCCGGTCTCTAGGTCACTAGCCCGGTCTCTAGGTCATGGACCCGGTCTCTAGGTCACGGGCCCGGTCTCTAGGTCACTAGCCCGGTCTCTAGGTCACTAGCCCGGTCTCTGGGTCACTAGCCCGGTCTCTGGGTCACTAGCCCGGTCTCTGGGTCACTAGCCCGGTCTCTAGGTCACTAGTCCGGTCTCTAGGTCACTAGCCCGGCCTCTCGGTCACTAGCCCGGTCTCTAGGTCACGGGCCCGGTCTCTAGGTCACTAGCCCGGTCTCTAGGTCACTAGCCCGGCCTCTCGGTCACTAGCCCGGTCTCTCGGTCACTAGCCCGGTCTCTGGGTCACTAGCCCGGTCTCTAGGTCACTAGCCCGGTCTCTAGGTCACTAGCCCGGTCTCTGGGTCACTAGCCCGGTCTCTGGGTCTCGGGCCCGGTCTCTAGGTCACTAGCCCGGTCTCTGGGTCACGGGCCCAGTCTCTAGGTCACTAGCCCGGTCTCTGGGTCACTAGCCCAGTCTCTAGGTCACTAGCCCGGCCTCTCGGTCACTAGCCCGGTCTCTAGGTCACTAGCCCGGTCTCTGGGTCACTAGCCCGGTCTCTGGGTCACTAGCCCGGCCTCTGGGTCACTAGCCCGGTCTCTGGGTCACTAGCCCGGTCTCTGGGTCACTAGCCCGGTCTCTGGGTCACTAGCCCGGTCTCTAGGTCACTAGCCCGGTCTCTGGGTCACTAGCCCGGTCTCTGGGTCACTAGCCCAGTCTCTAGGTCACTAGCCCGGTCTCTGGGTCACTAGCCCGGTCTCTGGGTCACTAGCCCGGTCTCTAGGTCACTAGCCCGGTCTCTGGGTCACTAGCCCGGTCTCTAGGTCACCAGCCCGGTCCCTAGGTCACCAGCCCGGTCTCTAGGTCACTAGCCCGGTCTCTAGGTCACTAGCCCGGTCTCTAGGTCACTAGCCCGGTCTCTGGGTCACTAGCCCGGTCTCTAGGTCACTAGCCCGGCCTCTGGGTCACTAGCCCGGTCTCTGGGTCACTAGCCCGGTCTCTGGGTCACTAGCCCGGTCTCTAGGTCACTAGCCCGGTCTCTAGGTCACTAGCCTGGTCTCTAGGTCACTAGCCCGGTCTCTGGGTCTCGGGCCCGGTCTCTAGGTCACTAGCCCGGTCTCTGGGTCACTAGCCCGGTCTCTGGGTCACTAGCCCGGTCTCTGGGTCACTAGCCCGGTCTCTGGGTCACTAGGCCGGTCTCTGGGACTCAGGCCTGGTCTCTGGGTCACTAGCCTGGTCTCTCAGGCCCGGTCTCTGGGTCACTAGCCCGATCTCTGGGTCTCGGGCCCGGTCTCTAGGTCACTAGCCCGGTCCCTAGGTCACTAGCCCGGTCTCGAGGTCACTAGCCCGGTCTCGAAGTCACTAGCCCGGTCTCTGGGTCACTAGCCCGGTCTCTGGGTCTCGGGCCCGGTCTCTAGGTCACTAGCCCGGTCTCTAGGTCACTAGCCCGGTCTCTGGGTCACTAGCCCGGTCTCTGGGTCTCGGGCCCGGTCTCTAGGTCACTAGCCCGGTCTCTGGGTCACTAGCCCGGTCTCTAGGTCACTAGCCCGGTCTCTAGGTCACTAGCCCGGTCTCTAGGTCACTAGCCCGGTCTCTGGGTCACTAGCCCGGTCTCTAGGTCACTAGCCCGGCCTCTGGGTCTCAGGCCCGGTCTCTGGGTCACTAGCCCGGTCTCTGGGTCACTAGCCCGGTCTCTGGGTCACTAGCCCGGTCTCTGGGTCACGGGCCCGGTCTCTAGGTCACTAGCCCGGTCTCTGGGTCACTAGCCCGGTCTCTGGGTCTCGGGCCCGGTCTCTGGGTCACTAGCCCGGTCTCTAGGTCACTAGCCCGGTCTCTGGGTCACTAGCCCAGTCTCTAGGTCACTAGCCCGGTCTCTGGGTCACTAGCCCGGTCTCTGGGTCACTAGCCCGGTCTCTAGGTCACTAGCCCGGTCTCTGGGTCACTAGCCCAGTCTCTAGGTCACTAGCCCGGTCTCTGGGTCACTAGCCCGGTCTCTAGGTCACTAGCCCGGTCTCTGGGTCACTAGCCCGGTCTCTAGGTCACTAGCCCGGTCTCTGGGTCTCGGGCCCGGTCTCTGGGTCTCGGGCCCGGTCTCTGGGTCTCGGGCCCGGTCTCTGGGTCACTAGCCCGGTCTCTGGGTCACTAGCCCGGTCTCTAGGTCACTAGCCCGGTCTCTGGGTCTCGGGCCCGGTCTCTAGGTCACTAGCCCGGTCTCTAGGTCACTAGCCCGGTCTCTGGGTCTCGGGCCCGGTCTCTGGGTCACTAGCCTGGTCTCTCGGGCCCGGTCTCTGGATCACTAGCCCGATCTCTGGGTCTCGGGCCCGGTCTCTAGGTCACTAGCCCGGTCCCTAGGTCACTAGCCCGGTCTCTAGGTCACTAGCCCAGTCTCTAGGTCACTAGCCCGGTTTCTAGGTCACTAGCCCAGTCTCTAGGTCACTAGCCCAGTCTCTAGGTCACTAGCCCGGTCTCTAGGTCACTAGCCCAGTCTCTAGGTCACTAGCCCGGTCTCTAGGTCACTAGCCCAGTCTCTAGGTCACTAGCCCGGTCTCTAGGTCACTAGCCCGGTCTCTGGGTCTCAGGCCCGGTCTCTAGGTCACTAGCCCGGTCTCTGGGTCTCGGGCCCGGTCTCTGGGTCACTAGCCCGGTCTCTAGGTCACCAGCCCGGTCCCTAGGTCACTAGCCCGGTCTCTAGGTCACTAGCCCGGTCTCTAGGTCACTAGCCCGGTCTCTAGGTCACTAGCCCGGTCTCTGGGTCACTAGCCCGGTCTCTGGGTCACTAGCCCGGTCTCTAGGTCACCAGCCCGGTCTCTGGGTCTCAGGCCCGGTCTCTGGGTCACTAGCCCGGTCTCTAGGTCACTAGCCCGGTCTCTGGGTCACTAGCCCGGTCTCTGGGTCACTAGCCCAGTCTCTGGGTCACTAGCCCGGTCTCTAGGTCACTAGCCCGGTCTCTAGGTCACTAGCCCGGTCTCTAGGTCACTAGCCCGGTCTCTGGGTCACTAGCCCGGTCTCTGGGTCACTAGCCCGGTCTCTAGGTCACCAGCCCGGTCTCTGGGTCTCAGGCCCGGTCTCTAGGTCACTAGCCCGGTCTCTGGGTCACTAGCCCGGTCTCTAGGTCACTAGCCCGGCCTCTGGGTCACTAGCCCGGTCTCTGGGTCACTAGCCCGGTCTCTAGGTCACCAGCCCGGTCTCTGGGTCTCAGGCCCGGTCTCTGGGTCACTAGCCCGGTCTCTAGGTCACTAGCCCGGCCTCTGGGTCACTAGCCCGGTCTCTGGGTCACTAGCCCGGTCTCTAGGTCACTAGCCCGGTCTCTAGGTCACTAGCCTGGTCTCTAGGTCACTAGCCCGGTCTCTGGGTCTCGGGCCCGGTCTCTAGGTCACTAGCCCGGTCTCTGGGTCTCAGGCCCGGTCTCTGGGTCACTAGCCCGGTCTCTGGGTCACTAGCCCGGTCTCTGGGTCACTAGCCCGGTCTCTGGGTCACGGGCCCGGTCTCTAGGTCACTAGCCCGGTCTCTGGGTCTCTAGCCCGGTCTCTAGGTCACTAGCCCGGTCTCTAGGTCACTAGCCCGGTCTCTGGGTCACTAGCCTGGTCTCTGGGTCACTAGCCCGGTCTCTGGGTCACTAGCCCGGTCTCTGGGTCACTAGCCCGGTCTCTGGGTCACTAGCCCGGTCTCTGGGTCACTAGCCCGGTCTCTGGGTCACGGGCCCGGTCTCTAGGTCACTAGCCCGGTCTCTGGGTCTCTAGCCCGGTCTCTAGGTCACTAGCCCGGTCTCTAGGTCACTAGCCCGGTCTCTAGGTCACTAGCCCGGTCTCTGGGTCACTAGCCCGGTCTCTGGGTCACTAGCCCGGTCTCTAGGTCACTAGCCCGGTCTCTGGGTCACTAGCCCGGTCTCTGGGTCTCTAGCCCGGTCTCTGGGTCACTAGCCCGGTCTCTAGGTCACTAGCCCGGTCTCTGGGTCTCTAGCCCGGTCTCTAGGTCACTAGCCCGGTCTCTAGGTCACTAGCCCGGTCTCTGGGTCACTAGGCCGGTCTCTGGGTCACTAGCCCGGTCTCTAGGTCACTAGCCCGGTCTCTGGGTCTCTAGCCCGGTCTCTAGGTCACTAGCCCGGTCTCTGGGTCTCTGGCCCGGTCTCTGGGTCACTAGCCCGGTCTCTGGGTCACTAGCCCGGTCTCTAGGTCACTAGCCTGGTCTCTGGGTCACCAGCCTGGTCTCTGGGTCTCAGGCCCGGTCTCTAGGTCACTAGCCCGGTCTCTAGGTCACTAGCCCGGTCTCTGGGTCACTAGCCCGGTCTCTAGGTCACTAGCCCGGTCTCTAGGTCACTAGCCCGGCCTCTGGGTCACTAGCCCGGTCTCTGGGTCTCTAGCCCGGTCTCTGGGTCACTAGCCCGGTCTCTAGGTCACTAGCCCGGTCTCTGGGTCTCTAGCCCGGTCTCTAGGTCACTAGCCCGGTCTCTAGGTCACTAGCCCGGTCTCTGGGTCACTAGGCCGGTCTCTGGGTCACTAGCCCGGTCTCTAGGTCACTAGCCCGGTCTCTGGGTCTCTAGCCCGGTCTCTAGGTCACTAGCCCGGTCTCTGGGTCTCTGGCCCGGTCTCTGGGTCACTAGCCCGGTCTCTAGGTCACTAGCCCGGTCTCTGGGTCACTAGCCCGGTCTCTAGGTCACTAGCCCGGCCTCTGGGTCACTAGCCCGGTCTCTGGGTCACTAGCCCGGTCTCTAGGTCACTAGCCCGGTCTCTGGGTCACTAGCCCGGTCTCTAGGTCACTAGCCCGGTCTCTGGGTCACTAGCCCGGTCTCTGGGTCACTAGCCCGGTCTCTGGGTCACTAGCCCGGTCTCTAGGTCACTAGCCCGGTCTCTGGGTCACTAGCCCGGTCTCTAGGTCACTAGCCCGGTCTCTAGGTCACTAGCCCGGTCTCTGGGTCACTAGTCCGGTCTCTAGGTCACTAGCCCGGTCTCTGGGTCACTAGCCCGGCCTCTCGGTCACTAGCCCGGTCTCTGGGTCTCGGGCCCGGTCTCTGGGTCACTAGCCCGGTCTCTGGGTCACTAGCCCGGTCTCTGGGTCACTAGCCCGGTCTCTGGGTCACTAGCCCGGTCTCTAGGTCACTAGCCCGGTCTCTGGGTCACTAGCCTGGTCTCTAGGTCACTAGCCCGGTCTCTGGGTCTCGGGCCCGGTCTCTAGGTCACTAGCCCGGTCTCTGGGTCACTAGCCCGGTCTCTGGGTCACTAGCCCGGTCTCTGGGTCACTAGCCCGGTCTCTGGGTCACTAGCCCGGTCTCTGGGTCACTAGCCCGGTCTCTAGGTCACTAGCCCGGTCTCTGGGTCACTAGCCTGGTCTCTAGGTCACTAGCCCGGTCTCTGGGTCTCGGGCCCGGTCTCTAGGTCACTTGCCCGGTCTCTGGGTCACTAGCCCGGCCTCTGGGTCTCAGGCCCGGTCTCTGGGTCACTAGCCCGGCCTCTAGGTCACTAGCCCGGTCTCTGGGTCACTAGCCCGGTCTCTGGGTCACTAGCCCGGTCTCTGGGTCACTAGCCCGGTCTCTGGGTCACGGGCCCGGTCTCTAGGTCACTAGCCCGGTCTCTGGGTCTCAGGCCCGGTCTCTGGGTCACTAGCCCGGTCTCTGGGTCACTAGCCCGGTCTCTAGGTCACTAGTCCGGTCTCTGGGTCACTAGCCCGGTCTCTGGGTCACTAGCCCGGTCTCTGGGTCACTAGCCCGGTCTCTGGGTCACTAGCCCGGTCTCTGGGTCACGGGCCCGGTCTCTAGGTCTCTAGCCCGGTCTCTGGGTCTCTAGCCTGGTCTCTGGGTCACTAGCCCGGTCTCTGGGTCACTAGCCCGGTCTCTGGGTCACTAGCCCGGTCTCTAGGTCTCTAGCCCGGTCTCTAGGTCTCTAGCCCGGTCTCTAGGTCACTAGCCCGGTCTCTAGGTCACTAGCCTGGTCTCTGGGTCACTAGCCCGGTCTCTGGGTCACTAGCCCGGTCTCTGGGTCACGGGCCCGGTCTCTAGGTCACTAGCCCGGTCTCTGGGTCACTAGCCCGGTCTCTGGGTCTCTAGCCCGGTCTCTAGGTCACTAGCCCGGTCTCTAGGTCACTAGCCCGGTCTCTAGGTCACTAGCCTGGTCTCTGGGTCACTAGCCCGGTCTCTGGGTCTCTAGCCCGGTCTCTGGGTCACTAGCCCGGTCTCTGGGTCACTAGCCCGGTCTCTAGGTCACTAGCCCGGTCTCTAGGTCACTAGCCCGGTCTCTGGGTCTCTAGCCCGGTCTCTGGGTCACTAGCCCGGTCTCTAGGTCACTAGCCCGGTCTCTGGGTCACTAGCCCGGTCTCTGGGTCACTAGCCCGGTCTCTAGGTCACTAGCCCGGTCTCTGGGTCTCTAGCCCGGTCTCTGGGTCACTAGCCCGGTCTCTAGGTCACTAGCCCGGTCTCTGGGTCTCTAGCCCGGTCTCTGGGTCACTAGCCCGGTCTCTAGGTCACTAGCCCGGTCTCTGGGTCTCTAGCCCGGTCTCTGGGTCACTAGCCCGGTCTCTGGGTCACTAGCCCGGTCTCTAGGTCACTAGCCCGGTCTCTGGGTCTCTAGCCCGGTCTCTAGGTCACTAGCCCGGTCTCTGGGTCACTGGCCCGGTCTCTAGGTCATGGACCCGGTCTCTGGGTCACCAGCCCGGTCTCTGGGTCACTAGCCCGGTCTCTGGGTCACTAGCCCGGTCTCTAGGTCACTAGCCCGGTCTCTGGGTCTCTAGCCCGGTCTCTAGGTCACGGGCCCGGTCTCTAGGTCACTAGCCCGGTCTCTAGGTCACTGGCCCGGTCTCTAGGTCATGGACCCGGTCTCTGGGTCACTAGCCCAGTCTCTAGGTCACTAGCCCGGTCTCTAGGTCACTAGCCCGGTCTCTAGGTCACTAGCCCGGTCTCTAGGTCACTAGCCCGGTCTCTGGGTCACTAGCCCGGTCTCTAGGTCACTAGCCCGGTCTCTGGGTCACTAGCCCGGTCTCTAGGTCACTAGCCCGGTCTCTGGGTCACTAGCCCGGTCTCTAGGTCACTAGCCCGGTCTCTGGGTCACTAGCCCGGTCTCTAGGTCACTAGCCCGGTCTCTAGGTCACTAGCCCGGTCTCTAGGTCACTAGCCCGGTCTCTGGGTCACTAGCCCGGTCTCTGGGTCACTAGCCCGGTCTCTGGGTCACTAGCCCGGTCTCTGGGTCTCTAGCCCGGTCTCTAGGTCACGGGCCCGGTCTCTAGGTCACTAGCCCGGTCTCTGGGTCACTAGCCCGGTCTCTAGGTCACTAGCCCGGTCTCTAGGTCACTAGCCCGGTCTCTAGGTCACTGGCCCGGTCTCTAGGTCATGGACCCGGTCTCTGGGTCACCAGCCCGGTCTCTAGGTCACTAGCCTGGTCTCTAGGTCACTAGCCCGGTCTCTGGGTCTCGGGCCCGGTCTCTAGGTCACTAGCCCGGTCTCTAGGTCACTAGCCCGGTCTCTGGGTCACTAGCCCGGTCTCTGGGTCACTAGCCCGGCCTCTGGGTCTCAGGCCCGGTCTCTGGGTCACTAGCCCGGTCTCTGGGTCACTAGCCCGGTCTCTGGGTCACTAGCCCGGTCTCTGGGTCACTAGCCCGGTCTCTAGGTCACTAGCCCGGTCTCTCGGTCACTAGCCCGGTCTCTGGGTCACTAGCCCGGTCTCTAGGTCACTAGCCCGGTCTCTGGGTCACTAGCCCGGTCTCTGGGTCACTAGCCCGGCCTCTGGGTCTCAGGCCCGGTCTCTGGGTCTCAGGCCCGGTCTCTGGGTCACTAGCCCGGTCTCTGGGTCACGGGCCCGGTCTCTAGGTCACTAGCCCGGTCTCTGGGTCTCTAGCCCGGTCTCTAGGTCACGGGCCCGGTCTCTAGGTCACTGGCCCGGTCTCTAGGTCACGGGCCCGGTCTCTAGGTCACTGGCCCGGTCTCTAGGTCACGGGCCCGGTCTCTAGGTCACTGGCCCGGTCTCTAGGTCACGGGCCCGGTCTCTAGGTCACTGGCCCGGTCTCTAGGTCTCGGGCCCGGTCTCTAGGTCACTAGCCCGGTCTCTGGGTCACTAGCCCGGTCTCTGGGTCACTAGCCCGGCCTCTCGGTCACTAGCCCGGTCTCTAGGTCACGGGCCCGGTCTCTAGGTCACTAGCCCGGTCTCTAGGTCACTAGCCCGGCCTCTCGGTCACTAGCCCGGTCTCTAGGTCACTAGCCCGGTCTCTCGGTCACTAGCCCGGTCTCTAGGTCACTAGCCCGGTCTCTAGGTCACTAGCCCGGTCTCTAGGTCACTAGCCCGGTCTCTAGGTCACTAGCCCGGTCTCTAGGTCACTAGCCCGGCCTCTCGGTCACTAGCCCGGTCTCTAGGTCACGGGCCCGGTCTCTAGGTCACTAGCCCGGTCTCTAGGTCACTAGCCCGGCCTCTCGGTCACTAGCCCGGTCTCTAGGTAACTAGCCCGGTCTCTGGGTCACGAGCCCGGTCTCTAGGTCACTAGCCCGGTCTCTAGGTCACTAGCCCGGTCTCTAGGTCACTAGCCCGGTCTCTGGGTCTCGGGCCCGGTCTCTAGGTCACTAGCCCGGTCTCTGGGTCACTAGCCCGGTCTCTGGGTCACTAGCCCGGTCTCTGGGTCACTAGCCCGGTCTCTGGGTCACTAGCCCGGTCTCTGGGTCACTAGCCCGGTCTCTGGGTCACTAGCCCGGTCTCTGGGTCACTAGCCCGGTCTCTAGGTCACTAGCCCGGCCTCTGGGTCACTAGCCCGGTCTCTGGGTCACGGGCCCGGTCTCTAGGTCACTAGCCCGGTCTCTGGGTCACTAGCCCGGTCTCTGGGTCACTAGCCCGGTCTCTAGGTCACTAGCCCGGTCTCTAGGTCACTAGCCCGGTCTCTGGGTCACTAGCCCGGTCTCTGGGTCACTAGCCCGGTCTCTGGGTCACTAGCCCGGTCTCTGGGTCACTAGCCCGGTCTCTGGGTCTCGGGCCCAGTCTCTAGGTCACTAGCCCGGTCTCTGGGTCACTAGCCCGGTCTCTGGGTCACTAGCCCGGTCTCTAGGTCACTAGCCCGGTCTCTAGGTCACTAGCCCGGTCTCTGGGTCACTAGCCCGGTCTCTGGGTCACTAGCCCGGTCTCTGGGTCACTAGCCCGGTCTCTAGGTCACTAGCCCGGTCTCTAGGTCACTAGCCCGGCCTCTGGGTCACTAGCCCGGTCTCTGGGTCACTAGCCCGGTCTCTGGGTCACTAGCCCGGTCTCTGGGTCACTAGCCCGGTCTCTGGGTCACTAGCCCGGTCTCTAGGTCACTAGCCCGGTCTCTGGGTCACTAGCCCGGTCTCTGGGTCACTAGCCCGGTCTCTGGGTCACTAGCCCGGTCTCTGGGTCACGAGCCCGGTCTCTAGGTCACTAGCCCGGTCTCTAGGTCACTAGCCCGGCCTCTGGGTCACTAGCCCGGCCTCTGGGTCACTAGCCCGGTCTCTGGGTCACTAGCCCGGTCTCTGGGTCACTAGCCCGGTCTCTGGGTCACTAGCCCGGTCTCTGGGTCACTAGCCCGGTCTCTGGGTCACTAGCCCGGTCTCTAGGTCACTAGCCCGGTCTCTAGGTCACTAGCCCGGTCTCTAGGTCACTAGCCCGGTCTCTGGACCACTAGCCCGGTCTCTGGGTCTAGGACCCGGTCTCTGGGTCACCAGCCCGGTCTCTGGGTCTCGGGCCCGGTCTCTAGGTCACTAGCCCGGTCTCTGGGTCACTAGCCCGGTCTCTGGGTCACTAGCCCGGTCTCTGGGTCTCGGGCCCGGTCTCTGGGTCTCGGGCCCGGTCTCTGGGTCTCGGGCCCGGTCTCTGGGTCTCGGGCCCAGTCTCTGGGTCACTAGCCCGGTCTCTAGGTCACTAGCCCGGTCTCTGGGTCTCGAGCCCGGTCTCTAGGTCACTAGCCCGGTCTCTAGGTCACTAGCCCGGTCTCTAGGTCACTAGCCCGGTCTCTGGGTCACTAGCCCGGTCTCTAGGTCACTAGCCCAGTCTCTAGGTCACTAGCCCGGTCTCTAGGTCACCAGCCCGGTCTCTGGGTCACCAGCCCGGTCTCTGGGTCTCGGGCCCGGTCTCTGGGTCACTAGCCCGGTCTCTGGGTCACTAGCCCGGTCTCTAGGTCACTAGCCCGGTCTCTAGGTCACTAGCCCGGTCTCTAGGTCACTAGCCCGGTCTCTGGGTCTCGGGCCCGGTCTCTGGGTCACTAGCCCGGTCTCTAGGTCACTAGCCCGGTCTCTGGGTCTCGGGCCCGGTCTCTGGGTCACTAGCCCGGTCTCTGGGTCACTAGCCCGGTCTCTGGGTCACTAGCCCGGTCTCTGGGTC
The DNA here is from genome assembly GCF_052327205.1 of Somniosus microcephalus. Classification (NCBI taxonomy): domain Eukaryota; kingdom Metazoa; phylum Chordata; class Chondrichthyes; order Squaliformes; family Somniosidae; genus Somniosus; species Somniosus microcephalus. The sequence continues at coordinate 250,644,820 of NC_140995.1, read as the reverse complement.
ACTAGCCCGGTCTCTGGGTCACTAGCCCGGTCTCTGGGTCTCGGGCCCGGTCTCTGGGTAACTAGCCCGGTCTCTGGGTCACTTGGCCGGTCTCTAGGTCACTAGCCCGGTCTCTAGGTCACTAGCCCGGTCTCTGGGTCACTAGCCCGGTCTCTGGGTCACTAGCCCGGTCTCTGGGTCTCGGGCCCGGTCTCTGGGTCACCAGCCCGGTCTCTGGGTCACTAGCCCGGTCTCTGGGTCACTAGCCCGGTCTCTAGGTCACTAGCCCGGTCTCTGGGTCACTAGCCCGGTCTCTGGGTCACTAGCCCGGTCTCTGGGTCACTAGCCCGGTCTCTGGGTCTCGGGCCCGGTCTCTGGGTCACTAGCCCGGTCTCTAGGTCACTAGCCCGGTCTCTGGGTCACTAGCCCGGTCTCTGGGTCACTAGCCCGGTCTCTGGGTCACTAGCCCGGTCTCTGGGTCTCGAGCCTGGTCTCTCGGTCTCGGGCCCGGTCTCTGGGTCACTAGCCCGGTCTCTGGGTCACTAGCCCGGTGTCTAGGTCACTAGCCCGGTCTCTGGGTCTCGGGCCCGGTCTCTAGGTCTCGGGCCCGGTCTCTAGGTCACTAGCCCGGTCTCTGGGTCTCGGGCCCGGTCTCTAGGTCACTAGCCCGGTCTCTAGGTCACGGGCCTGGTCTCTGAGTCTCGGGCCCGGTCTCTAGGTCACTAGCCCGGTCTCTGGGTCTCGGGCCCGGTCTCTAGGTCACTAGCCCGGTCTCTAGGTCACTAGCCCGGTCTCTGGGTCTCGGGCCCGGTCTCTAGGTCACTAGCCCGGTCTCTAGGTCACCAGCCCGGTCTCTAGGTCACCAGCCCGGTCTCTGGGTCACTAGCCCGGTCTCTAGGTCACTAGCCCGGTCTCTAGGTCACCAGCCCGGTCTCTAGGTCACTAGCCCGGTCTCTAGGTCACTAGCCCGGTCTCTGGGTCACTAGCCCGGTCTCTGGGTCTCGGGCCCGGTCTCTGGGTCACTAGCCCGGTCTCTAGGTCACTAGCCCGGTCTCTAGGTCACTAGCCCGGTCTCTGGGTCTCAGGCCCGGTCTCTCGGTCACTAGCCCGGTCTCTGGGTCACTAGCCCGGTCTCTGGGTCACTAGCCCGGTCTCTTGGTCACCAGCCCGGTCTCTGGGTCACTAGCCCGGTCTCTGGGTCTCGGGCCCGGTCTCTGGGTCACTAGCCCGGTCTCTGGGTCACTAGCCCGGTCTCTAGGTCACTAGCCCGGTCTCTGGGTCACTAGCCCGGTCTCTGGGTCACTAGCCCGGTCTCTCGGTCACTAGCCCGGTCTCTGGGTCACTAGCCCGGTCTCTGGGTCTCAGGCCCGGTCTCTCGGTCACTAGCCCGGTCTCTGGGTCACTAGCCCGGTCTCTCGGTCACTAGCCCGGTCTCTAGGTCACTAGCCCGGTCTCTAGGTCACTAGCCCGGTCTCTGGGTCACTAGCCCGGTCTCTCGGTCACTAGCCCGGTCTCTGGGTCACTAGCCCGGTCTCTCGGTCACTAGCCCGGTCTCTAGGTCACTAGCCCGGTCTCTGGGTCACTAGCCCGGTCTCTCGGTCACTAGCCCGGTCTCTGGGTCACTAGCCCGGTCTCTGGGTCTAGGGCCCGGTCTCTAGGTCACTAGCCCGGTCTCTGGGTCTCGGGCCCGGTCTCTGGGTCACTAGCCCGGTCTCTAGGTCTCAGGCCCGGTCTCTGGGTCTCAGGCCCGGTCTCTGGGTCACTAGCCCGGTCTCTAGGTCACTAGCCCGGTCTCTGGGTCTCAGGCCCGGTCTCTGGGTCTCGGGCCCGGTCTCTGGGTCACCAGCCCGCTCTCTGGGTCACCAGCCCGCTCTCTGGGTCACCAGCCCGCTCTCTGGGTCACCAGCCCGGTCTCTGGGTCACTAGCCCGCTCTCTGGGTCACTAGCCCGGTCTCTGGGTCACCAGCCCGGTCTCTGGGTCACCAGCCCGGTCTCTAGGTCACCAGCCCGGTCTCTAGGTCACCAGCCCGGTCTCTGGGTCACCAGCCCAGTCTCTAGGTCACTAGCCCGGTCTCTAGGTCACTAGCCCGGTCTCTAGGTCTCGGGCCTGGTCTCTCGGTCTCGGGTCCGGTCTCTAGATCACTGGCCTGGTCTCGGGCCCGGTCTCTAGGTCACTAGCCCGGTCTCTAGGTCACTAGCCCGGTCTCTGGGTCTCGGGCCTGGTCTCTAGGTCACTAGCCCGGTCTCTGGGTCTCAGGCCGGTCTCTGGGTCTCGGGCCCGGTCACTAGCCCGGTCTCTGGGTCTCGGGCCCGGTCTCTAGGTCACTAGCCCGGTCTCTAGGTCACTAGTCCGGTCTCTGGGTCACTAGCCCGGTCTCTAGGTCACTAGCCCGGTCTCTAGGTCACTAGCCCGGTCTCTAGGTCACTAGCCCGGTCTCTAGGTCACTAGCCCGGTCTCTAGGTCACTAGCCCGGTCTCTAGGTCACTAGCCCGGTCTCTAGGTCACCAGCCCGGTCTCTAGGTCACTAGCCCAGTCTCTAGGTCACAAGCCCGGTCTCTAGGTCACTAGCCCGGTCTCTAGGTCACTAGCCCGGTCTCTAGGTCACTAGCCCGGTCTCTAGGTCACTAGCCCGGTCTCTAGGTCACGAGCCCGGTCTCTAGGTCACTGGCCCGGTCTCTAGGTCATGGACCCGGTCTCTAGGTCACGGGCCCGGTCTCTAGGTCACGGGCCCGGTCTCTAGGTCACGGACCCGGTCTCTAGGTCACGGGCCCGGTCTCTAGGTCACTAGCCCGGTCTCTAGGTCACGGGCCCGGTCTCTAGGTCATGGACCCGGTCTCTAGGTCATGGACCCGGTCTCTAGGTCACGGGCCCGGTCTCTAGGTCTCGGGCCCGGTCTCTGGGTCACTAGCCCGGTCTCTAGGTCACTAGCCCGGTCTCTGGGTCACTAGCCCGGTCTCTGGGTCACTAGCCCGGTCTCTAGGTCTCGGGCCCGGTCTCTGGGTCACTAGCCCGGTCTCTAGGTCACTAGCCCGGTCTCTAGGTCACTAGCCCGGTCTCTAGGTCACTAGCCCGGTCTCTAGGTCACTAGCCCGGTCTCTAGGTCACTAGCCCGGTCTCTGGGTCACTAGCCCGGCCTCTCGGTCACTAGCCCGGTCTCTAGGTCACTAGCCCGGTCTCTGGGTCACTAGCCCGGTCTCTAGGTCACTAGCCCGGTCTCTGGGTCTCGGGCCCGGTCTCTGGGTCACTAGCCCAGTCTCTGGGTCACTAGCCCGGTCTCTGGGTCACTAGCCCGGTCTCTGGGTCACTAGCCCGGTCTCTAGGTCACTAGCCCGGTCTCTGGGTCTCGGGCCCGGTCTCTGGGTCACTAGCCTGGTCTCTGGGTCACTAGCCCGGTCTCTGGGTCACTAGCCCGGTCTCTGGGTCACTAGCCCGGTCTCTGGGTCACTAGCCCGGCCTCTCGGTCACTAGCCCGGTCTCTAGGTCACGGGCCCGGTCTCTGGGTCACTAGCCCGGTCTCTAGGTCACTAGCCCGGTCTCTAGGTCACCAGCCCAGTCTCTAGGTCACTAGCCCGGTCTCTAGGTCACTAGCCCGGTCTCTAGGTCACGGGCCCGGTCTCTAGGTCACTAGCCCGGTCTCTAGGTCACTAGCCCGGTCTCTAGGTCACTAGCCCGGTCTCTGGGTCACTAGCCCGGTCTCTGGGTCACTAGCCCGGTCTCTGGGTCACGGGCCCGGTCTCTAGGTCACGGGCCCGGTCTCTAGGTCACTAGCCCGGTCTCTAGGTCACGGGCCCGGTCTCTAAGTCACTAGCCCGGTCTCTAGGTCACTAGCCCGGTCTCTGGGTCACTAGCCCGGTCTCTAGGTCACGGGCCCGGCCTCTAAGTCACTAGCCCGGTCTCTAGGTCACTAGCCCGGTCTCTGGGTCACTAGCCTGGTCTCTAGGTCACTAGCCCGGTCTCTGGGTCACTAGCCCCGGTCTCTGGGTCACTAGCCCGGTCTCTAGGTCACGGGCCCGGTCTCTAGGTCACTAGCCCGGTCTCTAGGTCACGGGCCCGGTCTCTGGGTCACTAGCCTGGTCTCTAGGTCACGGGCCCGGTCTCTAGGTCACTAGCCCGGTCTCTAGGTCACGGGCCCGGCCTCTCGGTCACGGGCCCGGTCTCTAGGTCACTAGCCCGGTCTCTAGGTCACTGGCCCGGTCTCTGGGTCACTAGCCCGGTCTCTGGGTCACTAGCCCGGTCTCAGGGTCTCAGGCCCGGTCTCTGGGTCACTAGCCCGGTCTCTAGGTCACGGGCCCGGTCTCTAGGTCACTAGCCCGGCCTCTCGGTCACTAGCCCGGTCTCTAGGTCACTGGCCCGGTCTCTGGGTCACTAGCCCGGTCTCTGGGTCACTAGCCCGGTCTCTGGGTCTCGGGCCCGGTCTCTGGGTCTCTAGCCCGGTCTCAGGGTCTCAGGCCCGGTCTCTGGGTCTCGGGCCCGGTCTCTAGGTCACTAGCCCGGTCTCAGGGTCTCAGGCCCGGTCTCTGGGTCTCAGGCCCGGTCTCTAGGTCACGGGCCCGGTCTCTAGGTCACTAGCCCGGTCTCTAGGTCACGGGCCCGGTCTCTGGATCACTAGCCCGGTCTCTAGGTCACGGGCCCGGTCTCTAGGTCACTAGCCCGGTCTCTGGGTCACTAGCCCGGTCTCTAGGTCACGGGCCCGGTCTCTGGATCACTAGCCTGGTCTCTGGGTCTCGGGCCCGGTCTCTGGGTCACTAGCCCGGTCTCTGGGTCACTAGCCCGGTCTCTAGGTCATGGACCCGGTCTCTAGGTCACGGGCCCGGTCTCTAGGTCATGGACCCGGTCTCTAGGTCACTAGCCCGGTCTCTAGGTCACTAGCCCGGTCTCTGGGTCACTAGCCCGGTCTCTGGGTCACTAGCCCGGTCTCTAGGTCACTAGCCCGGTCTCTAGGTCACTAGCCCGGTCTCTAGGTCACTAGCCCGGCCTCTCGGTCACTAGCCCGGTCTCTAGGTCACTGGCCCGGTCTCTAGGTCATGGACCCGGTCTCTAGGTCACGGGCCCGGTCTCTAGGTCACTAGCCCGGTCTCTAGGTCACTAGCCCGGTCTCTGGGTCACTAGCCCGGTCTCTAGGTCACTGGCCCGGTCTCTGGGTCACTAGCCCGGTCTCTAGGTCACTAGCCCGGTCTCTGGGTCATGGACCCGGTCTCTAGGTCACGGGCCCGGTCTCTAGGTCACGGGCCCGGTCTCTAGGTCACTAGCCCGGTCTCTAGGTCACTAGCCCGGTCTCTAGGTCACTAGCCCGGCCTCTCGGTCACTAGCCCGGTCTCTAGGTCACGGGCCCGGTCTCTAGGTCACTAGCCCGGTCTCTGGGTCTCGGGCCCGGCCTCTGGGTCACTAGCCCGGTCTCTGGGTCACTAGCCCGGTCTCTAGGTCACTAGCCCGGTCTCTAGGTCACTAGCCCGGTCTCTAGGTCACTAGCCCGGTCTCTGGGTCACTAGCCCGGTCTCTAGGTCACTAGCCCGGTCTCTAGGTCACTAGCCCGGTCTCTGGGTCACTAGCCCGGTCTCTAGGTCACTAGCCCGGTCTCTGGGTCTCAGGCCCGGTCTCTGGGTCACTAGCCCGGTCTCTGGGTCTCTAGCCCGGTCTCTGGGTCACTAGCCCGGTCTCTGGGTCACTAGCCCGGTCTCTGGGTCTAGGGCCCGGTCTCTGGGTCACTAGCCCGGTCTCTGGGTCACTAGCCCGGTCTCTGGGTCACTAGCCCGGTCTCTGGGTCACTAGTCCGGTCTCTAGGTCACTAGCCCGGTCTCTGGGTCACTAGCCCGGTCTCTAGGTCACTAGCCCGGTCTCTAGGTCACTAGTCCGGTCTCTAGGTCACTAGCCCGGTCTCTAGGTCACTAGCCCGGTCTCTAGGTCACTAGTCCGGTCTCTAGGTCACTAGCCCGGTCTCTAGGTCACTAGCCCGGTCTCTAGGTCACTAGCCCGGTCTCTGGGTCACTAGCCCGGTCTCTAGGTCACTAGCCCGGTCTCTAGGTCACTAGCCCGGTCTCTAGGTCACTAGCCCGGTCTCTAGGTCTCGGGCCCGGTCTCTGGGTCACTAGCCCGGTCTCTAGGTCACTAGCCCAGTCTCTAGGTCACTAGCCCGGTCTCTGGGTCACTAGCCCGGTCTCTGGGTCACGAGCCTGGTCTCTGGGTCTCTAGCCCGGTCTCTAGGTCACTAGCCCGGTCTCTAGGTCACTAGCCCGGTCTCTGGGTCACTAGCCCGGTCTCTGGGTCACTAGCCCGGTCTCTGGGTCACTAGCCCGGTCTCTAGGTCACTAGCCCGGTCTCTAGGTCACTAGCCCGGTCTCTGGGTCACTAGCCCGGTCTCTGGGTCACTAGCCCGGTCTCTAGGTCACTAGCCCGGTCTCTGGGTCACTAGCCCGGTCTCTGGGTCACTAGCCCGGTCTCTGGGTCACTAGCCCGGTCTCTGGGTCTCGGGCCCGGTCTCTGGGTCACTAGCCCGGTCTCTGGGTCACTAGCCCGGTCTCTGGGTCACTAGCCCGGTCTCTAGGTCACTAGCCCGGTCTCTGGGTCACTAGCCCGGTCTCTGGGTCACTAGCCCGGTCTCTGGGTCTCGGGCCCGGTCTCTGGGTCACTAGCCCGGTCTCTGGGTCACTAGCCCGGTCTCTGGGTCACTAGCCCGGTCTCTAGGTCACTAGCCCGGTCTCTAGGTCACTAGCCCGGTCTCTGGGTCTCGGGCCCGGCCTCTCGGTCACTAGCCCGGTCTCTGGGTCTCGGGCCCGGTCTCTGGGTCACTAGCCCGGTCTCTAGGTCACTAGCCCGGTCTCTGGGTCACTAGCCCGGTCTCTAGGTCACTAGCCCGGTCTCTGGGTCTCGGGCCCGGCCTCTGGGTCACTAGCCCGGTCTCTGGGACTCGGGCCCGGTCTCTGGGTCACTAGCCCGGTCTCTAGGTCACTAGCCCGGTCTCTGGGTCACTAGCCCGGTCTCTAGGTCACTAGCCCGGTCTCTAGGTCACTAGCCCGGTCTCTAGGTCACTAGCCCGGTCTCTGGGTCTCGGGCCCGGCCTCTGGGTCACTAGCCCGGTCTCTGGGACTCGGGCCCGGTCTCTGGGTCACTAGCCCGGTCTCTAGGTCACTAGCCCGGTCTCTGGGTCACTAGCCCGGTCTCTGGGTCACTAGCCCGGTCTCTGGGTCACGAGCCTGGTCTCTGGGTCACTAGCCCGGTCTCTAGGTCACTAGCCCGGTCTCTGGGTCACTAGCCCGGTCTCTAGGTCACTGGCCCGGTCTCTGGGTCACTAGCCCGGTCTCTGGGTCACTAGCCCGGTCTCTAGGTCACTAGCCCGGTCTCTAGGTCACTAGCCCGGTCTCTGGGTCACTAGCCCGGTCTCTGGGTCACTAGCCCGGTCTCTGGGTCACTAGCCCGGTCTCTGGGTCACTAGCCCGGTCTCTGGGTCACTAGCCCGGTCTCTAGGTCACTAGCCTGGTCTCTGGGTCACTAGCCCGGTCTCTGGGTCACTAGCCCGGTCTCTGGGTCACTAGCCCGGTCTCTGGGTCACTAGCCCGGTCTCTAGGTCACTAGCCCGGTCTCTGGGTCACTAGCCCGGTCTCTGGGTCACTAGCCCGGTCTCTGGGTCACTAGCCCGGTCTCTGGGTCACTAGCCCGGTCTCTGGGTCACTAGCCCGGTCTCTGGGTCACTAGCCCGGTCTCTGGGTCACTAGCCCGGTCTCTGGGTCACTAGCCCGGTCTCTGGGTCTCGGGCCCGGTCTCTGGGTCACTAGCCCGGTCTCTGGGTCACTAGCCCGGTCTCTAGGTCACTAGCCCGGTCTCTGGGTCACTAGCCCGGTCTCTAGGTCACTAGCCCGGTCTCTAGGTCACTAGCCCGGTCTCTAGGTCACTAGCCCGGTCTCTAGGTCACTAGCCCGGTCTCTAGGTCACTAGCCCAGTCTCTGGGTCTCAGGCCCGGTCTCTGGGTCACTAGCCCGGTCTCTGGGTCACTAGCCCGGTCTCTGGGTCACTAGCCCGGTCTCTAGGTCACTAGCCCGGTCTCTAGGTCACTAGCCCGGTCTCTGGACCACTAGCCCGGTCTCTGGGTCACTAGCCCGGTCTCTGGGACACTAGCCCGGTCTCTGGGACACTAGCCCGGTCTCTGGGTCACTAGCCCGGTCTCTAGGTCACTAGCCCGGTCTCTAGGTCACTAGCCCGGTCTCTAGGTCACTAGCCCGGTCTCTGGGTCACTAGCCCGGTCTCTAGGTCACTAGCCCGGTCTCTAGGTCACAAGCCCGGTCTCTGGGTCTCGGGCCCGGTCTCTGGGTCACTAGCCCGGTCTCTAGGTCACTAGCCCGGTCTCTAGGTCACTAGCCCGGTCTCTGGGTCTCGGGCCCGGTCTCTGGGTCTCGGGCCCGGTCTCTGGGTCACTAGCCCGGTCTCTGGGTCACTAGCCCGGTCTCTGGGTCACTAGCCCGGTCTCTAGGTCACTAGCCCGGTCTCTAGGTCACTAGCCCGGTCTCTAGGTCACTAGCCCGGTCTCTGGGTCACTAGCCCGGTCTCTAGGTCACTAGCCCGGTCTCTGGGTCTCGGGCCTGGTCTCTCGGTCACTAGCCCGGTCTCTGGGTCACTAGCCCGGTCTCTGGGTCACTAGCCCGGTCTCTGGGTCACTAGCCCGGTCTCTGGGTCACTAGCCCGGTCTCTGGGTCACTAGCCCGGTCTCTGGGTCACTAGCCCGGTCTCTGGGTCACTAGCCCGGTCTCTCGGTCACTAGCCCGGTCTCTGGGTCACTAGCCCGGTCTCTGGGTCACTAGCCCGGTCTCTGGGTCACTAGCCCGGTCTCTAGGTCACCAGCCCGGTCTCTGGGTCTCGGGCCTGGTCTCTGGGTCACTAGCCCGGTCTCTGGGTCACTAGCCCGGTCTCTGGGTCACTAGCCCGGTCTCTAGGTCACTAGCCCGGTCTCTGGGTCACTAGCCCGGTCTCTGGGTCACTAGCCCGGTCTCTAGGTCACTAGCCCGGTCTCTGGGTCACTAGCCCGGTCTCTAGGTCACTAGCCCGGTCTCTGGGTCTCGGGCCTGGTCTCTGGGTCACTAGCCCGGTCTCTGGGTCACTAGCCCGGTCTCTGGGTCACTAGCCCGGTCTCTAGGTCACTAGCCCGGTCTCTGGGTCTCGGGCCTGGTCTCTGGGTCACTAGCCCGGTCTCTGGGTCACTAGCCCGGTCTCTGGGTCACTAGCCCGGTCTCTAGGTCACTAGCCCGGTCTCTAGGTCACTAGCCCGGTCTCTAGGTCACTAGCCCGGTCTCTAGGTCACTAGCCCGGTCTCTGGGTCACTAGCCCGGTCTCTAGGTCACAAGCCCGGTCTCTGGGTCTCGGGCCCGGTCTCTAGGTCAGTAGCCCGGTCTCTGGGTCACTAGCCCGGTCTCTGGGTCTCGGGCCCGGTCTCTGGGTCACTAGCCCGGTCTCTAGGTCACTAGCCCGGTCTCTAGGTCACTAGCCCGGTCTGTAGGTCACTAGCCCGGTCTCTAGGTCACTAGCCCGGTCTCTGGGTCACTAGCCCGGTCTCTAGGTCACTAGCCCGGTCTCTGGGTCACTAGCCCGGTCTCTGGGTCACTAGCCCGGTCTCTGGGTCACTAGCCCGGTCTCTGGGTCACTAGCCCGGTCTCTGCGTCACTAGCCCGGTCTCTAGGTCACTAGCCCGGTCTCTAGGTCACTAGCCCGGTCTCTAGGTCACTAGCCCGGTCTCTGGGTCACTAGCCTGGTCTCTGGGTCACTAGCCCGGTCTCTGGGTCTCGGGCCCGGTCTCTAGGTCACTAGCCCGGTCTCTGGGTCACTAGCCCGGTCTCTAGGTCACTAGCCCGGTCTCTGGGTCACTAGCCCGGTCTCTGGGTCACTAGCCCGGTCTCTGGGTCTAGGGCCCGGTCTCTAGGTCACTAGCCCGGTCTCTGGGTCACTAGCCCGGTCTCTAGGTCACTAGCCCGGTCTCTGGGTCACTAGCCCGGTCTCTGGGTCACTAGCCCGGTCTCTGGGTCACTAGCCCGGTCTCTGGGTCACTAGCCCGGTCTCTGGGTCACTAGCCCGGTCTCTAGGTCACTAGCCCGGTCTCTAGGTCACTAGCCCGGTCTCTGGACCACTAGCCCGGTCTCTGGGTCACTAGCCCGGTCTCTGGGACACTAGCCCGGTCTCTGGGACACTAGCCCGGTCTCTGGGTCACTAGCCCGGTCTCTAGGTCACTAGCCCGGTCTCTAGGTCACTAGCCCGGTCTCTAGGTCACTAGCCCGGTCTCTGGGTCACTAGCCCGGTCTCTAGGTCACTAGCCCGGTCTCTAGGTCACAAGCCCGGTCTCTGGGTCTCGGGCCCGGTCTCTGGGTCACTAGCCCGGTCTCTAGGTCACTAGCCCGGTCTCTAGGTCACTAGCCCGGTCTCTGTGTCTCGGGCCCGGTCTCTGGGTCTCGGGCCCGGTCTCTGGGTCACTAGCCCGGTCTCTGGGTCACTAGCCCGGTCTCTGGGTCACTAGCCCGGTCTCTAGGTCACTAGCCCGGTCTCTAGGTCACTAGCCCGGTCTCTAGGTCACTAGCCCGGTCTCTGGGTCACTAGCCCGGTCTCTAGGTCACTAGCCCGGTCTCTGGGTCTCGGGCCTGGTCTCTGGGTCACTAGCCCGGTCTCTGGGTCACTAGCCCGGTCTCTGGGTCACTAGCCCGGTCTCTAGGTCACTAGCCCGGTCTCTAGGTCACTAGCCCGGTCTCTGGGTCACTAGCCCGGTCTCTGGGTCACTAGCCCGGTCTCTAGGTCACTAGCCCGGTCTCTGGGTCACTAGCCCGGTCTCTGGGTCACTAGCCCGGTCTCTGGGTCACTAGCCCGGTCTCTGGGTCACTAGCCCGGTCTCTAGGTCACCAGCCCGGTCTCTGGGTCTCGGGCCCGGTCTCTGGGTCTCGGGCCCGGTCTCTGGGTCTCGGGCCTGGTCTCTGGGTCACTAGCCCGGTCTCTGGGTCACTAGCCCGGTCTCTGGGTCACTAGCCCGGTCTCTAGGTCACTAGCCCGGTCTCTAGGTCACTAGCCCGGTCTCTAGGTCACTAGCCCGGTCTCTAGGTCACTAGCCCGGTCTCTGGGTCACTAGCCCGGTCTCTAGGTCACAAGCCCGGTCTCTGGGTCTCGGGCCCGGTCTCTAGGTCACTAGCCCGGTCTCTGGGTCACTAGCCCGGTCTCTGGGTCTCGGGCCCGGTCTCTGGGTCACTAGCCCGGTCTCTAGGTCACTAGCCCGGTCTCTAGGTCACTAGCCCGGTCTCTAGGTCACTAGCCCGGTCTCTAGGTCACTAGCCCGGTCTCTGGGTCACTAGCCCGGTCTCTAGGTCACTAGCCCGGTCTCTGGGTCACTAGCCCGGTCTCTGGGTCACTAGCCCGGTCTCTAGGTCACTAGCCCGGTCTCTGGGTCACTAGCCCGGTCTCTGGGTCACTAGCCCGGTCTCTGGGTCACTAGCCCGGTCTCTGGGTCACTAGCCCGGTCTCTGGGTCACTAGCCCGGTCTCTAGGTCACTAGCCCGGTCTCTAGGTCACTAGCCCGGTCTCTAGGTCACTAGCCCGGTCTCTGGGTCACTAGCCTGGTCTCTGGGTCACTAGCCCGGTCTCTGGGTCTCGGGCCCGGTCTCTAGGTCACTAGCCCGGTCTCTGGGTCACTAGCCCGGTCTCTAGGTCACTAGCCCGGTCTCTGGGTCACTAGCCCGGTCTCTGGGTCACTCGCCCGGTCTCTGGGTCTAGGGCCCGGTCTCTAGGTCACTAGCCCGGTCTCTGGGTCACTAGCCCGGTCTCTAGGTCACTAGCCCGGTCTCTGGGTCACTAGCCCGGTCTCTGGGTCACTAGCCCGGTCTCTGGGTCACTAGCCCGGTCTCTGGGTCACTAGCCCGGTCTCTGGGTCACTAGCCCGGTCTCTAGGTCACTAGCCCGGTCTCTGGGTCACTAGCCCGGTCTCTGGGTCACTAGCCCGGTCTCTGGGTCACTAGCCCGGTCTCTAGGTCACTAGCCCGGTCTCTGGGTCACTAGCCCGGTCTCTGGGTCACTAGCCCGGTCTCTGGACCACTAGCCCGGTCTCTGGGTCTAGGGCCCGGTCTCTGGGTCACTAGCCCGGTCTCTAGGTCACTAGCCCGGTCTCTGGGTCACTAGCCCGGTCTCTAGGTCACTAGCCCGGTCTCTGGGTCACTAGCCCGGTCCCTAGGTCACTAGCCCGGTCTCTGGGTCACTAGCCCGGTCTCTGGGTCACTAGCCCGGTCTCTAGGTCACTAGCCCGGTCTCTGGGTCACTAGCCCGGTCTCTAGGTCACTAGCCCGGTCTCTGGATCACTAGCCCGGTCTCGAGGTCACTAGCCCGGTCTCTGGGTCACTAGCCCGGTCTCTAGGTCACTAGCCCGGTCTCTAGGTCACTAGCCCGGTCTCTGGGTCACTAGCCCGGTCTCTAGGTCACTAGCCCGGTCTCTGGGTCACTAGCCCGGTCTCTGGGTCTCGGGCCCGGTCTCTGGGTCTCAGGCTCGGTCTCTAGGTCACTAGCCCGGTCTCTGGGTCACTAGCCCGGTCTCTGGGTCACCAGCCCGGTCTCTAGGTCACTAGCCCGGTCTCTGGGTCACTAGCCCGGTCTCTAGGTCACTAGCCCGGTCTCTGGGTCACTAGCCCGGTCTCTGGGTCTCGGGCCCGGTCTCTGGGTCACTAGCCCGGTCTCTGGGTCACTAGTCCGGTCTCTAGGTCACTAGCCCGGTTTCTAGGTCACTAGCCCGGTCTCTGGGTCACTAGCCCGGTCTCTGGGTCACTAGCCCGGTCTCTAGGTCACTAGCCCGGTCTCTGGGTCACTAGCCCGGTCTCTAGGTCACTAGCCCGGTCTCTAGGTCACTAGCCCGGTCTCTGGGTCTCGGGCCCGGTCTCTAGGTCACTAGCCCGGTCTCTGGGTCACTAGCCCGGTCTCTGGGTCACTAGCCCGGTCTCTAGGTCACTAGCCCGGTCTCTAGGTCACTAGCCCAGGGTTGTAGCCGCTCTGTGTCTGACTCTGGCCTCGGCCCCATTTGTGTTTCAGTTTGAGGAGGAGCAGCCGGACCAGCTGCCCCAGCACCCCATCCCACGGTACAGCCCACTCAGGAGACTGGCCTCCTCTGTCTTCTCCTCCTCGTCCCTGGAGACAGAGCAGTACCCTCACCCCAGCACCACCTTCCTGCAGAGGAGCCGCTCTGCCGAGAGCAGCCCAGCGCGCCTGCCATCGTCACGGAGACACATGCCCCTGATGCAGGGCAACCACCGACTGATGCCCTCCGTCCTCCGCATCTCACGGACACAGCTGCAGCAGGTGTGGGCTCGCTTCGTGTCCAAGACCTGACTCCCTCACCCCACCCCCCTTCCCCGGGGGCTGGTCGTGTGGAGGAGTCCCCTCAGCGCTTAACGGCAATAATCTGAAGCTGTCGGAGTCTGCCTCCCATCCAGCAGAGGAGGATTCCCAGAGTTTACACAGACTGTCTGACACCAAGGCCAGCAGGTTATATCGGCATGTTTCACAGACAGAACTGAAGAGTTGTGAGAGTGTTTATGCAATGTATAGATTCTATATTATTAGTATATATATATATACACACACAATCAGCGTGGCGAGCACACTGGGCCATCAGCACTGAGCACAACACCCCGAGTGTCCTATCTCCACCTCGACATGTGATCCTCAATCTCCCCGAGTGTCCTATCTCCACCTCGACATGTGATCCCCAATCTCCCCGAGTGTCGTATCTCCACCTCGACATGTGATCCTCAATCTCCCCGAGTGTCCTATCTCCACCTCGACATGTGATCCCCAATCTCCCCGAGTGTCGTATCTCCACCTCGACATGTGATCCCCAATCTCCCCGAGTGTCCCGTCTCTACCTCGACATGTGATCCTCAATCTCCCCGAGTGTCCTATCTCCACCTCGACGTGTGATCCTCAATCTCCCCGAGTGTCCTATCTCCACCTCGACATGTGATCCCCAATCTCCCCGAGTGTCGTATCTCCACCTCGACATGTGATCCCCAATCTCCCCGAGTGTCCTATCTCCACCTCGACATGTGATCCCCAATCTCCCCGAGTGTCCCATCTCCACCTCGACATGTGATCCCCAATCTCCCCGAGTGTCCCGTCTCCACCTCGACATGTGATCCTCAATCTCCCCGAGTGTCCCGTCTCCACCTCGACATGTGATCCTCAATCTCCCCGAGTGTCCCGTCTCCACCTCGACATGTGATCCTCAATCTCCCCGAGTGTCCCGTCTCCACCTCGACATGTGATCCCCAATCTCCCCGAGTGTCCCGTCTCCACCTCGACATGTGATCCTCAATCTCCCCGAGTGTCCCGTCTCCACCTCGACATGTGATCCCCAATCTCCCCGAGTGTCCCATCTCCACCTCGACATGTGATCCCCAATCTCCCCGAGTGTCCCATCTCCACCTCGACATGTGATCCCCAATCTCCCCGAGTGTCCCATCTCCACCTCGACATGTGATCCTCAATCTCCCCGAGTGTCCCGTCTCCAGCTCGACATGTGATCCTCAATCTCCCCGAGTGTCCCGTCTCCACCTCGACATGTGATCCTCAATCTCCCCGAGTGTCCTATCTCCACCTCGACATGTGATCCTCAATCTCCCCGAGTGTCCCGTCTCCACCTCGACATGTGATCCTCAATCTCCCCGAGTGTCCCGTCTCCACCTCGACATGTGATCCTCAATCTCCCCGAGTGTCCCGTCTCCACCTCGACATGTGATCCTCAATCTCCCCGAGTGTCGTATCTCCACCTCGACATGTGATCCTCAATCTCCCCGAGTGTCCCGTCTCCACCTCGACATGTGATCCTCAATCTCCCCGAGTGTCCTATCTCCACCTCGACATGTGATCCCCAATCTCCCCGAGTGTCGTATCTCCACCTCGACATGTGATCCCCAATCTCCCCGAGTGTCCCGTCTCCACCTCGACATGTGATCCTCAATCTCCCCGAGTGTCCTATCTCCACCTCGACATGTGATCCTCAATCTCCCCGAGTGTCCCGTCTCCACCTCGACATGTGATCCCCAATCTCCCCGAGTGTCCCGTCTCCACCTCGACATGTGATCCTCAATCTCCCCGAGTGTCCCGTCTCCACCTCGACATGTGATCCTCAATCTCCCCGAGTGTCCTATCTCCACCTCGACATGTGATCCTCAATCTCCCCGAGTGTCCCGTCTCCACCTCGACATGTGATCCTCAATCTCCCCGAGTGTCCCGTCTCCACCTCGACATGTGATCCTCAATCTCCCCGAGTGTCCCGTCTCCACCTCGACATGTGATCCTCAATCTCCCCGAGTGTCCCGTCTCTACCTCGACATGTGATCCTCAATCTCCCCGAGTGTCGTATCTCCACCTCGACATGTGATCCCCAATCTCCCCGAGTGTCGTATCTCCACCTCGACATGTGATCCTCAATCTCCCCGAGTGTCCCGTCTCCACCTCGACATGTGATCCTCAATCTCCCCGAGTGTCGTATCTCCACCTCGACATGTGATCCTCAATCTCCCCGAGTGTCCCGTCTCCACCTCGACATGTGATCCTCAATCTCCCCGAGTGTCCTATCTCCACCTCGACATGTGATCCTCAATCTCCCCGAGTGTCCCGTCTCCACCTCGACATGTGATCCCCAATCTCCCCGAGTGTCCCGTCTCCACCTCGACATGTGATCCCCAATCTCCCCGAGTGTCCTATCTCCACCTCGACATGTGATCCCCAATCTCCCCGAGTGTCTGATCTCCACCTCGACATGTGATCCTCAATCTCCCCGAGTGTCGTATCTCCACCTCGACATGTGATCCCCAATCTCCCCGAGTGTCCCGTCTCCACCTCGACATGTGATCCCCAATCTCACCGAGTGTCCTATCTCCACCTCGACATGTGATCCCCAATCTCCCCGAGTGTCCCGTCTCCACCTCGACATGTGATCCCCAATCTCCCCGAGTGTCCCGTCTCCACCTCGACATGTGATCCGCAATCTCCCCGAGTGTCGTATCTCCACCTCGACATGTGATCCCCAATCTTCCCGAGTGTCCCGTCTCCACCTCGACATGTGATCCTCAATCTCCCCGAGTGTCCCGTCTCCACCTCGACATGTGATCCTCAATCTCCCCGAGTGTCGTATCTCCACCTCGACATGTGATCCTCAATCTCCCCGAGTGTCGTATCTCCACCTCGACATGTGATCCCCAATCTCCCCGAGTGTCGTATCTCCACCTCGACATGTGATCCTCAATCTCCCCGAGTGTCGTATCTCCACCTCGACATGTGATCCCCAATCTCCCCGAGTGTCCCGTCTCCACCTCGACATGTGATCCTCAATCTCCCCGAGTGTCCCGTCTCCACCTCGACATGTGATCCCCAATCTCCCCGAGTGTCGTATCTCCACCTCGACATGTGATCCTCAATCTCCCCGAGTGTCCCGTCTCCACCTCGACATGTGATCCTCAATCTCCCCGAGTGTCGTATCTCCACCTCGACATGTGATCCTCAATCTCCCCGAGTGTCCTATCTCCACCTCGACATGTGATCCCCAATCTCCCCGAGTGTCCTGTCTCCACCTCGACATGTGATCCTCAATCTCCCCGAGTGTCCTATCTCCACCTCGACATGTGATCCTCAATCTCCCCGAGTGTCCTATCTCCACCTCGACATGTGATCCTCAATCTCCCCGAGTGTCCCGTCTCCACCTCGACATGTGATCCTCAATCTCCCCGAGTGTCCCGTCTCCACCTCGACATGTGATCCCCAATCTCCCCGAGTGTCGTATCTCCACCTCGACATGTGATCCTCAATCTCCCCGAGTGTCGTATCTCCACCTCGACATGTGATCCTCAATCTCCCCGAGTGTCCCGTCTCCACCTCGACATGTGATCCCCAATCTCCCCGAGTGTCGTATCTCCACCTCGACATGTGATCCCCAATCTCCCCGAGTGTCGTATCTCCACCTCGACATGTGATCCTCAATCTCCCCGAGTGTCCCATCTCCACCTCGACATGTGATCCTCAATCTCCCCGAGTGTCCTATCTCCACCTCGACATGTGATCCTCAATCTCCCCGAGTGTCCTATCTCCACCTCGACATGTGATCCTCAATCTCCCCGAGTGTCCTATCTCCACCTCGACATGTGATCCTCAATCTCCCCGAGTGTCCTGTCTCCACCTCGACATGTGATCCCCAATCTCCCCGAGTGTCGTATCTCCACCTCGACATGTGATCCTCAATCTCCCCGAGTGTCGTATCTCCACCTCGACATGTGATCCTCAATCTCCCCGAGTGTCCTATCTCCACCTCGACATGTGATCCCCAATCTCCCCGAGTGTCGTATCTCCACCTCGACATGTGATCCTCAATCTCCCCGAGTGTCGTATCTCCACCTCGACGTGTGATCCTCAATCTCCCCGAGTGTCGTATCTCCACCTCGACATGTGATCCCCAATCTCCCCGAGTGTCGTATCTCCACCTCGACATGTGATCCTCAATCTCCCCGAGTGTCGTATCTCCACCTCGACATGTGATCCTCAATCTCCCCGAGTGTCCTATCTCCACCTCGACATGTGATCCCCAATCTCCCCGAGTGTCCCGTCTCCACCTCGACATGTGATCCTCAATCTCCCCGAGTGTCGTATCTCCACCTCGACATGTGATCCTCAATCTCCCTGAGTGTCGTATCTCCACCTCGACATGTGATCCTCAATCTCCCCGAGTGTCCTATCTCCACCTCGACATGTGATCCCCAATCTCCCCGAGTGTCCCGTCTCCACCTCGACATGTGATCCCCAATCTCCCCGAGTGTCCCGTCTCCACCTCGACATGTGATCCTCAATCTCCCCGAGTGTCCTTTCTCCACCCCGACATGTGATCCTCAATCTCCCCGAGTGTCGTATCTCCACCTCGACATGTGATCCCCAATCTCCCCGAGTGTCCCGTCTCCACCTCGACATGTGATCCCCAATCTCCCCGAGTGTCCCGTCTCCACCTCGACATGTGATCCTCAATCTCCCCGAGTGTCCTATCTCCACCTCGACATGTGATCCCCAATCTCCCCGAGTGTCGTATCTCCACCTCGACATGTGATCCTCAATCTCCCCGAGTGTCCCATCTCCACCTCGACATGTGATCCCCAATCTCCCCGAGTGTCGTATCTCCACCTCGACATGTGATCCCCAATCTCCCCGAGTGTCGTATCTCCACCTCGACATGTGATCCTCAATCTCCCCGAGTGTCCTATCTCCACCTCGACATGTGATCCCCAATCTCCCCGAGTGTCCCGTCTCCACCTCGACATGTGATCCTCAATCTCCCCGAGTGTCCCGTCTCCACCTCGACATGTCATCCTCAATCTCCCCGAGTGTCCTATCTCCACCTCGACATGTGATCCTCAATCTCCCCGAGTGTCCCGTCTCCACCTCGACATGTGATCCCCAATCTCCCCGAGTGTCCTATCTCCACCTCGACATGTGATCCTCAATCTCCCCGAGTGTCGTATCTCCACCTCGACATGTGATCCCCAATCTCCCCGAGTGTCCTATCTCCACCTCGACATGTGATCCCCAATCTCCCCGAGTGTCCCGTCTCCACCTCGACATGTGATCCCCAATCTCCCCGAGTGTCGTATCTCCACCTCGACATGTGATCCCCAATCTTCCCGAGTGTCCCGTCTCCACCTCGACATGTGATCCCCAATCTCCCCGAGTGTCCCGTCTCCACCTCGACATGTGATCCCCAATCTCCCCGAGTGTCCCGTCTCCACCTCGACATGTGATCCCCAATCTCCCCGAGTGTCCTATCTCCACCTCGACATGTGATCCTCAATCTCCCCGAGTGTCCTATCTCCACCTCGACATGTGATCCTCAATCTCCCCGAGTGTCCCGTCTCCACCTCGACATGTGATCCCCAATCTCCCCGAGTGTCCTATCTCCACCTCGACATGTGATCCCCAATCTCCCCGAGTGTCCTATCTCCACCTCGACATGTGATCCTCAATCTCCCCGAGTGTCCTATCTCCACCTCGACGTGTGATCCTCAATCTCCCCGAGTGTCGTATCTCCACCTCGACATGTGATCCCCAATCTCCCCGAGTGTCCTATCTCCACCTCGACATGTGATCCCCAATCTCCCCGAGTGTCGTATCTCCACCTCGACATGTGATCCCCAATCTCCCCGAGTGTCGTATCTCCACCTCGACATGTGATCCCCAATCTCCCCGAGTGTCCCGTCTCCACCTCGACATGTGATCCCCAATCTCCCCGAGTGTCCCGTCTCCACCTCGACATGTGATCCTCAATCTCCCCGAGTGTCCTATCTCCACCTCGACATGTGATCCCCAATCTCCCCGAGTGTCGTATCTCCACCTCGACATGTGATCCTCAATCTCCCCGAGTGTCGTATCTCCACCTCGACATGTGATCCTCAATCTCCCCGAGTGTCCCGTCTCTACCTCGACATGTGATCCTCAATCTCCCCGAGTGTCCCGTCTCCACCTCGACATGTGATCCCCAATCTCCCCGAGTGTCCCATCTCCACCTCGACATGTGATCCCCAATCTCCCCGAGTGTCCCGTCTCCACCTCGACATGTGATCCTCAATCTCCCCGAGTGTCCCGTCTCCACCTCGACATGTGATCCTCAATCTCCCCGAGTGTCCCGTCTCCACCTCGACATGTGATCCCCAATCTCCCCGAGTGTCCTATCTCCACCTCGACATGTGATCCCCAATCTCCCCGAGTGTCGTATCTCCACCTCGACATGTGATCCCCAATCTCCCCGAGTGTCCCGTCTCCACCTCGACATGTGATCCTCAATCTCCCCGAGTGTCGTATCTCCACCTCGACATGTGATCCTCAATCTCCCCGAGTGTCCTGTCTCCACCTCGACGTGTGATCCCCAATCTCCCCGAGTGTCCTATCTCCACCTCGACATGTGATCCCCAATCTCCCCGAGTGTCCCGTCTCCACCTCGACATGTGATCCTCAATCTCCCCGAGTGTCCTATCTCCACCTCGACATGTGATCCCCAATCTCCCCGAGTGTCCTATCTCCACCTCGACATGTGATCCTCAATCTCCCCGAGTGTCGTATCTCCACCTCGACATGTGATCCCCAATCTCCCCGAGTGTCGTATCTCCACCTCGACATGTGATCCCCAATCTCCCCGAGTGTCGTATCTCCACCTCGACATGTGATCCTCAATCTCCCCGAGTGTCCTATCTCCACCTCGACATGTGATCCCCAATCTCCCCGAGTGTCGTATCTCCACCTCGACATGTGATCCTCAATCTCCCCGAGTGTCCTCTCTCCACCTCGACATGTGATCCTCAATCTCCCCGAGTGTCCTATCTCCACCTCGACATGTGATCCTCAATCTCCCCGAGTGTCCTATCTCCACCTCGACATGTGATCCTCAATCTCACTCCTCGTTTTAATTGCACAGTTCAGAACCAAATGTGTTAAATTGGCCCCGGGGTGAAGGTCCCACACCAATGGGGAGAGGCCTCTCCAACCAATCATGGTGCTTTATGTGATATGGTGGACACCATCCTCTCAGGCTCTGGGACTTCGGGTCGACCCCACCCTAGCCAGTGGGGGATAAAGGGCTCCTGTCTCCAATAGGAGGGCAGTAGGAGTGCGTGAGTGCTTGGGTAATGTCTTAGCAAGCGACCTGCGACTGCCCATGAGCTGTACCTGTTCAGGGAACCAGTCGGGCGGGTGGAATGGGCAGCCCGCGTTACCTGGGAGGGAGGGGCCAGTGTTATCTGGGAGGGAGGGGCCAGTGTTATCTGGGAGGGAGGGGCCAGTGTTATCTGGGAGGGAGGGGCCAGTGTTATCTGGGAGGGAGGGGCCAGGGTTATCTGGGAGGGAGGGGCCAGGGTTATCTGGGAGGGAGGGGCCAGGGTTATCTGGGAGGGAGGGGCCAGGGTTATCTGGGAGGGAGGGGCCAGGGTTATCTGGGAGGGAGGGGCCAGGGTTATCTGGGAGGGAGGGGCCAGGGTTATCTGGGAGGGAGGGGCCAGTGTTATCTGGGAGGGAGGGGCCAGTGTTATCTGGGAGGGAGGGGCCAGTGTTATCTGGGAGGGAGGGGCCAGTGTTATCTGGGAGGGAGGGGCCAGTGTTATCTGGGAGGGAGGGGCCAGTGTTATCTGGGAGGGAGGGGCCAGTGTTATCTGGGAGGGAGGGGCCAGTGTTATCTGGGAGGGAGGGGCCAGTGTTATCTGGGAGGGAGGGGCCAGTGTTATCTGGGAGGGAGGGGCCAGTGTTATCTGGGAGGGAGGGGCCAGTGTTATCTGGGAGGGAGGGGCCAGTGTTATCTGGGAGGGAGGGGCCAGTGTTATCTGGGAGGGAGGGGCCAGTGTTATCTGGGAGGGAGGGGCCAGTGTTATCTGGGAGGGAGGGGCCAGTGTTATCTGGGAGGGAGGGGCCAGTGTTATCTGGGAGGGAGGGGCCAGTGTTATCTGGGAGGGAGGGGCCAGTGTTATCTGGGAGGGAGGGGCCAGTGTTATCTGGGAGGGAGGGGCCAGTGTTATCTGGGAGGGAGGGGCCAGTGTTACCTGGGAGGGAGGGGCCAGTGTTACCTGGGAGGGAGGGGCCAGTGTTATCTGGGAGGGAGGGGCCAGTGTTATCTGGGAGGGAGGGGCCAGTGTTACCTGGGAGGGAGGGGCCAGTGTTACCTGGGAGGGAGGGGCCAGTGTTACCTGGGAGGGAGGGGCCAGTGTTACCTGGGAGGGAGGGGCCAGTGTTACCTGGGAGGGAGGGGCCAGTGTTACCTGGGAGGGAGGGGCCAGTGTTACCTGGGAGGGAGGGGCCAGTGTTACCTGGGAGGGAGGGGCCAGTGTTACCTGGGAGGGAGGGGCCAGTGTTACCTGGGAGGGAGGGGCCAGTGTTACCTGGGAGGGAGGGGCCACTGTTACCTGGGAGGGAGGGCCAGTGTTACCTGGGAGGGAGGGGCCAGTGTTACCTGGAGGGAGGGGCCAGTGTTACCTGGGAGGGAGGGGCCAGTGTTACCTGGGAGGGAGGGGCCAGTGTTACCTGGGAGGGAGGGGCCAGTGTTACCTGGGAGGGAGGGGCCAGTGTTACCTGGGAGGGAGGGGCCAGTGTTACCTGGAGGGAGGGGCCAGTGTTACCTGGGAGGGAGGGGCCAGTGTTACCTGGAGGGAGGGGCCAGTGTTACCTGGGAGGGAGGGGCCAGTGTTACCTGGGAGGGAGGGGCCAGTGTTACCTGGGAGGGAGGGGCCAGTGTTACCTGGGAGGGAGGGGCCAGTGTTACCTGGGAGGGAGGGGCCAGTGTTACCTGGGAGGGAGGGGCCAGTGTTACCTGGGAGGGAGGGGCCAGTGTTACCTGGGAGGGAGGGGCCAGTGTTACCTGGGAGGGAGGGGCCAGTGTTACCTGGGAGGGAGGGGCCAGTGTTACCTGGGAGGGAGGGGCCAGTGTTACCTGGGAGGGAGGGCCCGTGTTACCTGGGAGGGAGGGGCCCGTGTTACCTGGGAGGGAGGGGCCAGTGTTACCTGGGAGGGAGGGGCCAGTGTTACCTGGGAGGGAGGGGCCAGTGTTACCTGGGAGGGAGGGGCCAGTGTTACCTGGGAGGGAGGGGCCAGTGTTACCTGGGAGGGAGGGGCCAGTGTTACCTGGGAGGGAGGGGCCAGTGTTACCTGGGAGGGAGGGGCCAGTGTTACCTGGGAGGGAGGGGCCAGTGTTACCTGGGAGGGAGGGGCCAGTGTTACCTGGGAGGGAGGGGCCAGTGTTACCTGGGAGGGAGGGGCCAGTGTTACCTGGGAGGGAGGGGCCAGTGTTACCTGGGAGGGAGGGGCCAGTGTTACCTGGGAGGGAGGGGCCAGTGTTACCTGGGAGGGAGGGGCCAGTGGTACCTGGGAGGGAGGGGCCAGTGTTACCTGGGAGGGAGGGGCCAGTGTTACCTGGGAGGGAGGGGCCAGTGTTACCTGGGAGGGAGGGGCCAGTGTTACCTGGGAGGGAGGGGCCAGTGTTACCTGGGAGGGAGGGGCCAGTGTTACCTGGGAGGGAGGGGCCAGTGTTACCTGGGAGGGAGGGGCCCGTGTTACCTTGGGGGGAGGGGCCCGCGTTACCTGGGAGGGAGGGGCCCGCGTTACCTGGGAGGGAGGGGCCCGCGTTACCTGGGAGGGAGGGGCCCGCGTTACCTGGGAGGGAGGGGCCCGCGTTACCTGGGAGGGAGGGGCCCGCGTTACCTGGGAGGGAGGGCCCGCGTTACCTGGGAGGGAGGGGCCCGCGTTACCTGGGAGGGAGGGGCCCGCGTTACCTGGGAGGGAGGGGCCCGCGTTACCTGGGAGGGAGGGGCCCGCGTTACCTGGGAGGGAGGGGCCCGCGTTACCTGGGAGGGAGGGGCCCGCGTTACCTGGGAGGGAGGGGCCCGCGTTACCTGGGAGGGAGGGGCCCGCGTTACCTGGGAGGGAGGGGCCCGCGTTACCTGGGAGGGAGGGGCCCGCGTTACCTGGGAGGGAGGGGCCCGCGTTACCTGGGAGGGAGGGGCCCGCGTTACCTGGGAGGGAGGGGCCCGCGTTACCTGGGAGGGAGGGGCCCGCGTTACCTGGGAGGGAGGGGCCAGTGTTACCTGGGAGGGAGGGGCCAGTGTTACCTGGGAGGGAGGGGCCCGCGTTACCTGGGAGGGAGGGGCCCGCGTTACCTGGGAGGGAGGGGCCCGCGTTACCTGGGAGGGAGGGGCCCGCGTTACCTGGGAGGGAGGGGCCCGCGTTACCTGGGAGGGAGGGGCCCGCGTTACCTGGGAGGGAGGGGCCCGCGTTACCTGGGAGGGAGGGGCCCGCGTTGCCTGGGAGGGAGGGGCCCGCGTTGCCTGGGAGGGAGGGGCCCGCGTTGCCTGGGAGGGAGGGGCCCGCGTTGCCTGGGAGGGAGGGGCCCGCGTTGCCTGGGAGGGAGGGGCCCGCGTTGCCTGGGAGGGAGGGGCCCGCGTTGCCTGGGAGGGAGGGGCCCGCGTTGCCTGGGAGGGAGGGGCCGCGTTGCCTGGGAGGGAGGGGCCGCGTTGCCTGGGAGGGAGGGGCCGCGTTGCCTGGGAGGGAGGGGCCGCGTTGCCTGGGAGGGAGGGGCCGGGCTGCCTGGGAGGGAGGGGCCGGGCTGCCTGGGAGGGAGGGGCCGGCGTTACCTGGGAGGGAGGGGCCGGCGTTACCTGGGAGGGAGGGGCCGGCGTTACCTGGGAGGGAGGGGCCGCGTTACCTGGGAGGGAGGGGCCAGCGTTATCTGGGAGGGAGGGGCCAGGGTTATCTGGGAGCGATCGTTACAATCACTGGGCTTGAAGGGGGAAATCCCAGATCAAATCCCAGCAACATCCTGTGCTTCTGCAGACCCGTGCACGCACTCACACTCAGACCCGTGCACTCACACTCGCACCCGTGCACGCACTCACACTCAGACCCGTGCACTCACACTCGCACTCACACTCGCACCCGTACACTCGCACTCAGACCCGTGCACACACGCTCACACTCACACCCGTGCACTCACACTCGCACTCAGACCCGTGCACTCACACTCGCGCTCAGACCCGTGCACTCACGCTCACGCTCAGACCCGTGCACTCACGCTCACGCTCACACTCGTGCACTCACGCTCAGACCCGTGCAGACACGCTCACGCTCTGACCCGTGCACTCACGCTCACACTCCGACCCGTGCACTCACGCTCTGACCCGTGCACTCACGCTCAGACCCGTGCACTCAAGCTCACACTCAGACCCGTGCACTCACAATCAGACCCGTGCACACACGCTCACGCTCTGACCCGTGCAATCACGCTCACGCTCAGACCCGTGCACACACGCTCACGCTCAGACCCGTGCACACACGCTCACATTCAGACCCGTGCACACACGCTCACACTCAGACCCGTGCACACACGCTCACACTCAGACCCGTGCACTCACGCTCACACTCAGACCCGTGCACACACGCTCACACTCAGACCCGTGCACTCACGCTCACACTCAGACCCGTGCACACACGCTCACGCTCAGACCCGTGCACTCAAGCTCACACTCAGACCCGTGCACTCACAATCAGACCCGTGCACACACGCTCATGCTCTGACCCGTGCAATCACGCTCACGCTCAGACCCGTGCACACACGCTCACATTCAGACCCGTGCACACACGCTCACACTCAGACCCGTGCACACACGCTCACACTCAGACCCGTGCACTCACGCTCACACTCAGACCCGTGCACACACGCTCACACTCAGACCCGTGCACACACGCTCACACTCAGACCCGTGCACACACGCTCACACTCAGACCCGTGCACACACGCTCACACTCAGACCCGTGCACTCACGCTCACACTCAGACCCGTGCACACACGCTCACACTCAGACCCGTGCACTCACGCTCACACTCAGGCCCGTGCACTCACGCTCACACTCAGACCCGTGCACTCACGCTCACACTCAGACCCGTGCACTCACGCTCTGACCCGTGCACTCACGCTCAGACCCGTGCACTCAAGCTCACACTCAGACCCGTGCACTCACAATCAGACCCGTGCACACACGCTCACGCTCTGACCCGTGCAATCACGCTCACGCTCAGACCAGTGCACACACGCTCACGCTCAGACCCGTGCACACACGCTCACGCTCAGACCCGTGCACACACGCTCACGCTCAGACCCGTGCACACACGCTCACGCTCAGACCCGTGCACACACGCTCACACTCAGACCCGTGCACTCACGCTCACACTCAGACCCGTGCACTCACGCTCACACTCAGGCCCGTGCACTCACAATCAGACCCGTGCACTCACGCTCACACTCAGACCCGTGCACTCACGCTCACACTCAGACCCGTGCACTCACGCTCACACTCAGACCCGTGCACTCACGCTCACACTCAGACCCGTGCACTCACGCTCACACTCAGACCCGTGCACTCACGCTCACACTCAGACCCGTGCACTCACGCTCACACTCAGACCCGTGCACTCACGCTCACACTCAGACCCGTGCACTCACGCTCACACTCAGACCCGTGCACTCACGCTCACACTCAGACCCGTGCACTCACGCTCACACTCGCACTCAGGACCCTGCACACGCTCACACTCAGGCCCGTGCACTCACGCTCACACTCAGACCCGTGCACTCACGCTCACACTCAGACCCGTGCACTCACGCTCACACTCAGACCCGTGCACTCACGCTCACACTCAGACCCGTGCACTCACGCTCACACTCAGACCCGTGCACTCACGCTCACACTCAGACCCGTGCACTCACGCTCACACTCAGACCCGTGCACTCACGCTCACACTCAGACCCGTGCACTCACGCTCACACTCAGACCCGCACTCACTCACACTCAGTCCTGTGCACTCACGCTCACACTCAGACCCGTGCACTCACGCTCACACTCAGACCCGTGCACTCACGCTCACACTCAGACCCGTGCACACACACTCACACTCAGACCCGCACTCACTCACACTCAGACCCGCACTCACTCACACTCAGTCCTGTGCACTCACGCTCACACTCAGACCCGTGCACACACACTCAGACCCGCACTCACTCACACTCAGTCCTGTGCGCTCACACTCAGACCCGTGCACTCACGCTCACACTCAGACCCGTGCACTCACACTCAGACCAGTGCACACTCACTCAGACCCGTGCACTCACACTCATGCATTCACACTCAGACCCGTGCACACTCACTCACACTCAGACCCGTGCACACTCACTCACACACAGACCCGTGCACTCACATTCAGACACGGGCGCTCACACGCACACACTCACTCAAACACGTGCACACACAGTCACACGCTCACACTTGGAGAGACACACTGTGTTCAGCTTCTTAACCAAAAAAAATGATTTTGTTGACAGTGTAGTGGCCAAAAAAGAGTGCTGTTTTGCTGAAACTTGAGATGTGTCTGCAGGGAGTGAAGCTTCTAACGGGGACGCCCCGTGATATCGGGGGTATTTGGGGTGTTCAGTATGGGATGCCCCGTGGTATCGGGGGTATTTGAGGTGTTCAGTATGGGACGCCCCGTGATATCGGGGGTATTTGGGGTGTTCAGTATGGGACGCCCCGTGATATCGGGGGTATTTGGGGTGTTCAGTATGGGACGCCCCGTGATATCGGGGGTATTTGGGGTGTTCAGTATGGGACGCCCCGTGATATCGGGGGTATTTGGGGTGTTCAGTATGGGACGCCTCGTGCTATCGGGGGTATTTGGGGTGTTCAGTATGGGACGCCCCGTGATATCGGGGGGGGGGGCGGTGTTCAGTATGGGATGCCCCGTGATATCGGGGGTATTTGGGGTGTTCAGTATGGGACGCTCTGTGATATTGGGGGTATTTGGGGTGTTCAGTATGGGATGCCCCGTGGTATCGGGGGTATTTGAGGTGTTCAGTATGGGACGCCCCGTGATATCGGGGGTATTTGGGGTGTTCAGTATGGGACGCTCCGTGATATTGGGGGGGGGGTGATCAGTATGGGATGCCCCGTGATATCGGGGGTATTTAGGGTGTTCAGTATGGGACGCCCCGTGATATCGGGGGTATTTGGGGTGTTCAGTATGGGATGCTCCGTGAGATCAGGGGTATTTGGGGTGTTCAGTATGGGAAGCCCCGTGATATCGGGGGTAATTGGGGTGTTCAGTATAGGACGCTCCGTGATATCGGGGGGGGGGGGGTGTTCAGTATGGGACGCTCCGTGATATCGGGGGTATTTGGGGTGTTCAGTATAGGACGCTCCGTGATATCGGGGGGGGTGTTCAGTATAAGACGCTCCGTGATATCGGGGGGGGGGGGTGTTCAGTATGGGACGCTCCGTGATATCGGGGGGGGGGGTGTTCAGTATGGGACGCTCCGTGATATCGGGGGGGGTGTTCAGTATAGGACGCTCCGTGATATCGGGGGGGGGGGGGTGTTCAGTATGGGACGCTCCGTGATATCGGGGGGGGGGTGTTCAGTATAGGACGCTCCGTGATATCGGGGGGGGGGGGTGTTCAGTATGGGACGCTCCGTGATATCGGGGGGGGGGTGTTCAGTATGGGACGCTCCGTGATATCGGGGGTATTTGGGGTGTTCAGTATAGGACGCTCCGTGATATCGGGGGTATTTGGGGTGTTCAGTATAGGACGCTCCGTGATATCGGGGGGGGGGGTGTTCAGTATGGGACGCTCCGTGATATTGGGGGTATTTGGGGTGTTCAGTATGGGACGCTCCGTGATATCGGGGGGGGGGGGTGTTCAGTATGGGACGCTCCGTGATATTGGGGGTATTTGGGGTGTTCAGTATAGGACGCTCCGTGATATCGGGGGGGGGGGGTGTTCAGTATGGGACGCTCCGTGATATCGGGGGTATTTGGGGTGTTCAGTATAGGACGCTCCGTGATATCGGGGGGGGGGGTGTTCAGTATGGGACGCTCCGTGATATTGGGGGTATTTGGGGTGTTCAGTATGGGACGCTCCGTGATATCGGGGGTATTTGGGGTGTTCAGTATGGGACGCTCCGTGATATCGGCGGGGGGGGGGTGTTCAGTATGGGACGCTCCGTGATATCGGGGGTATTTGGGGTGTTCAGTATAGGAAGCTCCGTGATATCGGGGGTATTTGGGGTGTTCAGTATGGGACGCTCCGTGATATCGGGGGTATTTGGGGTGTTCAGTATGGGACGCTCCGTGATATCGGGGGTATTTGGGGTGTTCAGTATGGGACGCTCCGTGATATCGGGGGTATTTGGGGTGTTCAGTATGGGACGCTCCGTGATATCGGGGGGGGGGGGGTGTTCAGTATGGGACGCTCCGTGATATCGGGGGTATTTGGGGTGTTCAGTATAGGACGCTCCGTGATATCGGGGGTATTTGGGGTGTTCAGTATGGGACGCTCCGTGATATCGGGGGTATTTGGGGCGTTCAGTATAAGACGCTCCGTGATATCGGGGGGGGGGGGGGTGACAAGAGTGAGATTGTGATTGTGAAATGTTAATCACATGCTGACTGACGCGCAGTGCCATTCCTATATTATGAAATTATTTAAAACCCATGTAGTGTGCCTATAAATTCTTACTGGGCTTGACAGGGTAGATACAGGGAGGACGTTTCCCCTGGCTGGGGAGTCTAGAACCAGGGGTCACAGACTCAGATTAAGGGGTCGGCCATTTAGGACTGAGATGAGGAGAAATTTCTTCACCCAGAGGGTGGTGAATCTTTGGAATTCTCTACCCCAGAGGGCTGTGGAGGCTCAGTCGTTGAGTATATTCAAGACAGAGATCGATAGATTTTTGAATATTAAGGGAATCAAGGGATATGGAGATAGTGCAGGAAAGTGGAGATGAGGTAGAAGATCAGCCATGATCTTATTGAATGGTGGAGCAGGCTCGAGGGGCCAAATGGCCGACTCCTGCTCCTATTTCTCATGTCTTTGTTAACACCCATTAACTGATAACTTCCAGCACACACCCAGCCAATCAGTTGTTCATTCATGGGCGTCGCTGGCAAGGCCAGCATTTATTGCCCATCCCTAATTGCCCCTTGAGAAGGTGGTGGTGAGCCGCCTTGAACCGCTGCAGTCCGTGTGGTGAAGGTACTCCCACAGTGCTGTTAGGGAGGGAGTTCCAGGATTTTGACCCAGCGACGATGCAGGAACGGCGGTATATTTCTAAGTCAGGATGCTGCCCTTGTCCTTCTAGGTGGTGGAGGTTGCGGGTTTGGGAGGTGCTGCCGAAGAAGCCTTGGCAAGTTGCTGCAGTGCCTATTGTAGATGGTACACGGTGCACCGGTGGTGGAGGGAGTGAGTGTTTAAGGTGGTGGATGGGGTGCCAATCAAGCGGGCTGCTTTGTCCTGGATGGTGTTGAGCTTCTTGAGTGTTTTTGGAGCTGCACTCATCCAGGCAAGTGGAGATTATTCCATCACATTCCTTACTTGTGTCTTGTGGATGGTGGAAAGTCTTTGGGGAGTCAGGAGGTGAGACACTCGCCGCAGATTACCCAGCCTCTGACCTGCTCTTGCAGCCGCAGTATTTATGTGGCTGGTGTAGGTAAGTTTCTGGTCAATGGTGGTCCCCAGGATGTTGATGGTGGGGGATTCGACGATGGTAATGCCGTTGAATGTCAAGGGGCGGTGGTTAGACTCTCACTTGTTGGGGATAGTCATTGCCTGGCACTTCTGTGGCGCGAATATTACATCCCCATTTCTGACCTTATGTTGGAGGGAAGGTCATTGAAGCAGCTGAAGATGGTTGGGCCTAGGACACTGCCCTGAGGAACTCCTGCAGTGATGTCCTGGGGCTGTGATGATTGACCTCCAACAACCACAACCATCTTCCTTTGTGCTAGGTATGACTCCAGCCAGTGGAGAGTTTTCCCCCCGATTCACAATTATCAATCACCAGGATTGATTGACAATCACGCCTAGTAATCCAATTCCTCCAACCCCTCAATCATTCTGGTTGCTCACTTCTGTATCAGCTCAATAGCAGCAATATTCTTTTGTATGACAATCCCACAGCTTCAGAGTCACTTTTACTGGTTCCACCTTTTTTTGAAAACTGAATTCAAATTCTCAAACTGCCCTGGTGGGGTTTGACCCACGTTCCCTGGATTCCTGATCTAGGAGCGCAACCACCGATTCTACTTATTGCGCCTGAGCATGAACTAATTAGTATCATAGAATCAGCAGGGAAGGAGGCCATTCGACCCGTTGAGCCCATGCCGGCTCTCTGCACGAGCACTTCAGCTAGTCCCACTCCCCCGCCCTTTCCCCGTAGCCCTGCAAATTCTTATCCTTCACCACTACTCTCTGTTTCCTGTCACTGAGCCAATTCCCTATCCAGGCTGCCACTGTCCCTTTTATTCCATGGGCTTCAACTTTGCTGGCGAGCCTGTTATGTGGCACTTTATCAAACACCTTTTGGAAATCCATGTTCACCACGTCAACCGCATTACCCTCATCAACCCTCTCTACCTCATCAAAAAACTCGATCAAGTTAGTTAAACACGATTTGCCTTTAACAAATCCGTGCTGGCTTTCCTTAATTAATCCACAATTTGTCCAAGTGACTGTTAATTTTGTCCCGGATTATCATTTCTAAAAGCTTCCCCACTACCGAGGTTAAACTGACCAGCCTGTAAGAACATAAGAAAATAAGCAATAGGAGCAGGAATAGGCCACTTGGCCCCTCGAGCCTGCTCCGCCATTCAATGAGATCATGGCTGATCTTGGGCTCAAAGCCACTTCCCCGCCCGCTCCCCATAACCCTTCACTCCCTTATCTTGCAATAATCTGTCTATCTCCACCTTAAATGTATTTAATGACCCAGCCTCCACAGCTCTCTGAGGCAGAGAATGCCACAGATTCACAACCCTCAGAGAAGAAATTCCTCCTTATCTCGGTTCTAAAAGGGTGCCCCCTTATTCTGAAACTATGCCCCCGAGTTCTAGATTTCCCCACGAGGGGAAACATCCTCTCTGCATCTACCCTGTCGAGCCCCTTCAGAATCTTATATGTTTCAATAAGATCCCCTCTCATTCTTCTAAACTCCAGTGAGTATAGGCCCAACCTGCTCAACCTTTCCTCATAAGACAACCCCTTCATCTCTGGAATCAACCTCGTGAACCTTCTCTGAACTGCCTCCAATGCAAGTATATCCCTCCTTAAATAAGGAGACCAAAACTGTACGCAGTGCTCCAGGTGTGGTCTCACCGACACCCTGTACAGTTGTAGCAGGACTTCCCTATTTTTATATTCCAACCCCCTGGCAATAAAGGCCAGCATGTTGTAGTTTTAGGGTTTATCTTTACACCCTTTTTTGAACAAGGGTGTAACATTTGCAATTCTCCAGTCCTCTGGCACCACCTCCGTATCTAAGGAGGATTGGAAGATTATGGCCAGTACCTCCACAATTTCCACCTTTACTTCCCTCAGCATCCTAGGATGCATCCCATCCGGTCTTGGTCCCTTATCTACTTTAAGTACAGCCAGCCTTTCTATTACCTCCTCTTTATCAATTTTTATCCCATCCAGTATCTCCACTACCTCCTCTTTCACTATGACTTTGGCAGTACAGGTAGACTACCCTTTATCCGAACTTCCGAAAAACCGAAACCCTCTAAAAACCAAAGGTTTTTTCGTTCAGCGTAAGTCGTGCGCACGACATGACCAGAGTGGCGCACGACTTACACTGAGCAGGGCAGAGGGTCACTGAGTTCCCTCCTGGGTAGGAGATTGCAGGCCGAGCCGGGCAGTGTGAAGGAGGTGTACCGGGAGAGTGAACCCAACAATACAGTGGCCCGTCCGATAGCTGCAGCGGCCGGTCCGATATTCTTTTCTCCCCCCCCCCGACCCCCACCCTTTCGGATAAGGGATAGTGTATCCTTTATCCGCACTTCCGAAAACCGAAAGTGTTTTCGTTCAGCGTAAGTCGTGCGCACGACCCCGACCCCCCCCCCCCCGCCGACCCCGACCCCCACCCCCGACAAATTTCCCAGTCTTATAAAATACCTTCCGAAATCCAAAATTTTCCGAAAACCGAAACACGGCTGGTCCCGAGGTTTTCGGATAAAGGATAGTCTACCTGTATCCTCATCCTTGGTAAAGACAGACACAAAGTTCTCATTTAGTACCTCAGCCATGCCTTCTGCCTCCATGCGTAGGTCTCCTTTTTGGTCCTGAATCGGCCCCACCGCTCCTCTTACTACCCATTTTCTATTTATATGCCTATAGAAGACTTTTGGATTCCCTTTTATGTTAGCTGCCAATCTATTCTCATACTCTCTCTTTTCCCTCTTATTTCCTTTTTCACTTCCCTCTGACCTTTCTATATTCAGCCTGGTTCTCACTTGTATTCTCAACCTGACATCTGTCATACACCCCCTTTTTCTGCTTCATTTTACTAAGAACATAAGAAATAGGAGCAGGAGTAGGCCATACGGCCCCTCGGGCCTGCTCCGCCATTAAATAGGATCTCTTTTGTCATCCAGGGAGCTCTGACTTTGGTTGCCCTGCCTTTCCCCCTCGTGGGAATGTACCTTGACTGTACCCGAACCATCTCCTCTTTAAAGGAAGCCCATTGTTTGATTACAGTTTTGCCTGCCAATCTTTGATTCCAATTTACCCGGGCCAGATACTATGCTCACTGTTCCCCGGGCCAGATACTAAGCTCAGTGTTCCCCGGGCCAGATACTATGCTCACTGTTCCCCGGGCCAGATACTATGCTCACTGTTCCCCGGGCCAGATACTATGCTCGCTGTTCCCCGGGCCAGATACTATGCTCACTGTTCCCTGGGCCAGATACTGTGCTCACTGTTCCCCGGGCCAGATACTATGCTCACTGTTCCCCGGGCCAGATACTATGCTCACTGTTCCCCGGGCCAGATACTATGCTCACTGTTCCCCGGGCCAGATACTATGCTCACTGTTCCCCGGGCCAGATACTATGCTCACTGTTCCCCGGGCCAGATACTATGCTCACTGTTCCCCGGGCCAGATACTATGCTCACTGTTCCCCGGGCCAGATACTATGCTCACTGTTCCCCGGGCCAGATACTATGCTCACTGTTCCCCGGGCCAGATACTATGCTCACTGTTCCCCGGGCCAGATACTATGCTCACTGTTCCCCGGGCCAGATACTATGCTCACTGTTCCCTGGGCCAGATATTATGCTCACTGTTCCCTGGGCCAGATACTATGCTCACTGTTCCCCGGGCCAGATATTATGCTCACTGTTCCCCGGGCCAGATACTATGCTCACTGTTCCCCGGGCCAGATACTATGCTCACTGTTCCCCGGGCCAGATACTATGCTCACTGTTCCCCGGGCCAGATACTATGCTCACTGTTCCCTAAATATTCCTCTACTGATACTTGCTCCACTTGACCCACCTCATTCCCCAGAACCAGATCCAGCAATGCCTCCTTCCTCGTTGGGCCTGAAACATACTGATGAAGAAAGTTCTCCTGAACACACTTCAGAAATTCTTCCCCCTCCCTGCCCTTTACACTATTACTATCCAGTTTATATTAGGATAGTTGAAGTCCCCCATTATCACTACTCTATAGTTCTTGCACCTCTCTAATTTCCCTGCAAATTTGCTCCTCTATATCCTTCCCACTAGTTGGTGGTCTATAGAATACACCTAGTAGTGTAATGACACCTCTATTGTTTCTCAACTCTAACCAAATAGATTCTGTCCTTGACCCCTCCAGGACATCCTCCCTCTCCAGCACTGTAACATTCTCCTTGACCAATACTGCCTCACCACCTCCTTTCTTTCCTTCCCTATCTTTCCTGAACACCTTATATCCAGGAATATTTAAAACCCAATCCTACCCTTTTTGAGCCAGGTCTCCGCTATCGCCACAACATCATGTTCCCGTGTGTCTATTTGCGCCTGCAGCTCACCAACCTTATTTCCCACACTTCGTGCATTCACACACGCACTGTAAACCTGTCTTAGACCTTCTTGTATTCTCTCTCAGTCTGACCCCACCTAATACCGTACTATTTCTTACTCTAGTGCTATCCGTCTCTTCCAATCCTTAGTGCACCTTGTTTCTCATTTCTAATGCTACATCCTGGTGCCCATCCCCCTGCCAGATTAGTGTAAACCCTCCCCAACAGCACTAGCAAACCCACCCCCGCGAGGATATTGGTTCCGGCTCTGTTGAGGTGTAACCCATCCGGCCTGTACAGGTCCCACCTCCGCCAGAACCGGTCCCCATGTCCCAGGAATCTAAAGCCCTCCTCCTGCACCATCTCTGCAGCCACGCATTCACCTGCTCTCTCCTCCTATTTCTATACTCACTAGCTCGTGGCACCGGGAGTAATCCGGAGATTACTACCTTTGAGGTCCTGCTTTTTAATCTCTTTCCTAGCTCCCTAAAATCTGCCTGCAGGACCTCATCCATTTTTCTACCTATGTCGTTGGTACCGCTATGGACCACCACCTCTGGCTGTTCACCCTCCCCCCTCAGAATGTTCTGCAGCCGCTCAGTGACACCATAGAATCATAGAATGGTTACAGCACAGGAGGAGGCCATTCGGCCCATCGAGCCAGTACCAGCTCTCTGCAGGAGCACTTCAAGCTAGTCCCTCCCCCGCTCTATCCCCGGAGCCCTGCAGATGTTATTCTTACAGGTACTTAGCCAATTCCCTTTTGAAAGCTGTGATTGAATCTGCCTCCACCACCCTTTCAGGCAGTGCATTCCAGATCCGAACCACTCGCTGCGTAAAAAAGTTTTTCCTCCTGTCGCCTTTGGTTCTTCTGCCAATCACCTTAAATCTGTGTCCTCTGATTCTCGACCCTTCTGCCAATGGGAACAGTTTCTCTCTCTCTACTCTGTCCAGACCCCTCATGATTTTGAACACCTCTGTTTGTGCACCCCCTTTAGGATTGTCCCCTTTAGTTTATATTTCCTCTCCTCATTCTTTCTACCAAAATGTATCACTTCGCACTTTTCTGCATTAAATTTCATCTGCCACGTGTCCGCCCATTTCACCAGCCTGTTTATGTCATAGAGTCATAATGGCACAGAAGGAGGCCATTCGGCCCATCGAGCCTGTGCCGGCTCTCTGTAGAGCAACCCAGTCAGTCCCATTCCCCCGCTCTATCCCCGTAGCCCTGCAAGTTTATTTCCCTCAAGTGCCTATTCAGTCTCCCCTTGAAAACATTGAGTGTCTCCGCTTCCACCACTTCCGTCGGCAGCGAGTTCCAGGTCCTCACCAGTGTATAAAACCCACAATCCCATTTGACTTTTTGTGGGTTATTCTGCTGTTTTCCCAGATCTATATATCTGCACCCCTAGATCTCCTCAATCCCCACTCTGTTAAGGGAGTCTTACCATTTACAACACCAGGGCTGAGAGGGTAAAGTTATGAGGACAGGTAGCATAGACCAGGGTAGATGGAGCGAAACTATTTCCTCTGGTGGGGGGAGTCCAGATCAAGGGGGCAGAACCTTAAAATTAGAGCCAGGCTGTTCAGGGTGATGTCAGGAAGCACTTCTTCACACAAAGGGCAGTGGAAATCTAACTCTCTCCCCCAAATGGCTGTGGTTGCTGGGACAATTCAAAAAACATTATTTTGGGGATGTGGGCGTCTTGTAGATGGTCCACACTGCAGCCACGGTGCGCCGGTGGTGGAAGGAGTGAATGTTTAAGGTGGTGGATGGGGGGCCAATCAAGTGAGCTGCTTTGTCCTGGATGGTGTCGAGCTTCTTGAGTGTTGTTGGAGCTGCACTCATCCAGGCAAGTGGAGAGTACTGAATGTCAAGGGAGGTGGTGAGACTCTATCTTGCTGGAGATTGTCATTACCTGGCACTTGTGTGGTGTGCATGTTACTTGCCACGAATCAGCCCAAGCCTGGGTGTTGTCCAGGACTTGCTGAATGCGGGCATGGACTGCTTCATTATCTGAGGAGTTGTGAATGGTGCTGAATGAACACTGTGCAGTCATCAGCGAACATCCCCACTTCTGACCTTATGATGGAGGGAAGGTCATTGATGAAACAGCTGAAGATGGTTGGGCCTCACAGTTTTTGGATTACGAGTCCAGTAACATAATCACTGCTTGTACCCGAGGAGCCTTCCACACTGTGATTGATAGATTGTTGTTGGGTAAGGTTATCGAGGGATGTGGAGCAAAGGCGGGGAAATAGAGTTAAGATTCAGATCAGCCATGATCTGATTGAATGGTGGAGCTGGTTCAGTGGGGAATAATGGCCTCCGCCTGTTTCTATGCTTCATTTCACTGCCCTTTTCCCCCAGAATATTCTTCTTAATTCTCAGCACGGAACAGCAGCTGCAACATGTCGGCCCGCTCCCCGAAAACCCC
>NC_140995.1:250563467-250607514 GCF_052327205.1 Somniosus microcephalus | reverse complement strand
CGCTCGCTGACCTCTCCCCCCCCCCTCGCTCGCTGACCTCTCCCCCCCCTCGCTCGCTGACCTCTTCCCCCCCCCCTCGCTCGCTGACCTCTCTCCCCCCCCCTCGCTCGCTGACCTCTCTCCCCTCCCTCTCGCTCGCTGACCTCTCTCCCTCCCTCTCGCTCGCTGACCTCTCTCCCTCCCTCTCGCTCGCTGACCTCTCTCCCTCCCTCTAGCTCGCTGACCTCTCTCCCTCCCTCTCGCTCGCTGACCTCGCTCCCTCCCTCTCGCTCGCTGACCTCTCTCCCTCCCTCTCGCTCGCTGACCTCTCTCCCTCCCTCTCGCTCGCTGACCTCTCTCCCTCCCTCGCTCGCTGACCTCTCTCCCTCCCTCTCGCTCGCTGACCTCTCTCCCTCCCTCTCGCTCGCTGACCTCTCTCCCTCCCTCTCGCTCACCTCCCTCCCTCTCGCTCGCTGACCTCTCTCCCTCCCTCTCGCTCGCTGACCTCTCTCCCTCCCTCTCGCTCGCTGACCTCTCTCCCTCCCTCTCGCTCGCTGACCTCTCTCCCTCCCTCTCGCTCG
Organism: Somniosus microcephalus; assembly: GCF_052327205.1. Classification (NCBI taxonomy): domain Eukaryota; kingdom Metazoa; phylum Chordata; class Chondrichthyes; order Squaliformes; family Somniosidae; genus Somniosus; species Somniosus microcephalus. Next base: position 250,606,954 of record NC_140995.1, on the reverse strand, counting down.
CTGACCTCTCTCGCTCGCTGACCTCTATCCCTCCCTCTCGCTCGCTGACCTCTCTCCCTCCCTCTCGCTCGCTGACCTCTCTCCCTCCCTCTCGCTCGCTGACCTCCTCTCTCTCTCTCTCTCTCTCTCCTCAGGCGGTGACTCTCAACTGTTCGCACAGTTTCTGCAGCCACTGTATCCTGGAGTGGAGGAAGAGGAAGGACGAATGTCCCATCTGTCGACAGACCATCCAATCGCAGGCCCGCTCCGTGGTCCTGGACAACTGCATCGAGCGCATGGTGGAGAGTCTGAGCGAGGCCGTGAGATGGCGCAGAGTGCAGCTGGTCAAGGCAAGGAAAGGTGAGGGAGAGGAGGGTTTACTGCTCAGTCACAGAGTGACGAGTGTCTCTCTCAGACGCAGAGTTTTTTATTTGTTCCTGGGATGTGGGCGTCGCTGGCATCACCCGCTGCAGTCCGTGTGGTGAAGGTGCTCCCAGTGCTGTTAGGGAGGGAGTTCCAGGATTTTGACCCAGCGACAATGATGGAATATATATATATTTCCAAGTCAGGATGGTGTGTGGTGTTCCCATTCGCCTGCTGCCCTTGTTCTTCTAGGTGGTAGAGGTCGCGGGTTTGGGAGGTGCTGCCGAAGGAGCCTTGGCGAGTTGCTGCAGTGCATCTTGTAGAGGGTACACACTGCAGCCACGGTACGCCGGTGGTGGAGGGAGTGAATGTTTCAGGTGGTGGATGGGGTGCCAATCAAGCGGGCTGCCTTGTCCTGGATGGTGTCGAGCTTCTCGAGTGTTGTTGGAGCTTCACTCATCCAGGCAAGTGGAGAATATTCCATCACACTCCTGACTTGTGCCTTGTAGATGGTGGAAAGGCTTTGGGGAGTCAGGAGGTGAGACACTCGCCGCAGAATACCCAGCCTCTGGCCTGCTCTTGTTGCCACAGTATTTATTTGATTCGTTCTGTTAAGTTTCTGGTCAATGGTGACCCCCAGGATGTTGTTGATGGGGGATTCGGCGATGGTAATGCCGTTGAATGTCATGGGGTGGTGGTTAGACTCTCGCTTGTTGGAGATAGTCATTGCCTGGCACTTCTGTGGCGCGAATGTTACCTGCCACTTATCAGCCCAAGTCTGAACGTCGTCCAGGTCTTGTTGCATGCGGGCATGGACTGCTTCATTATCTGTGGAGTTGTGAATGGCACTGAACACTGTGCAGTCATCAGCGAACATCCCCATTTCTGACCTTATGTTGGAGGGAAGGTCATTGATGAAGCAGCTGAAGATGGTTGGGCCTAGGACACTGCTCTGAGGAACTCCTGCAGCGATGTCCTGGGGCTGAGATGATTGGCCTCCAACCACCACAACCATCTTCCTTTGTGCTAGGTATGACTCCAGCCAGTGGAGAGTTTTCCCCCCGATTCCCATTGAGTTCAGTTTTACTGGGACTCCTTGATGCCAAACTCGGTCAAATGCTGCCTTGATGTTAAGGGCAGTCACTCTCACCTCACCTCTGGAATTCAGCTCCTTTGTCCATGTTTGGACCAAGTCTGTAATGAGGTCTGGAGCCGAGTGGTCTTGGCAGAACCCAAACTGGGCATCAGCGAGCAGGTTATTGGTGAGTAAGTGCCGCTTGATAGCACTGTCGATGACACCTTCCAACACTTTGCTGATGATTGAGAGTAGACTGATGGGGTGGTAATTGGCCGGGTTGGATTTGTCCTGCTATTTGTGGACAGGACATCCCTAGGCAGTTTTCCACATTGTCGGATAGATGGCAGTGTTGTAGCTGTACTGGAACAGCTTGGCTAGAGGCACAGCTAGTTCTGGAGCACAAGTCTTCAGCACAATAGCCGGGATGTTGTCGGGGCTCACAGCCTTTGCTGTATCCAGTGCGCTCAGCCGTTTCTTGATATCATATGCAGTGAATCGAATTGGCTGAAGACTGGTTTCTGTGGTGGTGGGGCCCTCAGGAGGCCGATATGGATCATCCACTCGGCACTTCTGGCTGAAGATGGTTGCAAACACTTCAGCCTTGTCTTTTGCACTCGCGTGCTGGGCTCTACCATCATTGAGGATGGGGATATTCATGGAGCTTCCTCTTCCCGTTAGTTGTTTAATGGTCCACCACCATTCACGACTGGATGTGGCAGGACTGCAGAGCTTTGATCTGATCCGTTGATTGTGGGATCGCTTAGCCCTGTCCATAGCATGCTGCCTCCGCTGTTTAACATGCATGTAGTCCTGTGTTGCAGCTTCCCCAGGTTGGCACCTCATTTTTAGGTACGCCTGGTACTGCTCCTGGCATGCTCTTCTACACTCCTTATTGAACCAGGGTTGGTCCCCTGGCTTGGTTGTAATGGTAGAGTGAGGGATATGCCGGGCCATGAGGTTACAGATTGTGGTGGAATACAATTCTGCTGCTGCTGATGGCCCTCAGTGCCTCATGGATGCCCAGTTTTAAGCTGCTAGATCTGTTCTGAATCTATCCCATTGAGCACGGTGGTAGTGCCACACAACACGATGGAGAGTGTCCTCAGTGTGAAGATGGGACTTTGTCTCCACAATGACTGTGTGGTGGTCACTGCTACCAATACTGTCATCCCTCTCCCTAACATCTGTCTGAGGCTGAACCACACTGTTCAAAACCTTGGTGTCATATTTGACCCTGAAATTAGTTTCCGATCACATGTCCGCAGCATCACTAAGACCGCCTACTTCCACCTCCGTAACATCGCCCGTCTCCGCCCTCGCCTCAGCTCATCCGCTGCTGAAACCGTCAGCCATGCCTTTGTTACCTCTAGACTTGACTATTCTAACGCACTCCTGGCCGCCCACATTCCACCCTACGTAAACTTGAGGTCATCCAAAACTCGACTGCCCGTGTCCTAACTCACACCCAGTCCCGTTCACCCATCACCCCCTGTGCTCACTGCCCCGTGTCCTAACTCACACCCAGTCCCGTTCACCCATCACCCCCTGTGCTCACTGCCCCGTGTCCTAACTCACACCCAGTCCCGTTCACCCATCACCCCTGTGCTCACTGCCCCGTGTCCTAACTCACACCCAGTCCCGTTCACCCATCACCCCCTGTGCTCACTGTCCCGTGTCCTAACTCACACCCAGTCCCGTTCACCCATCACCCGCTGTACTCACTGCCCCGTGTCCTAACTCACACCCAGTCCCGTTCTCCCATCACCCCCTGTGCTCACTGCCCCGTGTCCTAACTCACACCCAGTCCCGTTCACCCATCACCCCCTGTGCTCACTGCCCCGTGTCCTAACTCACACCCAGTCCCATTCACCCATCACCCCCTGTGCTCACTGCCCCGTGTCCTAACTCACACCCAGTCCCGTTCACCCATCACCCCCTGTGCTCACTGCCCCGTGTCCTAACTCACACCCAGTCCCGTTCACCCATCACCCCCTGTGCTCACTGCCCCGTGTCCTAACTCGCACCAAGTCCCGTTCACCCATCACCCCCTGTGCTCACTGACCTACAAAGCCTCGATTTCAAATTCTCATCCTCGTTTTCAAATCCCTCCGTGGCCTCGCCCCTCCCTATCTCTGTAACCTCCTCCAGCCTCACAACCCTCCGAGATATCGGTGCTCCTCTAATTCTGCCCTCTTGAGGATCCCTGATTATAATCGCTCCACCATTGGTGGCCGTGCCTTCTGTTGCCGAGGCTCTAAGCTCTGGAATTCCCTCCCTAAACCTCTCCGCCTCGCTACCTCTCCTCCTTTAAGACGCTCCTTAAAACCTCCCTCTTTGACCAAGCTTTTGGTCACCTGCCCTCATTTCTCCTGATGTGGAGCGGTGTCAAATACTCCAGTGAAGCACCTTGGGACGTTTTACAACGTTAAAGGCGCTATATAAATACAAGCTGTTGTTGTTGTCTTCAACAGATGCATCTGCGACAGGTAGATTGGCGAGGACGAGGTCAAGTAGGTTTTTCCCTCGTGTTGGTTCTCTCACCACCTGTTGCAGGCCCAGACTGGCAGTTATGTCCTTCAGGACTCGGCCAGCTCGGTCAGTAGTGGTGCTACCGAGCCACTCTTGGTGATGGACATTGAAGTCCCCCACCCACAGTACATTCTCTGCCCTTGCTACTCTCAGTGCTTCTTCCAAGTGGTGTTCAACATGGAGGAGCACTGATTCATCAGCTGAGGGAGGGCGGTAGGTGGTAATCAGCAGGAGGTTTCCTTGCCCATGCTTGACCTGAAGCCATGAGACTTCCTGGGGTCCGGAGTCAATGTTGAGGACTCCCAGGGCCACTCCTTCCCGACTGTACACCACTGTGCCGCCACCCCTGGTGGGTCTGTCCTGCCGGTGGGACAGGACATACCCAGGGATGGTGATGGAGGAGTCTGGGACATTGGCTGAAAGTTTTGATTCTGAGAGTTTGACTATGTCAGGCTGTTGCTTGATTAGTCTGGGACAGCTTTCTCGATTTTGGCACAAGTCCCCAAATAAGAAATAGGAGCAGGAATAGACCACTTGGCCCCTCCAGCCTGCTCCGCCATTCAATAAGATCAGGGCTGATCTTGGGCTCAAAGCCACTTCCCTGCCCGCTCCCCATAACCCTTCACTCCCTTATCTTGCAAAAATCTGTCTATCTCCACCTTAAATGTATTTAATGACCCAGCCTCCACGGCTCTCTGGGGCAGAGAATGCCACAGATTTACGACCCTCAGAGAAGAAATTCCTCCTCATCTCAGTTCTAAAAGGGCGACCCTTGATTCTGAGACTGTGCCCCCGAGTTCTAGATTCCCCCACGAGGGGAAACATCCCCTCAGCATCGACCTTGTCGAGCCCCCTCAGTATCTTATATGTTTCAATAAGATCACCTCTCATTCTTCTCAGGAATCAACCTCGTGAACCTTCTCTGAACTGCCTCCAATGCAAGTATATCCTTCCTTAAATAAGGAGACCAAAACTGTACGCAGTACTCCAGGTGTGGTCTCACCAACGCCCTGTACAGTTGGAGCAGGACTTCCCTACTTTTATTCTCCACCCCCCTTGAAATAAAGGCCAACATTCCATTTGAATTTTAATTACTTGCTGTACCTGCATGCTAACTTTTTGTGATTCATGTACAAGGACCCCCAGATCCCTCTGTACCTCAGCATTTTGTAATCTCTCCCCAATTAAATAATAATTTGTTTTTTTATTTTTCCTGCCAAAGTGGATAACCTCACACTTTCCCACATTATACTCCATCTGCCAGATTTTTGCCCACTCACTTAGCCTGTCTATATCCCTTTGCAAACTCTTTGTGTCCTCTTCACAACTTGCTTTCCCACCTATCTTTGTATCATCAGCAAACTGGGTTACATTACACTCGGCCTCTTCATCCAAGTCATTAATGTAGATTGTAAATAGTTGAGGCCCCAGCACCGATCCCCACGACACCCCACTAGTTACCGTTTGCCAACCGGAAAATGACCCATTTATCCCGATTCTCTGTTTTCTGTTAGTTAGCCAATCCTCTATCCATGCTAATATATTACCCCCAATTCCGTGAGCTATTATCTTATGCAGTAACCTTTTATGTGGCATCTTATCGAATGCCTTCTCTCAATCCAAATACACCACATCTACTGGTTCCCCCTTGTCCACCCTGCTTGTTACATCCTCAAAGAACTCCAGCAAATTTGTTAAACATGATTTCCCTTTCATAAAACCATGCTGACTCTGTTTGACTGCAGTATGATTTTCTAAATACCTTGCTACTGCTTCCTTAATGAAGGACTCCAGCATTTTCCCAACGACAGATGTTAGGCTAACTGGTCTATAGTTTCCTGTTTTCTGCCTCCCTCCTTTCTTAAATAGGGGTGTTACATTTGCGGTTTTCCAATCCACTGGGACCTCTCCAGAGTCCAGGGAATTTTGGTATATTGCAACCAATGCATCCACTATCTCTGCAGCCACTTCTTTTATGACCCTGGGATGCAGGTCATTTTAGTCCCATTATTTTGCCAAGCACTATTTCCTTAGTGATGGTGATAGTCTTTAGTTCCCCACTCCCTGTGGCCCCTTGATTATCCATTATTGGGATGTTGTTAGTGTCTTCTACAGTGAAGACAGATACAAAATATTTGTTCAGAGTCTCTGCCGTTTCCCCGTTCCCCATTATTAATTCCCCAGTCCCATCCTCTAAGGGACCAACGTTTACTTTAGCTACTCTCTTCCTTTTTATATACCTGTAGAAGCTCTTACGATCAGTTTTAATGTTTCTTGCCAATTTACTCTCATAATTCATCTTCTTTCTCTTTTTTGAGTCATCCTTTGCTGGTTTTTTTAAATTTCCCAATCCTCTGGCCTCCCACCAATCTCGGCAAAATTGTATGCCTTCGTTTTCAATTTGATACCATCCTTTACTTCCTTAGTTAGCCAGGGATCGTGCTCCCTTCGCTTAAAATCTTTCTTTCTCACTGGAATATATTTTTGTTGAGAGTTATGAAATATCTCCTTAAATGTCCACCACTGCATTTCAACTGTCTTACCCTTTAATTTATTTTTCCAGTCCACTTTAGCCAGTTCTGCCCTCGTGCCATTGTAATTGCCTTTGTTTCCGATCAGGACATTGGTTTGGGATACAACTTTCTCACCCTCCAACTGAACTTGAAATTCAACCATGCTATGATCACTCTTTCCTAGAGGATCCTTTACTATGAGATCATTTATTAATTCTGTCTCATTACCTAGTACCAGATCCTGCTCCCTGGTTGGTTCCATTACATACTGTTCTAGGAAACCATCCCAAATACACTCTATAAACTCCTCCTCCAGGCTACCATGGCCAATTTGATTTGATGTTGGTGAGGAGGACTTTGCAGGGTCGACTGGGCTGGGCGTGCCGTTGTCGTGTCTGAAGCTGGTGCCGGGTGGTCTGTCTGGTTTTATTCTGAGTGTTTTGCTCGGCCATTTCAGAGGGCAGTTCAGAGTCAACCATATTGCTGTAGGTCTGGAGTCACATATCGGCCAGACTGGGTAAGGACGGCAGATTTCCTTCTCTAAAGGACATCAGTGAACCAGATGGGTTTTTACGACAATCCGGTAGTTTCATGATCACCATTACTGATACTAACTTTTTATTCCAGATTTATTTAATTAACTGAATTTAAATTCCCGAGCTGCCGTGGTGGGATTTAAACTCATGTCTCTGGATCACTAGCCCAGTGACGTTACCACTATCCTGCCGTGCCCGGTACCTCATGTGACATGTGTCTCTTGTTCCACCAGCGATGAAGGCAGACCCGATCCCTGTGATCGACAGTGAAAGCAGCAGTTGTGATGATCTGGGGTCCCTTCAGTCCATCAGCATCGTGGGGAGCTCGGACATTGAGAATTCTGAACTGGAAGAGCGGAGTGAGGAGGGAGAGACGGAGGAGGATCCCATTTAGTACATTATCTGAGTTGGAGCTGGGGCTCTCTGTGTATATGAGATGGGGTTAGGGTTCTGTGGGGACGAGTTGAAGGGGCTGGGGTTGTGTGGGGGGAGGGGGTAATGAGCCCGGGTTCTCTGTGATCAATGTCCTGGTCGGTCAGAGTTAAAGCTGTTTCGGAGATAGCAGCGATGAACTTTCCATGCACTGGCTGGACACAGACATTGGGCAGCACTGTGCTTTGTTTAATAAATGCTTTATATTGTATCGGCTCACATTGTACTCTGTGGCCCACCCATCATGGAGAGACCCCCAACCCAGGGCAGTCAGGAGCTGGTTAATCACTGCCCCGCTATCGCCCTGTATAAATCCCACTGCCCTGCTCTCTCCCCATAGCCCTGTATCAATCCCAAACTAATCCCATCGCCCTGTATCAATCCCCAAACTAATCCCACTGCCCCGCTCTCTCCCCATAGCCCTGCATCAATCCCAAATTAATCCCACTGCCCCGCTCTCTCCCCATAGCCCTGTATCAATCCCAAACTAAACCTCCCAAACCCGCGACCTCTTCCACCTAGAAGGACAAGGGCAGCAGGCGCATGGGAACACCACCACCTGCAAGTCACACACCATCCTGACGTAGAAGTTTTTTGCCGATCCTTCATCGTCGCTGGGTCAGAATCCTAGAACTCCCTCCCTAACAGCACTGTGGGAGTACCTTCACCACACGGACTGCAGCGGTTCAAGAAGGTGGCTCACACATCCCAGGAATGAACAAATCAAATCCCCGGACTTCCCCCGCCCCGACCCCCAATTCACATCCCCGGACCTCCCCCGCCCCGACCCCCAATTCACATCCCCGGACCTCCCCCGCCCCGACCCCCAATTCACATCCCCGGACTTCCCCCGCCCCGACCCCCAATTCACATCCCCGGACTTCCCCCGCCCCGACCCCCAATTCACATCCCCGGACTTCCCCCGCCCCGACCCCCAATTCACATCCCCGGACTTCCCCCGCCCCGACCCCCAATTCACACCATCACATGTTACCATGACACTCAAAGACAGCTGAATTTTTCAACCAGTTTTTATTTAATTTGAAATAGTAAAAGATCCTTTAACAATAACAGAGTCCCGATACCACAGAGAGGAGCCCACAATCCCGGGACCCTCGCTGAGAATAATGCAGTTTTCAGAACCAAGAGACAAAATCCCACCCCTGGTGGATACAAGCAGCGGGAGTGAGCGCAGAGGAACACGAGATCCCAAACTACAGCGGGATCGCACACACCCGTCACAGCAAACAGAAAAACCCAAGAGATGCACGAACGTGTCCTTCAGACAGAGCGGCGAACACGCGGATTCAGAGAGTCGTGCTGGACATCATAAGACCGCCAATCACCACTCCACAGCCAACTGGAATAGTCAGCCCATGACCAACGTCAGCCACTGCGGAGAGAGAGAGAGAGAGGTCAGTGAGTGAGAGGTCAGTGCGGGGGAGAGAGGGGTCAGTGCGGGGGAGAGAGGGGTCAGTGGGGGGGGAGGTCAGTGCGGGAGAGAGAGGTCAGTGTGGGGGAGAGAGAGGGGTCAGTGCGGGGGGGGGAGGTCAGTGTGGGGGAGAGAGAGGGGTCAGTGTGGGGGAGAGAGGGGTCAGTGGGGGGGGGAGGTCAGTGGGAGAGGGGTCAGTGTGGGGGAGAGAGAGAGAGAGGTCAGTGCGGGAGAGAGAGGGGTCAGTGCGGGGGAGAGAGAGGTCACTGTGGGGGAGAGAGAGAGAGAGGGGTCAGTGCGGCAGAGAGAGAGAGGGGTCAGTGCGGGGGAGAGGTCAGACAGTGCCCTGGTTGCCCCCTCACCTGGTACAGGCCGAGCTGGACGAACCCATTTCCATCTTTGGGTAGAGCGTTAAACATTTCTGAAAGAGAAAGTGGAAAGTGTCGGTGAGTACCAGGCCAAACTCCGACCCCTGAACCCCGCCTCCCAGCCTGAACCACAACCCCAGCTCACAACCTGAACCCTGACACCCGGCCTGACCCCAAACCGCCCAGGCCAACCCAGGACCCTCCCCCGTGAGATTCAGCTGGATAATCGACAGCGGAAGGCATCACACCGAGCCCCTCCAGCCGGGGTCAGTGATCCGGAGCAGGAACCCTCGGCCTTCACCCTCGCGTCGCCCTCCATCCTGGGTCACTCCGGACAATTATAGCACCCAAACCTCAACCTGGGTGAGGTCAGCAGAGGGTGGGATCGTCCTGCTCTGTGTGGGGCTCAGTACCACACCAGGATCACAGAGAGGGAGTGGATGAGGGTTGTGTTGACTTGTGGGGGGATGGGCCGTGTGTGGGAGGGGAGTCCCTGGGCAGGGAGCGGCGGGGAGGAGCCTTGGATGGGGGGCGGTGGAGGGTACAGGGGGGTGTTGAGCGGGGGAGGGGGCTTGTTGAGCTGGAGGGAGGGGTGGGTGGGCGCTGGGAGCCCCAGGGAGGGGGCACAGTGGGTGGGCGATGGGAGCCCCGGCTGATTCTGGGACTTACTGAAGACGGCCTCGAGACGGATCAGACAGGACACAAAGTTGTCAAAATCGAGCGTGAGATCGTCGGTGTCGGAATATCGAGCCACGATGATCTGGGTCAGCTGGTTGTCCAAGTGGAAACCTGGAGAGAGAGAGAGCTTAAAACATGCACCAAATATCACCTCACGACACCTGACCCCAGCGACCCACCCACCCGCAATAACTGATCTCAGTGACCCCTGGCCTCTCGCGATAACCCCCCCACAGCGAACCTCTCCTCTCTGTCCAAAGATGTGCGGGTTAGGTTGATTGGCTATGATAAATTGACCCTTAGTGTTAGGGGGATTAAATACGTGGGGTTATGGGGATAGGGTGGGATATGTGTTGGTGTAGGGGTTACGGGGATCGGGTGGGATATGTGTCGGTGCAGGCTCGATGGGCCGAAATGGCCTCTATCTGCACTGTGGGGTTTCTGTGATTTCTGTGAACTGAGAGCGATAGATTGTTGTTGGGTAAGAGTCGAGGGATGTGGAGCAAAGGCGGGCAGATGGAGTTAAGATTCAGATCAGCCATGATCTCATTGAATGGTGTAACAGGCTCGAGGGGCTGAATGGCCTCTTCCTGTTCCTGTGTAACAGGCTCGAGGGGCTGAATGGCCTCCTGCTGTTCCTGTGTAACAGGCTCGAGGGGCTGAATGGCCTCCTCCTGTTCCTGTGTAACAGGCTCGAGGGGCTGAATGGCCTCTTGCTGTTCCTGTGTAACAGGCTCGAGGGGCTGAATGGCCTCCTGCTGTTCCTGTGTAACAGGCTCGAGGGGCTGAATGGCCTCCTCCTGTTCCTGTGTAACAGGCTCGAGGGGCTGAATGGCCTCCTCCTGTTCCTGTGTTCTTTTAGAGACAGGGCACGTGGCAATGGGACTGAGGGGGTCATTTCCCATTCAGAAGCTGTCTCTGTTTATCATCATCTCCGACCCAGGGTCCTTTCCCCGCGGGGAGTGTGGTTTCTCACCCGATTCCTCCACAGCCACTCGCATCTCACTGGAGCTCATGGTGCCCGACTGGTCCAGATCACTCTTCTTGTAGATTTTCTGTTAAATTAACAAAGGAAATCTGTTTCAACCTAATGCCTTTCCGTGGCCCCCGCCGACCCTCGACCCATCACCTTTGCAAGTCTTTCTTTTTCGAAAGCGAGAGTTTAACCACCGCCCCTTGATATTCAACGGCATTGCCATCGCCCACCTTCAACATCCTGGAGTCACCATTTGTTGAGTCTGTGTTTTCAAATGTAGTTATGCTGAATAACAGGACACAGACTACAGAAGTAATTAAACAGGTCTTTAGTGATTGAGGGTCAGGGCTGAACTGAGATACACTTTGCTCCGCAGGGTTTACATACCGGTGTGGTCACCACCGGTACTACAATGTACAGGAGCCATCAAAAAGTAGTCAGTCACCTTAAGGTATCCTCTTAAGGTAGTACAGGTTACATACACTATAACCATTGACCAGAAACTTAACTGGACCAGCCACATAAATACTGTGGCAACAAGAGCAGGCCAGAGGCTGGGTATTCTGTGACGAGTGTCTCACCTCCTGACTCCCCAAAGCCATTCCACCATCTACAAGGCACAAGTCAGGAGTGTGATGGAATACTCTCCACTTGCCTGGATGAGTGCAGCTCCAACAACACTCAAGAAGCTCAACACCATCCAAGACAAAGCAGCCCACTTGATTGGCACCCCATCCACCACCTTAAACATTCACTCCCTCCACCACCGGTGCACCGTGGCTGCAGTGTGTACCATCTACAAGATGCACTGCAGCAACTGGTGCAAGGGTCAAGGATGTCTCAGAGCGGCTGCAGAACATCTTGGAAGGGGAGGGTGAACAGCCAGTTGTCGTGGTGCATATAGGCACCAACGATATAGGTAAAAAGCGGGATGAGATCCTAAAAGCAGAATATAGGGAGTTAGGAGGTAAATTAAAAAATAGGACCTCAAAGGTAGTAAGCTCAGGATTGCTACCAGTGCCACGTGCTAGTCAGAGTAGAAATAGAAGGATATTTCAGATGAATACATGGCTAGAGGAATGGTGCCAGGGGCAGGGATTCAAGTTCCTGGGACATTGGAACCGGTTCTGGGGGAGGTGGGACGATTTGCACCTGGGCAGGGCCGGGACCAATGTCCTAGGGGGAGTGTTTGCTAGTGCTCTGCGGGAAGGTTTAAACTAAAATGGCAGGGGGTTGGGAACCTGAGCAGGGAGACAGAGGAAAGGGAAACGAGGATAAAAGCAAAAGATAGGAAAGAGAAAAACAAAAGTGGCAGTCAGAGAAATCAACGGTTTAAATCAAATGTGGCCACAGTAAATAATAATTCTAATAGGTCTAAAAGCGTTAAAAAAACAAGCCTGAAGGCTTTGTGTCTTAATGCGAGGAGCATTCGTAATAAGGTGGATGAATTAGCTGCGCAAATAGAGGTAAACGAATATGATTTGATTGGGATTACGGAAACATGGCTCCAGGGTGGCCAAGGCTGGGAACTCACCATCCAGGGGGATTCAATATTCAGGAAAGATAGGCAAAAAGGAAAGGGAGGTGGGGTAGCATTGCTGGTTAAAGAAGGGATTAACACAATTGTAAGGAAGGATATTAGCTCTGATGATGTGGAATCTGTATGGGTAGAACTGAGAAATACCAAGGGGCAGAAAACGTTAGTGGGAGTGGTATATAGACCTCCAAACAGTAATGCGGAGGTTGGGGATGGCATTAAAAGGGAAATTAGAGAAGCGTGCAATAAGGGCACAGCAGTTATCATGGGTGACTTTAATCTACATATAGATTGGGCTAACCAAATTAGTAACAATACTGTGGAGGAGGAATTCCTGGACCAATATGTTGAGGAACCAACCAGAGATCAGGCCATCTTAGACTGGGTATTATGTAACGAGAAAGGATTAATTAGCAATCTTGTTGTATGAGGCCCCTTGGGTCGGAGCAATCATAATATGATCGAATTCTTCATTAAGATGAAGAATGAAGTAGTTGACTCGGAGACTAGGGTCCTAAATTTAAATAAAGGAAACTACGATGGTATGAGGCGCGAGTTGGGTAGGATTGATTGGGGAATGTCACTCAAAGGGTTAACGGTGGATAGGCAATGGCAAACATTCAAAGACCGCATGGATGAACTACAGAATTTGTTCATCCCAGTTAGGCATAAAAATAAAACAACAAAGGTGACTCAACCGCGGCTAACAAGGGAAATTAGGGATAGCATAAGATCCAAGGAGAGAACATATAAATTGGCCAGAAAAAGCAGTAAACCTGAGGATTGGGAGCAGTTTAGGATTCAACAAAGGGATTAATTAAGAAAGGGAAAATAGAATATGAGAGTAAGCTTTCAGGAAACACAAAAACTGACTGTAAAAGCTTTCATAGATATGTGAAGAGAAAAAGATTGGTGAAGTCAAGCGTAGGTCCCTTGCAGTCGGAATCGGGGAATTTATAATGGGGAACAAAGAAATGGCTGACCAATTAAATGCATATTTTGGTTCTGTCTTCACAAAGGAGGACACAAATAACCTCCCAGAGATGTCGGGGAACATAGGGTCTGATGAAAGGGAGGAACTGAAAGAAATCAGTATTTGTAGGGAAATGGTGTTAGGGAAATTGATGGGATTGAAGGTCGATAAATCCCCAGGGCCTGATAATCTACATCCTAGGGTACTTAAGGAAGTGGCCCTAGAAATAGTAGATGCGTTGCTGATCATCTTCCAACATTCGATGGAATCTGGAACAGTACCCATGGATTGGAGGGTAGCTAATGTTACCCCAGTATTCAAAAAAGGTGGTAGAGAGAAAACATCGGTAGTGGGGAAAATGCTAGAGTCCATTATAAAAGATGTAATAGCAGAGCACTTGGAAAACAGTGACAGGATCGGACAAAGTCAACATGGATTGACAGAAGGTAAATCGTGCTTGACTAATCTACTGGAATTCTTTGAGGATGTAACTGGTAAAATAGGTAAGGGAGAACCAGTGGATGTGGTGTATTTGGACTTTCAGAAGGCTTTCGATAAGGTCCCGCATAAGAGATTAGCGTGTAAAGTTAAGGCACATGGGATTGGGGGCAAGGTATTGACTTGGATAGAGAACTGGTTGGCAGACAGAAAGAAAAGAGCTGGAATAAACGGGTCTTTTTCCGAGTGGCAGGCAGTGACTCGTGGGGTACCGCAGGGATCGGTCCTTGGCAGAAACATGGCAAATGCACTATAATGTGGATAAATGTGAGGTTATCCACTTTGGTGGCAAAAACAGGAAGGCAGATTATTATTTGAATGGCAATAGATTGAGAGAAGGGGAAGTGCAAAGAGACCTGGGTGTTATTGTGCACCAGTCGCTGAAGGTAAGCATGCAGGTGCAGCAGGCGGTTAAGAAGGCAAATGGTATGTTGGCCTTGGTAGCAAGAGGGTTCGAGTACAGGAACAAGGATGTCTTGCTACAGTTGTACAGGGCCTTGGTGAGACCACACCTTGAGTATTGTGTGCAGTTTTGGTCACCTTACCTGAGGAAGGATGTTCTTGCCATGGAGGGAGTGCAGCGAAGATTCACCAGACTGATACCTGGGATGGCAGGAATGGCGTATGAGGAGAGATTGTGTCGATTGGGCTTATACTCACTGGAGTTTAGAAGATTGAGAGGGGATCTCATCGAAACCTATAAAATTACGGCAGGTCTGGATAGACTAGATGCCAGAAGGGTGTTTCTGATGGCCGGGGAGTCCAGAACCAGGGGTCATAGTCTAAGGATAAGCGGTAAGCTATTTAGGACTGAAATGAGGAGGAATTTCTTCAACCAGAGAGTGGTGAACCTGTGGAATTCTCTGCCACAGAGGGCGGTGGAGGCTAGTTCATTAAATATATTCAAGAAAGAGTTGGATATATTTCTTGAGGCTAAAGGGATCAAGGGGTATGGGGAGAAGGCAGGGACCGGGTACTGAATTTGGATGATCAGCCATGATCTCATTGAATGGCGGAGCAGGCTCGAGGGGCCGAATGGCCTACTCCTGCTCCTAACTTCTATGTTTCAAGGCTTCTTCGGCAGCACCTCCCAAACCTGCGACCTCTACCAGGTAACTTTTTGCCCATCTCCGCCTTTGCCTCAGCTCATCTGCTGCTGAAACCCTGAGCCATGCCTTTGTTACCTGCAGACTTGACTATTCCAACGCACTCCTGGCCGGCCTCCCACATTCCACCCTACGTAAACTTGAGGTCATCCAAAACTCGGCTGCCCGTGTCCTAACTCTCACCAAGTCCCGTTCACCCCTCACCCCTGTGCTCGCTGACCTACATTGGCCCCCACCTGCCCTAATATCTCCTGTTGCGGTTCGGTGTCTGATTTACACTCCTGCGAAGCGCCTTGGGGCGTTTTACTACGTTAAAGGCGCTATATAAACACAGGTTGTTGTTGGTCAGAACTCCCTCACCCAGGTACAGACTGGAGCCCACGGACAAGATCTGACCATCAATCCTTACCAGGAATTTCTGAACCTTGTCCCACAGTTTCTTGAACTCCAGCAGACCCAGTTTCCCATTCCCATCTTTCTGTTGGTCAGTCAGTTAAGGAAAACATTTTCCGGGAGTGAATGTCATTCAGGAACAGGAACAGGAGGAGGCCACTCAGTCCCTCGAGCCTGTTACACAGGGACAGGAGGAGGCCGTTCAGTCCCTCGAACCTATTACACAGGGACAGGAGGAGGCCATTCAGCCCCTCGAGCCTGTTACACAGGGACAGGAGGAGACCATTCAGCCCCTCGAGCCTGTTACACAGGAATAGGAGGAGGCCGTTCAGTCCCTCGAGCCTGTTACACAGGGACAGGAGGAGGCCATTCAGCCCCTCGAGCCTGTTACACAGGAACAGGAGGAGGCCATTCAGCCCCTTGAGCCTCTTACACAGGAATAGGAGGAGGCCATTCAGCCCCTCGAGCCTGTTACACAGGGACAGGAGGAGGCCATTCAGCCCCTCGAGCCTGTTACACAGGAACAGGAGGAGGCCATTCAGCCCCTCGAGCCTGTTACACAGGAACAGGAGGAGGCCATTCAGCCCCTTGAGCCTCTTACACAGGAATAGGAGGAGGCCATTCAGCCCCTCGAGCCTGTTACACAGGGACAGGAGGAGGCCATTCAGCCCCTCGAGCCTGTTACACAGGAACAGGAGGAGGCCATTCAGCCCCTCGAACCTATTACACAGGAACAGGAGGAGGCCATTCAGCCCCTCGAGCCTGTTACACAGGAACAGGAGGAGGCCATTCAGCCCCTCGAGCCTGTTACACAGGAACAGGAGGAGGCCACTCAGCTCCTCGAGCCTGTTACACAGGAACAGGAGGAGACCATTCAGTCCCTCGAACCTATTACACAGGGACAGGAGGAGGCCATTCAGCCCCTCGAGCCTGTTGCACAGGAACAGGAGGAGGCCATTCAGCCCCTCGAGTCTGTTACACAGGGACAGGAGGAGGCCATTCAGCCCCTCGAGCCTGTTACACAGGAACAGGAGGAGGCCATTCAGCCCCTTGAGCCTCTTACACAGGAATAGGAGGAGGCCATTCAGCCCCTCGAGCCTGTTACACAGGGACAGGAGGAGGCCATTCAGCCCCTCGAGCCTGTTACACAGGAACAGGAGGAGGCCATTCAGCCCCTCGAACCTATTACACAGGAACAGGAGGAGGCCATTCAGCCCCTCGAGCCTGTTACACAGGAACAGGAGGAGGCCATTCAGCCCCTCGAGCCTGTTACACAGGAACAGGAGGAGGCCACTCAGCTCCTCGAGTCTGTTACACAGGAACAGGAGGAGACCATTCAGCCCCTCGAACCTATTACACAGGGACAGGAGGAGGCCATTCAGCCCCTCGAGCCTGTTGCACAGGAACAGGAGGAGGCCATTCAGCCCCTCGAGCCTGTTACACAGGAACAGGAGGAGGCCATTCAGTCCCTCGAGCCTGTTACACAGGAACAGGAGGAGGCCATTCAGCCCCTCGAGCCTGTTACACAGGAACAGGAGGAGGCCACTCAGCCCCTCGAACCTGTTACACAAGAACAGGAGGAGGCCGTTCAGCCTCTCGAGCCTGTTACACAGGAACAGGAGGCCATTCAGCCCCTTGAGCCTCTTACACAGGAATAGGAGGAGGCCATTCAGCCCCTCGAGCCTGTTACACAGGGACAGGAGGAGGCCATTCAGCCCCTCGAGCCTGTTACACGGGGACAGGAGGAGGCCATTGAGCCAGGCGGGGAAGGATACATCCATCAGGTTCACCATGTTGCGGCAGGTCTCCAGGCCAAATCCATCAGTTTTAATGTCTGAACCTAAAAGGGAACAAAGGGAGCATGGCGTCAGTACACCGAGCCACAGAAGAAGATATTGGGACAGGTGACCATGAGCTTGGTCAAAGAGGTAGGTTTTAAGGAGAGTCTTAAAGGAAGAGAGAGAGGTAACGAGGGAGAGGTTTAGGAAGGGAATTCCAGAGCTTCGGGCCTCGGCAACAGAAGGCACGGCCACCAATGGTTGAGCGATTATAATCAGGGATCCTCAAGAGGGCAGAATTAGAGGGGCGCAGATATCTCGGGGGGGGGGGGGCGGTTGTGGGGCTGGAGGAGATTTCAGAGATAGGGAGGGGCGAGGCCATGGAGGGATTTGAAAACAAGGATGAGAATTTTAAAATCGAGGCGCTGCTTAACTGGGAGCCAATGTAGGTCAGCGAGCACAGGGGGTGATGGGTGAACGGGACTTGGTGCGAGTTAGGACACGGGGCAGTGAGCACGGGGTGATGGGTGAACGGGACTGGGTGTGAGTTAGGACACGGGGCAGTGAGCACAGGGGGTGATGGGTGAACGGGACTGGGTGTGAGTTAGGACACGGGGCAGTGAGCACAGGGGGTGATGGGTGAACGGGACTGGGTGTGAGTTAGGACACGGGGCAGTGAGCACAGGGGGTGATGGGTGAACGGGACTGGGTGTGAGTTAGGACACGGGGCAGTGAGCACGGGGTGATGGGTGAACGGGACTGGGTGTGAGTTAGGACACGGCGCAGTGAGCACAGGGGGTGATGGGTGAACGGGACTGGGTGAGTTAGGACACGGGGCAGTGAGCACGGGGTGATGGGTGAACGGGACTGGGTGTGAGTTAGGACACGGGGCAGTGAGCACAGGGGGTGATGGGTGAACGGGACTGGGTGAGAGTTAGGACACAGGCAGCCGAGTTTTGGATGACCTCAAGTTTACGTAGGGTGGAATGTGGGAGGCCAGCCAGGAGTGCGTTGGAATAGTCAAGTCTCGAGGTAACAAAGGCATGGCTGAGGGTTTCAGCAGCAGATGAGCTGAGGCGGAATCGGGTAGAAAGTTACCGGGTGGAGGTTGCGGGTTTGGGAGGTGCTGCCGAAGAAGCCTTGGCGAGTTGCTGCAGTGCATCTTGTAGATGGTACACACTGCAGCCACAGTGCGCCGGTGGTGGAGGGAGTGAATGTTTAAGGTGGTGGATGGGGTGTTCTGTTAGCACCGTGTTAGAGAGAAAGACCGCCTCAGATACACGCTTACGGTTCGCTCCCCTTTCATCAGGGTATTTATCCCCTGATCATACTCACGACTCGACACCACTCTGTTCAAAATTCTCTGTAGAGCGAAAACGGAAATCTCCTCGCCCTGAGAGAGAGAGAAAAGCTTGCATTCAATCTGGGATCAAGTTAAACCCTGGTTCCCCATTTCAACCCAACCCCAATCTTAAAATCCCCATCGCAAAAACCCCCAACAAACAAAACCAGCACCCCAAAACATCCCCACGCCCGCACCGGCCCTCCCCCAACCCAGCCCCTGCCCAACCCCCCGCCCCGCCCCGCCCCATCCCCACCCAACCCCCGCCCCAATCCCCACCCAACCCCCGCCCCGACCCCAGCCCCGCCACGACCCCAGCCCCGCGCCCAGCCCCACCACCACCCTGCGCCCAGCCCCACCACCACCCTGCCCCCAACCCCACCACCGCCCCGCCACAGACCCGCCCCCGCCTGCTGTCCTCACCGGTGCGGCCAGTTTCTCAAACAGCGCCTTGAAGTTTGCTGGGACATCGCACTCACTCACTGAACCCTGGAAACAAAAGAACAAGGGTCAGAAACTGACCCTTCCCGAAGCCTCCAGACCCGGGATAGAGGAGGGAGGGATGAAGCTTCACCATTACCTCATCATCGAACGTGGCGTGAATCTGCTCTGTGTCCATGGGTCTGTGAAGACAAAGAACGCGGATATCAGACCGAGGGCCGACTGACGACATCAGGGTCCCCACACATGTCCCTCAGAGAGAGAGCGAGAGAGACAGAGAGAGAGAGAGGTAAATCGTGCTTGACTAATCTACTGGAATTTTTTGAGGATGTAACTGGTAAAATAGATAAGGGAGAACCAGTGGATGTGGTGTATCTGGACTTTCAGAAGGCCTTTGATAAGGTCCCGCATAAGAGATTAGCGTGTAAAGTTAAGGCACATGGGATTGGGGGCAAGGTTACTGACTTGGATAGAGAACTGGTTGGCAGACAGAAAGCAAAGAGTTGGAATAAACGGGTCTTTTTCCGAGTGGCAAGCAGTGACTAGTGGGGTACCGCAGGGATCGTCCTTGGACCCCAGCTATTCACAATATATATTAATGATCTAGACAAGGGAACTAGATGTAATATCTCCAAATTTGCAGACGACACAAAGCTGGGTGGGCGTGTGTGCTGTGAGGAGGATGCCGAGAAACTCCAGGATGATTTGGACAGGTTGGGTAACTGGGCAGAAGCATGGCAGATGCAATATAACGTGGATAAATGTGAGGTTATCCACTTTGGTGTCAAAAACAGGAAGGCAGATTATTATCTGAATGGCAATAGATTGGGAGAAGGGGAAGTGCAACGAGACCTGGGTGTCCTTGTGCACCAGTCGCTGAAGGTAAGCATGCAGGTGCAGCAGGCGGTTAAGAAGGCAAATGGTATGTTGGCCTTCGTAGCGAGAGGGTTTGAATACAGGAACAAGGATGTCTTGCTGCAGTTGTACAGGGCCTTGGTGAGACCACACCTTGAGTATTGTGTGCAATTTTGGTCGCCTTATCTGAGGAAGGATGTTCTTGCCATGGAGGGAGTGCAGCGAAGATTCACCAGGCTGATACCTGAATGACGTATGAGGAGAGATTGTGTCGATTGGACTTATACTCGCTGGAGTTTAGAAGATTGAGAGGGGATCTCATTGAAACTTATAAAATTCTAACAGGACTGGACAGACTAGATGCAGGAAGGATGTTCCCGATGGTCGGGGAGTCCAGAACCAGGGGTCACAGTCTAAGGATAAGGGGTAAGCCATTTAGGACAGAGATGAGGAGGAATTTCTTCACCCAGAGAGTGGTGAACCTGTGGAATTCTCTACCACAGAAGGCAGTGGAGGCCAATTCATTAAATATATTCAAGAAGGAGTTGGATATATTTCTTAAGGCTAAAGGGATCAAGGGATATGGGGAGAAAGCAGGGACAGGGGACTGAATTTGGATGATCAGCCATGATCTCATTGAATGGCGGAGCAGGCTCGAGGGGCCGAATGGCCTACTCCTGCTCCTATCTTCTATGTTTCTATGAGAGAGAGAGAGAGCGAGAGAGACCCCCCGCCCCAGCCCCCAATACTCACTGGGTCTTGGAGCGGTTCTCTGTAAAGACTCTCAGGGCGAAGTCCCCATCTTTCTGGGGTTCGAAGGTGGAGGGGACGATGAGATATTCCCCCGGGGGCAGCTTGAAGCGCGTGGAGACTTCCCGCAGGTTGACGAAACTCTCCGAGCGCACGCGGGAGCCGTGGGTGGTGAAGTAACTCTTCGGGAGATGGATGTTCGACACTCCCTGAAACTGAGCAGCAACAGGAGAGAGCGGAATGTTCACCGGTACCCAGCCGCGACCCCACCCCATACCTGCCCAGCCCGCGACTCCACACAGCCCAGCCCGCGACCCCACCCCGCGACTCCACACAGCCCACCCCGCGACACCGCCCGCCCAGCCCGCGACTCCACACAGCCCAGCCCGCGACCCCACCCCCCCAGCCGGCGACCCCACCCAGACCAGCACATGACCTCACCCCATGCAACACCTCCCCCCTCAGCCCGCGACCCACCAAACCCACCCCATCTATTCCAGTACTGCCCCTCCGACAGTGCAGCGTTCCCTCAGTACTGCCCCTCCGACAGTGCAGCGTTCCCTCAGTACTGCCCCTCCGACAGTGCAGCGCTCCCTCAGTACTGCCCCTCCGACAGTGCGGCGCTCCCTCAGTACTGCCCCTCCCACGGTGCAGCACTCCCTCAGTACTGCCCCTCCGACAGTGCGGCGCTTCCTCAGTACTGCCCCTCCGACAGTGCAGCACTCCCTCAGTACAGCCCCTCCGACAGTGCAGCGCTCCCTCAGTACTGCCCCTCCGACAATGCAGCGCTCCCTCAGTACTGCCCCTCCGACAGTGCGGCGCTCCCTCAGTACTGCCCCTCCGACAGTGCGGCGCTCCCTCAGTACTGCCCCTCCGACAGTGCGGCGCTCCCTCAGTACTGCCCCTTCTAGTGCTGATCTTGAATCTATGTCCGAGGGGTGCCTATACACAACGCCCTGCCACCCCAGATTGGTGAACGAGAGACACTAATGCCAGGCTCATTCCTCAAACATCATTTCACGAAGTCCGCGCTGAGCCCAAGCCTACGACTGGAGGAGGCCTGACATACCTCTCTGGGAACCTGTGTAATAAAGAGAGAGAGGGAGAAAACATCAGAGTGTTCAGGTCAGCAGCACAAGAACACCGAGTCCAGTGTTACCCCATCAGAGTCACACAATCAGTGAAAGCGCACATCACCGAGAATATCCAACCCAGAAACTCCAGCATCACAGACCGAGTGATACAGGGCCATGGGGAGAGAGCGGGGGCAGCGGGATTGATACTGGGCTATGGGGAGAGAGCGGGGCAGCGGGATTGATACAGGGCCATGGGGAGAGAGCGGGGCAGCGGGATTGATACAGGGCCATGGGGAGAGAGCGGGGCAGTGGGATTAGTTAGAGATTGATACTGGGCTATGGGGAGAGAGCGGGGCAGCGGGATTGATACAGGGCCATGGGGAGAGAGCGGGGCAGCGGGATTGATACAGGGCCATGGGGAGAGAGCGGGGCAGTGGGATTGATACAGGGCCATGGGGAGAGAGCGGGGCAGCGGGATTGATACAGGGCCATGGGGAGAGAGCGGGGCAGTGGGATTAGTTAGAGATTGATACAGGGCGGGCCATGGGGAGAGAGCGGGGCAGCGGGATTAGTTAGAGATTGATACAGGGCGGGCCATGGGGAGAGAGCGGGGCAGCGGGATTGATACAGGGCCATGGGGAGAGAGCGGGGCAGCGGGATTAATACAGGGCCATGGGGAGAGAGCGGGGCAGCGGGATTAATACAGGGCCATGGGGAGAGAGCGGGGCAGCGGGATTAATACAGGGCCATGGGGAGAGAGCGGGGCAGCGGGATTAATACAGGGCTATGGGGAGAGAGCGGGGCAGCGGGATTAGTTAGAGATTGATACAGGGCTATGGGGAGAGAGCGGTGCAGTGGGATTAGTTTGGGATTGATACAGGGCCATGGGGAGAGAGCGGGGCAGTGGGATTAGTTTGGGATTGATACAGGGCTATGGGGAGAGAGCGGTGCAGTGGGATTAGTTTGGGATTGATACAGGGCTATGGGGAGAGAGCGGGGCCGTGGGATTAGTTTGGGATTGATACAGGGCTATGGGGAGAGAGCGGGGCAGTGGGATTAGTTTGGGATTGATACAGGGCTATGGGGAGAGAGCGGGGCAGTGGGATTAGTTTGGGATTGATACTGGGCTATGGGGAGAGAGCGGGGCAGTGGGATTAGTTTGGGATTGATACAGGGCTATGGGGAGAGAGCGGGGCAGTGGGATTAGTTTGGGATTGATACAGGGCTATGGGGAGAGAGCGGGGCAGTGGGATTAGTTTGGGATTGATACTGGGCTATGGGGAGAGAGTGGGGCAGTGGGATTAGTTTGGGATTGATACTGGGCTGTGGGGAGAGAGCGGGGCAGTGGGATTAGTTTGGGATTGATACAGGGCTATGGGGAGAGAGCGGGGCAGTGGGATTAGTTTGGGATTGATACTGGGCTGTGGGGAGAGAGTGGGGCAGTGGGATTAGTTTGGGATTGATACTGGGCTATGGGGAGAGAGCGGGGCAGTGGGATTAGTTTGGGATTGATACAGGGCTATGGGGAGAGAGCGGGGCCGTGGGATTAGTTTAGGATTGATACAGGGCGATGGGGAGAGAGCGGGGCAGTGGGATTAGTTTAGGATTGATACAGGGCTATGGGGAGAGAGCGGGGCAGTGGGACTAGTTTGGGATTGCTACAGGGCGATTGGGGGGGAGCGGGGCAGTGGGATTAGTTTGGGATTGATACAGGGAATGGGGTGGGAGCGGGATAGTGCGATCCCATGTAATGGCGGAGACAGTGGGAAGAGTATGGTTGGGAGCTCACATCGTAGATGGCGAATCCAATGGTGTGCATGTCCTCTCCCATCTGTCGCTGTCTCCTGCGATTCTTCTGGATCAGAGCCACCAGGAAACTGCAGCCATCCTCTGCCCCATAATCATCGCTGTCGTTCTCCTCGAGACAGACCTTAAACTGGGGGTTCATCCAGAACGTAACTGGAGAGAGAGAGAGAGAGTGAGAGTGTGAGTGCGAGTGTGTGCGAGAGTGAGAGCATGCAAGAGTGCTGAGAGAGACGGAGAAAGAAATGGAGAGATAGATAGAGGGATCGAGAGACAGAGAGAGAGCGAGCGAGATGGGGAGAGAGAGAGAGAGAGGGGGAGAGAGAGAGGGGGAGAGAGAGAGGGGGAGAGAGAGGGGGAGAGAGAGACGGGGAGAGGGGGAGAGACGGGGAGAGGGGGAGAGAGAGACTGGGAGAGGGGGAGAGAGACGGGGAGAGAGAGACGGGGAGAGGGAGAGAGAGAGGGGGAGAGAGAGACGGGGAGAGGGGGAGACAGAGAGGGAGGGAGAGAGAGACGGGGAGGGAGAGAGAGACGGGGAGAGAGAGAGAGACGGGGAGAGAGAGAGAGACGGGGAGAGAGAGAGAGAGACGGGGGGAGAGAGAGAGAGAGACGGGGAGAGAGAGAGAGAGACGGGGAGAGAGAGAGAGAGAGAGACGGGGAGAGAGAGAGAGAGAGACGGGGGAGAGAGAGAGACGGGGAGAGAGAGAGACGGGGAGAGAGAGAGAGAGACGGGGAGAGAGAGAGACGGGGAGAGAGAGACGGAGAGGGAGAGAGAGAGGGGGAGAGAGAGACGGGGAGAGGGGGAGACAGGGAGGGAGAGAGAGACAGGGAGGGAGAGAGAGACGGGGAGAGAGAGAGAGAGAGACGGGGAGAGAGAGAGAGACGGGGAGAGAGAGAGAGACGGGGAGAGAGAGAGAGAGACGGGGGGAGAGAGAGAGAGACGGGGAGAGACGGAGAGAGAGAGAGACGGGGAGAGGGGGAGAGAGAGAGAGACGGGGAGAGGGAGAGTGAGAGACGGGGAGAGGGAGAGAGAGAGAGACGGGGAGAGGGAGAGAGAGAGAGACGGGGAGAGAGAGAGAGAGAGAGACGGGGAGAGGGAGAGACGGGGAGAGAGAGAGACGGGGAGAGAGAGAGACGGGGAGAGAGAGAGAGAGAGACGGGGAGAGAGAGAGAGACGGGGAGAGAGAGACGGGGAGAGAGAGAGAGACGGGGAGAGAGAGAGACGGGGAGAGGGAGAGAGAGAGAGAGAGAGAGACGGGGAGAGAGAGAGAGACGGGGAAAGAGAGAGAGCGCGGGAGAGAGAGAGAGAGAGACGGGGAGAGGGAGAGAGAGAGAGAGACGGGGAGAGGGAGAGAGAGAGAGACGGGGAGAGAGAGAGAGACGGAGAGGGAGAGAGAGAGACGGGGAGAGGGAGAGAGAGAGAGACGGGGAGAGGGAGAGAGAGAGAGACGGGGAGAGGGAGAGAGAGAGAGACGGGGAGAGGGAGAGAGAGAGACGGGGAGAGGGAGAGAGAGAGACGGGGAGAGGGAGAGAGAGAGAGACGGGGAGAGAGAGAGAGAGAGAGAGACGGGGAGAGGGAGAGACGGAGAGGGAGAGAGACGGGGAGAGAGAGAGACGGGGAGAGAGAGAGAGAGAGACGGGGAGAGAGAGAGACGGGGAGAGAGAGAGAGAGAGACGGGGAGAGAGAGAGAGACGGGGAGAGAGAGACGGGGAGAGAGAGAGAGACGGGGAGAGAGAGAGACGGGGAGAGGGAGAGAGAGACGGGGAAAGAGAGAGAGCGCGGGAGAGAGAGAGAGAGAGAGACGGGGAGAGGGAGAGAGAGAGAGAACGAGCTGGACAGAGAGAGAGAGAGAGAGAGAACGAGCTGGACAGAGAGAGAGAGAGAACGAGCTGGACAGAGAGAGTAGAAAGACTGTTTAAAATTAATATTGTTTAAAAGTAATATTGTATATACCCAACAAATGTCAAATCGATTGACACCTACAGAATGTTGGAAAACTGTACCTTTTTGCTATGTAAGCTTTGGCAATATGGTTCTCTGTAAACTTTCATGCCAATAAAGCATTTGAACTGAAAACTGAACTGAAACTGAGAGAGACGGGGAGAGGGAGAGAGAGAGAGACGGGGAGAGAGAGAGAGACGGAGAGGGAGAGAGAGAGACGGGGAGAGGGAGAGAGAGAGAGACGGGGAGAGGGAGAGAGAGAGAGACGGGGAGAGGGAGAGAGAGAGACGGGGAGAGGGAGAGAGAGAGAGAGAGACGGGGAGAGGGAGAGAGAGAGAGAGAGACGGGGAGAGACAGAGACAGGGAGAGAGAGGGAGAGAGTCACAGCTTGTAGAAAATATCAGGGCATCAGGGAGAATTTCTACCCAAAATTTACAAAAATATGCCCGGAATTCAGAAAATTGAATGACGACCAAAAACTCCCATACCTACTAGGGGAAGAGAGAAGTTGCATAACACTAGCGGCACACTATGTTACAGCTTGCCATAAACAGAGGGACAACCACTAAAGATAAGATAAGAGTATATATAAATTATATGAATGTATATTTATACACTCAGGGATATATCTGTTTATACACTGTATGGATAGATCTGTATTTTTGTGAACAAACATGAATGTTTTCCGATGCTTTGGCAACATAAGATGTAACTTGTCATGCCAATAAAGCGATTTGAATTGAATTGAATTGAATTGAGAGACGGGGAGAGGGAGAGAGACGGGGAGAGAGAGAGAGACGGGGAGAGAGAGAGACGGGGAGAGGGAGAGAGAGAGAGAGAGACGGGGAGAGAGAGAGAGACGGGGAGAGAGAGAGAGACGGGGAGAGAGAGAGACGGGGAGAGAGAGAGACGGGGAGAGGGAGAGAGAGAGAGACGGGGAGAGGGAGAGAGAGAGAGAGAGACGGGGAGAGAGAGAGAGAGAGAGAGAGACGGGGAGAGGGAGAGAGAGACGGGGAGAGGGAGAGAGAGACGGGGAGAGGGAGAGAGAGAGAGACGGGGAGAGAGGGAGAGAGAGAGAGACGGGGAGAGGGAGAGAGAGAGAGAGACGGGGAGAGGGAGAGGGAGAGAGAGAGAGAGACAGGGAGAGAGAGAGAGACAGAGAGAGAGAGAGAGAGAGTTGGAATTGGAGAGAGACCCTCACCAGGTACAGACTAAGCGACCACCAACTGGAAATTGAAAAAGGCAGATACAAGAAATCCTGGCAGCCTAGAGAGAATAGAATATGCGATCAATGTCTGGCCGGCGAGGTTGAAACAGAAATGCATTTCCTCCTAAAATGCGAAAAATTCAACACATCAAGAAACATATTATTCAACAAGCTAAGCCAAACAACCCCAGATTTCAAGGAATTGGATGACCTGTCAAAATTGAGATTAGTCCTGGGAGAAGGAGACAGACCATACCTTGGGGCCAAATATGTAACAACATGTCACAACCTGAGGACTGTTTAAAATTAAGACTGTTTAAAATTAATATTGAACGTACCAAATGAAGTACAAAGACTGTTTAAAATTAATATTGTTTAAAAGTAATATTGTATGTACCCAACAAATGTCAAATCGATTGACACCTACAAAATGTTTGAAAATGTACCTTTTTGCTATGTAAGCTTTGGCAATATGGTTCTCTGTAAACTTTCATGCCAATAAAGCATTTGAATTTGAGAGAGAGAGACGGGCGGGGAGAGAGAGAGACGGGGAGGGGGAGAGAGAGAGACAGAGAGGGAGACGGGAGAGAGAGAGGGAGACGGGGAGAGAGAGAGAGACGGAGAGAGAGAGAGAGAGACGGGGAGAGAGAGAGAGAGAGACGGGGAGAGGGAGAGAGAGAGAGACGGGGAGAGGGAGAGAGAGAGAGAGAGCGGGAGAGAGAGAGAGAGCGGGAGAGAGAGAGAGAGCGGGAGAGAGAGAGAGAGAGAGAGCGGGAGAGAGAGAGACGGGGAGAGAGAGCGGGAGAGAGAGAGAGCGGGAGAGAGAGAGAGCGGGAGAGAGAGAGACGGGGAGAGAGAGAGACGGGGAGAGAGAGAGAGAGACGGGGAAAGAGAGAGAGAGACGCGGAGAGGGAGAGAGAGAGACGGGGAGAGAGAGAGAGACGGGGGAGAGAGAGCGGGAGAGGGAGAGAGAGCGGGAGAGGGAGAGAGAGCGGGAGAGGGAGAGAGAGCGGGAGAGAGAGAGAGAGCGGGAGAGAGAGACCGGGAGAGGGAGAGAGAGAGAGACGGGGAGAGGGAGAGAGAGAGAGACGGGGAGAGAGAGAGAGACGGGGAGAGGGAGAGAGAGCGGGAGAGGGAGAGAGAGCGGGAGAGGGAGAGAGAGCGGGAGAGAGAGAGAGACCGGGAGGGAGAGAGAGAGAGAGAGCGGGAGAGAGAGAGAGAGACGGGGAGAGAGAGACGGGGAGAGAGAGAGAGCGGGAGAGAGAGAGAGCGGGAGAGAGAGAGACGGGGAGAGAGAGAGAGAGACGGGGAAAGAGAGAGAGAGACGCGGAGAGGGAGAGAGAGAGACGGGGAGAGGGAGAGAGAGAGACGGGGAGAGGGAGAGAGGAAACAGCGAGGCAGCAAAGCTGAGCCCGAGCAGCAGCAGGAACACGGAGCCTGAAGCTGGAGAAAGGCCCGAGGAACTGGGCCGAGCGAGGCACCAGAGAGAAGGAGAGCGAGCAGCAACAGGAGCAGACCCAGACCGGGAGGAGCGGCCTGAGCCAGTCAAAGAGGCGAGTGGAGAGGTAGGGGTGCCGGATCGGGTCGGGACTGTCGGGCCCGGAGAGCAAGCAAGCCCGGGGCCTGAAACCCGAGAAACTCCGGGGTCGGAGAAACTCGGACAAACACCGGGCCGGGCCGGGACTGCATAGCCGAGCCGAGGGGCTGGGACCAGGGCAGAAACAGCCTGGTGAGTCAGGAAAACCCGGGGGCCTGAGACCGACGCGATGAGATCTGCCCGGGGCGTGGAGAGCGAACGAGTCCGGGGCACGGAGAGTGGGCGAGTCTGGGGCACGGAGAGCAAATGAGAGAGTCGGAAGAGGAAAACTCCGGGTCCGGAGGAAAAAAGTTTTACCTAAATCTACCTAAATTTAATTTTATTTAAGTTTAGTTCGAAAAAAAAACCTAGAAAAAGAACAACAAACCCGCAAGAAAAAAGGGATAGAAACCCGAGAGAAACGGTAAACAACCCGAACCAGGAGCCTGTGAGAGAGAGAGAGAGAGAGAAACTTTTAAAAGCAGCTATATCAAAGATGAACCCCTGAAAAACTCTCAATTTTAGACCTGAAAGTGGGATAAGGTGGAACACGACACAAAAAAGAGAAAAAAAGTTATCTATCTGAGACAAAAACAAACGACTGCAATGAGCAGGGAAATGAAATATCCTGAGCAATGCACAAAAAATAAGGCAAAGGATAAACACAAGGACACAACACTAAAAAATAACCCAGAGGTCCTCTACGTTGATTATACCACACACAAAGGGAATCAGATGAAGAACAACCTCATATTCTACACCGACTCCGTTCCCTCATGGAAGGAGACTTTACAAAAACACTACGCACATGTCTCCAGTGATGGTATTGGCCAAGGAGGCAGACTGAAAATATGTAAAGATGGAAATCTAGATAAAGATGACCCCCTGCTAACCATAAGCTACTACAACAAAAAAGGAAAGATCATGATACAGGGGAATGTAGAAAATCTGGACTCCTTTGAAAAGGAATTCCCCCAGTTGAAAACTAAGGCAGACACAAAGAGGACCAATGGACAGGAGGCAAAAGAGAGTCGAACAGAGAATGATGAGAGCCAAACGGAGGAAGAAGAAGAGAGACCAGCAGAGGCAAACACCTCCCTGACCATCTCCACCCCCCCCCCACACCTCTCAACACAAACAAACTGCTGAAGGAGAATCTGTCCAAACTAGAACTCGATTTCAACGAATACAGAGAAACACAGGCCAAGAATTTGAAGGAGGAACTCAAACAGCTGAAAACGGAAAACGAGTCCACCATCCACGAGTTGAGAAAGATCGTAGAGGAGCAAAGAAATGAGATCAAAGAACTCCGTACTCAGCTAAACAAAACGATGGAGGCCGTAGAAAAGCAGAAAATTGAACTCAGCAGGCAACACAAACGTCTTAAGGTCCAAAAACCTGAGGACACAAAAACAACACACACAGGGACACAAAACCCGTCGGATGCCTCCCCACACGAGGATGTCACACTCACACCTTGCGACAACACACCGAAGGCCCCAAACCCTGCTCCTGCCACACAGCCTATCCCAGAAACCCAGCCAACAACCAGCCCTCAGTCGAGTCCTGCCCAGACTACTGCTACCCAGTCTGAAAAGCCAGCCCCTCAGGCGGTCCTGCTGACCGACTCCAACGGAAAGTTTTTGGACCCCCAGAGGATGTTCCCAGGTCATCAAGTCCTGAAAAAATGGTGCAGCAACACAGGCCATGCAATGAAGATCCTGAACAAAGAATCCCTTGGAAGCCCCAAATGGCTTGTGATCCACACAGGCACAAATGACCTACGCACCCTAAGGGAAGGCACTGCTAGGGCGGTGAGCAGGATGGCGGAAAAGGCCAGCAGGGAATTCCCCGGGGCGCGGATCGTGATCTCCACACTACTGCCCAGAAAGGACACCCCAGCCTATATAATCCACAACACCAACAGGGAGATCGACACGAGATGTACTGCCCTCCCCAACGTCTACCTGGCCCATCACCCAAACATCAACACAAGGGACCTCTATGACGAAATACATCTACTCAAACAGCGGATGTGGATCTTCGCAAAAAAACCTCATATACATTGCCAAAAGACGCAGCCCTCCCACCCCCTCTACCATTGGGAGCCCTAACCCAAACAGGACCACCACTGTCCCCCACCCCCCTATACAAAACCAACAACAGAACCGTGCTTTTGTAGCTGACCCCAGACCCCCCTCCAGACCACAGGCTGTAGACCAAGAACTGAGAAAGATCATGACGATGATGAACACCCTGATAGAAAGCCGGAGAGGAATGCACTAAATTATTAATATTGTTACTTTATCATTATCATTATTGTTATTTTATCATTACTATTACTATTATTAGATATCAGTATGTGCGTGCCTCATGAAATTTATACTAAATCGTCATTTAGCATTATAGAAACTAGTGTTTTCACACTCATCCCACAAAATAGGTCCATTTTATTTCGTTTTTTGAACTATATAAATGCGTTCTTTCCACATAAGCTGCTGGAATATCCAGGGTCTCCGCTCCTCAACTTTTGGGATGAAGAGTACAGACCCTGAATTCCTAAAAGCTATAAAAGACATTGATATAATTGTGTTAACAGAAACATGGTGCCAAAAGGACGTGCCCACCCACTGTCCTCCAATGTACCATGAAATCATTGTGCCCTCAGTAAAGAACACTAAGACACGCAAGGGCAGAACCTCCGGGGGAATCTTGGTGTGGTATAAAGGAGAACTGGACAAACACATCTCACCGATAAAACAGGGAAAATCACACGTATGGCTAAAATTAGATAAAAATATAGGAATAGCAAAAAAAGATGTTTACTTATGTGCGATCTACATACCTCCAATAGAATCGCCATATTTTGAAGAGGAGATATTTGACAGTCTCCACATGGAAATCAGCCATTTCCAGGCCCAAGGAAAGGTGCTACTATGTGGGGACCTAAATGCAAGGACCGGATGTGAACCTGACTTCATAGACCCACAGGGCAACAACCATGTGTTTGGCCAGACCCCTTTATATGTCACACCAGCCATCGCAAATCGGAACAACCTTGATTGTGAAATAAATAAAAGCGGTAGGGAGGTAGTGCAACTCTGCCGAGCCTTAGGCCTGTACATAGTTAACGGTAGGTTCAGAGAGGACTCCTTAGGGAGACTCACATATTCCTCAACTCTTGGGTCTAGTGTGGTGGATTATACAATCACTGACCTGGACCCCTGCGATATCAACGCATTCACTGTCAGGCAGCAATCCCCCCTCTCAGACCATAACCAAATAAATGTGTACCTTAAACTTTCTGCCCAAACTACAGACACAAAAAAGGAACCCAGTAAGCTCCATAAAATAAACCAGACATACAGATGGGCCCCAGACAGTGGAGACAAATTCATCACAGCACTAAACTCACCTGATCTCACAAGTAAAATATCAAAATTTAAAGAAAATCTATATGAGATCACCAGAGATGGTGTAAACATGGCCATAGATGATATAAATATGATCTTCCATGAGGCAGCTGTAAAAGCCGACCTTGTGAAACAGAAGAGGAAACGTTACAAAAGACACAATAAAAATGAGAAATGGTTTGACCACGAATGCAAAAATGCCAGAAAAGACCTGAGAAAAATATCAAACCAAAAACATCGCCAACCAAACAATCCAGACCTACGTACTAGATACAGTGAGACCCTCAAAAGATATAAACACACCATTAGGAACAAAACACAAAACTATACCCACAAAATACTCGAAGAAATTGAAAACTCCATTAA
The DNA here is from genome assembly GCF_052327205.1 of Somniosus microcephalus. Taxonomy (NCBI): domain Eukaryota; kingdom Metazoa; phylum Chordata; class Chondrichthyes; order Squaliformes; family Somniosidae; genus Somniosus; species Somniosus microcephalus. The sequence goes on along the minus strand of NC_140995.1, from coordinate 250,575,014 downwards.
TCCAAATCAATTCTGGGAAATGTGGAATAACCTGAGTACAACACAATTGCAAGCATTACCAATCCAAGATGGCGACATCTGGAGAACACATTTTGAAAACCTCTACAAAGACATCCCAATAAACGAAACAAACCCAAGTCAACATCATGTCACAGAAAAACTCCACACATTAGAAGCAACAATTAAAGACAACCAAAACCCTCTAGACTCCCCAATCACATGGAAAGAACTGGCCACAAAAACAAAATCTCTCCACCTAAAGAAAGCCTGTGGTCCAGACAACATCAAAAATGAAATGCTCAAGTTCAGCAATATGGAGATGCAGGGTGCGGTACTCAAGTTATTCAACATATTACGTTCAGGCTGTTTTCCCGATATCTGGTGCCAAGGACTCATCTCTCCCATATATAAAAGTGGAAACAAATCAGACCCAAATAACTACCGCGGCATCTGTGTCAACAGTTGTCTAGGGAAGTTATTCTGCAGTATTCTAAATAGTAGATTACTGGATTTTCTTAACAAACATAAGATCCTTAGAAAAAATCAAATAGGCTTTCTTCCAAAACACCGCACCACCGACCATATCTATACCCTTCACACTCTCATTGAAAAGCATGTACACCAAACAAAAAATGGGAAAATATTCGCTTGTTTCATTGACTTCAAGAAAGCCTTTGACTCTATCTGGCACGAAGGGCTCTATTACAAACTTCTTCAGTGTGGAATAGGGGGCAAAGTCTATGACTTTATTAAATCGATGTATCTGAAAAATAAATGCGGTGTCAAAATTGGAGACAAACGCACCTGTTTCTTCACCCAGAGAAGAGGCGTCCGGCAGGGCTGCAATTTGAGCCCGACCCTGTTCAACATATACATAAATGAACTAGCAGACATGCTGGAGCAAAGCGAGTCACCGGGTCTATGTCTCCTGCATGGAGAAGTGAAATCCCTGTTCTATGCGGACGACCTGGTTCTGCTGTCTCCCACAGAACAGGGATTACAGCAACAACTAGACCTACTCGACAAATACTGCCAAAATTGGGCCCTGACAGTGAATCTAAAGAAAACCAACATCATGATTTTTCAAAAAAGGCCCAGGTGTCAGGAAAACAAATACCAGTTTACTCTCAGTGATACCACCATAGGACACACTATGAGCTACGCTTACCTTGGTCTAACCATTACAGCATCAGGGAGCTTCAGCATAGCAGTGAATGCACTAAAAGAAAAAGCCCGAAGAGCCCTATATGCAATAAAAAGAAAATTCTACAACATCCAAATCCCAATCAAAATCTGGCTAAAAATATTTGACAGCGTAATCCTGCCGATTGCGCTGTACGGTAGTGAAGTATGGGGCCCGCTAAATCACCATAGCTACACTAAATGGGAAAAACACACAATAGAAGCCCTACATGCAGAATTTTGCCGAAGCATCCTTCGCATCCAAAGGAAAACACCACCAAATGCATACAGAGCCGAACTAGGCAGATACCCGCTGATAATAAACATCCAAAAACGAGCACTAAACTTCCTAAATCACCTCAAATCTAGCTCCCCAGACACCCTTCATTTTAAAGCCTTCCAGACACAAGAGCTAAACCCAGAAAAGAGTCCCCTGAGTCAGCTGCTACTGAAACTAAGTACTCCTACTCAGCCGGACCCTGACCAGTCCCAGACCAACACTGCCGTCCAAACACCAATCCGAGTGAACCAAATCATTAAACAAAGCAAAGAAACCTACCTGGAACATTGGAACAAAATAACCAAAAGCCAAAGCAGATTAGAATGTTACCGGGCCCTAAAAAGAGAATATAAACTGGCAGACTATCTCTCGACCATCAGAGACACAAAACAGAGACAGACCCTCACCAGGTACAGACTAAGTGACCACCAACTGGCAATTGAAAAAGGAAGATACAAGAAATCCTGGCAGCCTGGAGAGAATAGAATATGTGATCAATGTCTGGCCGGCGAGGTTGAGACAGAGATGCATTTCCTCCTAAAATGCGAAAAATTCAACACATCAAGAAACATATTATTTGACAAGCTCAGCCAAACAACCCCAGATTTCAAGGAATTGGATGACCTGTCAAAATTAAGATTAGTCCTGGGAGAAGGAGACAGATCATACCTTGGTGCCAAATATGTAACAACATGTCACAACCTGAGGACTGTTTAAAATTAATACTGAATATACCCACTGATGTACAAAGACTGTTTAAATTAATATTGTTTAAAGTAATATTGTATGTACCCAACGAAGGTCAAAATTGTTTGACACCTACAGAATGTTGGAAAACTGTACTTTTTGTTATGTAAGCTTTGGCAATATGGTTCCCTGTAAACTTTCATGCCAATAAAGCATTTGAATTGAATTGAAATTGAATTGAATTGAATTGAATTGAGAGAGAGAGACGGGGAGAGGGGGAGAGAGAGAGACGGGGAGAGAGAGAGAGAGAGAGACAGAGACAGAGAGAGAGAGGGAGAGAGTCACAGCTTGTAGAAAATGTCAGGACATAAGGGAGAATTTCTACCCAAAATTCACAAAGATATGCCCGGAATTCAGAAATTTGAATGACGACCAAAAACTCCCATACCTACTAGGGGAAGAGAGAAATTGTGCAACATTAGCGGCACACTATGTTACAGCTTGCCATAAACAGAGGGACAACCACTAAATATAAGAAAAGAGTATATATAAATTATATGAAAGTATATTTATACACTCAGGGATATATCTGTTTATACACTGTATGGATAGATTTGTATTTTTGTGAACAAACATGAATGTTTTCCGATGCTTTGGCAACATAAGATGTAACTTGTCATGCCAATAAAGCGATTTGAATTGAATTGAATTGAGAGATGGGGAGAGGGAGAGAGAGGGAGAGGGAGAGAGAGAGAGAGAGACGGGGAGAGGGAGAGAGAGAGAGAGACGGGGAGAGGGAGAGAGAGAGAGACGGGGAGAGGGAGAGAGAGAGAGACGGGGAGAGGGAGAGAGAGAGAGACGGGGAGAGGGAGAGAGAGAGACGGGGAGAGGGAGAGAGAGAGACGGAGAGAGGGAGAGAGACGGGGAGAGAGAGAGAGAGAGACGGGCGGGGAGAGGGAGAGAGAGAGAGAGACGGGGAGAGAGAGAGAGAGAGGGAGACGGGAGAGAGAGAGAGAGAGAGAGACGGGAGAGAGAGAGAGAGAGACGGGAGAGAGAGAGAGAGAGAGAGAGACGGAGACGGGGGAGGGAGAGAGAGAGAGAGAGACGGGGAGAGGGAGACGGGGAGAGAGAGAGAGAGAGACGGGGAGAGGGAGACGGGGAGAGAGAGAGAGACGGGGAGAGAGAGAGAGAGACGGGGAGAGGGAGACGGGGAGAGAGAGAGAGAGAGAGAGACGGGGAGAGGGAGACGGGGAGAGAGAGAGAGAGACGGGGAGAGAGAGAGAGAGACGGGGAGAGAGAGAGAGATGGGGAGAGAGAGAGAGAGACGGGGAGAGAGAGAGAGAGAGACCGGTAGAGAGAGAGACGGGGAGAGAGACGGGGAGAGAGAGAGACAGAGGGAGACGGGAGAGAGAGAGAGAGAGAGAGAGAGACGGGAGAGAGAGAGAGAGAGACGGGAGAGAGAGAGAGAGACGGGGAGAGAGAGACAGGGAGACGGGGGACGGAGAGAGAGAGAGAGAGAGAGAGAGACGGGGAGAGGGAGACGGGGAGAGGGAGACGGGGAGAGAGAGAGAGACGGGGAGAGAGAGAGAGAGACGGGGAGAGGGAGACGGGGAGAGAGAGAGAGAGACGGGGAGAGGGAGACGGGGAGAGAGAGAGAGACGGGGAGAGAGAGAGAGAGAGACGGGGAGAGAGAGAGACAGACGGGGAGAGAGAGAGAGAGAGACGGGTAGAGAGAGAGACGGGGAGAGAGACGGGGAGAGGGAGAGAGAGAGAGAGACAGAGAGAGAGAGAGAATCCAAGGTTAAATTCCTCCTCTATGCAGACGACCTGGTTCTGCTGTCACCAACTAAGGAGGGTCTACAGCAGAACTTGGATCTGCTGGAGTCGTACTGCCAGACTTGGGCACTGACAATAAATCCCCAAAAAACCAAAGTCCTTGTGTTCCAGCAAAGATCCAGACATCAGGGACCCAAAATAAATTTCACACTAGGAACAACCAAAATTGAACAAACCACGAACTACACATACTTGGGCTTAAAAATCAGTTCTATGGGAAATTTCAAACTGGCTGTGAATGAACTGAAAGAGAAAGCAAGAAGGGCTTTCTATGCCATTAAAAAATCAATCCAAATAGAAATCCCAATTAGCATTTGGCTCAAAATTTTCAAATCAGTAATTGAACCAATTGCACTCTATGGCAGTGAAGTGTGGGGACCGCTAACACAACAAGAATTTGCAAAATGGGACAAACACCCAATTGAGATCCTACATGCAGAATTCTGTAAAAGTATCCTCCGGACTCAAAGTAAAACCGTAAACAATGCATGCAGGGCAGAACTAGGCCAATATCCATTAATAATCACTATCCAAAAAAGAGCCACCAAATTTTGGAAACACCTAGAAATGAGCAACCCCCAATGCTATCATTACGAAGCCCTGAAATGCCAAGAGAGGACCATAAAGAAGAATACCCCCAGTCAACTAGTCCTGGGACTCAGTGAAGTAACTACTAACACTACTAACAATAACCAGCCCCAGGACAGTGACAGCGTAACACAAAGAATTCGACCCAACACAATCGTCGCTAAGCAAAAGGAAAAATATCTGTCATATTGGGCAGAAACAACAAAAACCCAAAGCAAACTCAATTGCTACTTGGCCCTAAACAGACAATACAACATGGCTGATTACCTGACCATGGTAAAGGATAGCAAACTGAGAAAAACCTTGACAATGTACAGACTTAGTGAACATAGCCTGGCGATCGAAAAAGGTAGACACAGGCAGACCCGGCTACCAAGAGAGGACAGGATATGCTCTCACTGCAGTCAGGGAGTGGTGGAGACAGAGATGCACTTCCTCACAGCTTGTAGAAAATATCAGGGCATAAGGGAGAATTTCTACCCAAAATTCACAAAAATATGCCCGGAATTCAGAAATTTGAATGACGACCAAAAACTCCCATACCTACTAGGGGAACAGAGAAATTGTGTAACACTAGCGGCACACTATGTTACAGCTTGCCATAAACAGAGGGACAACCACTAAATATAAGAAAAGAGTATATATAAATTATATATGAATGTATATTTATACACTCAGGGATATATCTGTTTATACACTGTATGGATAGATCTGTATTTTTGTGTACAAACATGAATGTTTTTCGATGCTTTGGCAACATAAGATGTAACTTGTCATGCCAATAAAGTGAATTGAATTGAATTGAATTGAGAGAGAGCGAGAGACAGAGAGACAGAGACAGAGAGAGAGACAGAGAGAGAGAGAGACAGAGAGAGAGAGAGGGAGACAGAGAGAGACAGAGAGAGAGAGAGAGAGACAGAGAGAGAGACAGAGAGAGAGAGAGAGAGAGAGAGAGAGACAGAGACAGAGAGAGAGAGAGACAGAGAGAGAGAGAGACAGAGAGAGAGACACACACCCTGGGCCCCACAACCTCGTGGTACATTTGACCAGCCCCAGCGGAAATATCAAAGAGAAAGCCACACACTCTCCCCCTACCACCTCCAGCTCAACAAGAGAAAAGCAGCCTAGCCAGGAAGTGAGTGAGCCCTCCAGCTCTGACCAGACACACACCCTGAGACCCCACAGCCCGGTACAACTAAAGGAGAAATTTAACCAGCTGGAGACTATTGATTTCTTTGTGAGTTCAATGACGAGACATTTATGAAAGAGAATGAGTTTTAATCTAAAGTCTGTTCAACTCTTTATACAGCTTTACAGGAGACACTATGCTAGAGATCCATCTAGAATGAAACTGAAACTAAACCAAACTGCTTGTCTCTGTCACATGACCTCTGCTGGTCAGGCATAAGTAATCAATCAGGCAACTATGCTGGTAAGACATGATAATCAAACAGGCAAATAACATCACTATTTGCTGATATCATTACAGAGACACAGCTGGTTAAACTTACAAAGGAGGTCCTTAAAATGAAAATGAAAACCGACCAAGAAAACATCATTTCAGCAATAAAACAGGACCAAAAACAAGAGAGGGAGAGACACAGGAGGGATCTGAACTTACTTGAGAAGCAGGTGAAAGAGCTGCAGAAAGACAAAGTGAGACACAGGGGAGAGAGAGCGGCATTAGCCCAGCAGCCAGAGGCTAGAGATAAGACAATACAGAGCCCGACTGGGCAGCTACACTCTCACAATGAACAACAGCAGCAGACCCACAATACAGGGGGAGCCACACAGACCGACCAGCACACTGAAACCCAGTCTGCCCCCACCACTTTGGAACCACAGCCGAGCCGCTCACAAGAGGAACGCTCACACCAGACATGACCACCCCGGTCCAACACACAACCGGGGAGTCCAGATGAAAGCCACAAACCAGTAAACACCAACAAGGCTGACATCGTAATACTCATAGACTCAAATGGGAAATACCTATGGGAGAAAAGGCTCTTCCCTAGACGTAAAGTAGAAAAGCTCTGGTGCCCAACAACAGACAGAGCCCTAGAATGGCTGACCAAAACCCAATTAGGCTCCCCCCAACACATAATAATACACAGCGGCACAAATGACCTAAGGGCCCAGCAGGAAAGGGTAGCAACATCGCTCGGATCAGTGATTGAGAAGGCAAGCGACACCTTCCCAAACACTAGAATCACGGTTTCCACACTATTGCCGAGAAGAAACTTCAACAACGAAATAATCCACGAGATAAATGCAAGCATAGCAAGAGACTGTGAATTAAAACATAACGTGCACCTGGCCCAACACCCCACCCTCGGTGTGGAATGTCTTTACGACCAAGTCCATATCCACAGGAACCGAATGTCGGTCTTTGCGAAGGACCTGAAGGACGTCGCTTTTAACCGGGTCCACACCCAGATCCCAAAAGGACCCCCCCCGATCACCAAAGACCAACGGGATACAGACCAGGACTACTACAGAGACCATCACCACAACAACCGGGACCAGAGAGGATCCCCACGCACAACAACAATGTCGGACGTACGCAATACCACAGGCAGAGACAATCCATTAAGAGACATAATGCAGGCGATCAGCAGCATCCACTCCCGCCTTATGGATCAGAAAAAATAAGGACTAGTTGTTAGAAAAAGTTGTAACCAATTATCCTCAGCATTTATAGACAATTGAAATGTTCTTTTTTCCCCATTTAGACACAACAAACACATATTACTATTTATCATATTCTAACCCATCACAGTAAACGATCAATTTTAGCATGAAATCCTTATATATCTCAACCTGGAATATCCAAGGTCTATGCTCGTCTATGCTTGGCATGAAGAGTGAGACCCCAGAGTTCCTAGATGAGATTAAAGATCTAGATATTATCTTTTTACAGGAAACCTGGTGTAGAGGAGAAGGACACACTGGCTGTCCCATTGGGTACACAGAGCTGGTGGTCCCCTCCAATAAATTGCCAGGAGTAACCCAGGGCAGAGAATCTGGAGGCATACTGATTTGGATTAAAGCAGAGCTTAGGAATTACATTGAATTTATAAAAAAGGGCGAAAACCACTTATGGCTCAAAATTAAGAGGGGCATCATCTCCAGCATGAAAGATGTTTTCATTTGCGCACTCTATATCCCCCTGACAGAATCCCCGTACTTCAAAGAGGACACCTTCTCCAACATAGAGAGGGAGATTATCCAATTCCAGGCCCAGGGAAATGTGTTGATCTGTGGGGACCTCAACTCAAGAACTGGCGAAGAACCAGACTTCACCGAGAATCAGGGGAATAATTACATATTTGGGAATAACCACTTTGATCTCCCTTCCCATCCACACAGGCATAACTGCGACAAACAGACAAATGCTAACGGAAAACAGCTCCTGCAGCTCTGTCGAAGCCTGGGTCTGTACATTGTCAATGGTAGGTTATTGGGAGACTTCCTAGGAAGATCCACCTATTGCTCACCTCTTGGCTTCAGCACCGTAGACTATATGATTATGGATCTGGACCCATCCTCTTTCAGAACATTCACAGTCAAACCACAAACAACACTGTCAGACCACAGTCAAATTACTGCATATCTTGAAAGGACAGAAACAACCAACACAGAAACACAACCCAGTAAACTGTACAACATTAAAAAATCTTACAGATGGGCCAAAAACAGCACGGAAAAATACCAGAAAGCAATTAGCAACCAAACAACTCAAGCTCTCTTGGACACCTTTCTGGAAAATACATACACACACAATAAAGAAGGTGTAAACCGGGCAGTGAATAACCGAAATAATATTTTTGATAATTTGGCATCAATGTCAAACTTGAAAGTTCGCAAGAACAAACCCAAAACAAAAAACTACAAAAAATGGTTTGACTCCGATTGCCAGAACATGAGGAAAAAACTCAGAAAAATATCAAACCAAAAACACAGACAACCAGAAAATGAGGAATTACGCCTTACTTATTGTCAGGCACTAACACAATACAAAAACACACTCAGAACCAAGAAAGAGCAGTATATTAAGAATATACTCATCTCCATTGAGGAATCCATTGATTCCAATTGTTTCTGGGACAACTGGAATACATTACACAAAAAACAACACGACGAATTGCCCATTCAAAACGGAGACACATGGGAAAACCATTTTGAAAAATTATACCAGAAAAACACACTAAGCCCAGAGCAATACCCAAATATGCGAAAAACTGGCAAAGCTAGAATTTGCCATAAAAGATAACCAAAACCCAATAGACCCCATAATATCTGAAAAAGAGCTAATTGAAAAACTCAAGGACCTGCGACCAGGAAAAGTTTGCGGTGCAGACGGCATCCTAAGCGAGATGATTAAACACACGGACGATAAAATGAAATTGGCTATACTGAAACTCTTCAACTTGGTTCTGAGTGTCGGTTACTTCCCTGATATCTGGAACAAAGGACTCATAACGCCCATATACAAAAGTGGGGACAAAGTTGACCCAAATAACTATCGAGGCATCTGTGTAAACAGTAACCTGGGGAAGGTTTTCTGTAGTATCATAAACAAAAGACTTATAAACTTCCTTGAGGAGCACAATGTCTTGAGTAAAAGCCAAATTGGATTCCTGCCAAACTATAGAACATCAGATCATATCTTCACCCTACAGACCCTAATTGACAAACGTGTTCATCAAAACAAAAGCAAAATTTTTGCTTGCTTTATAGATTTCCAGAAGGCTTTCGATTCCATCTGGCACGACGGTCTATTCTTGAAACTTATTGAAAGTGGTGTAGGGGGAAAAACATATGATGTAATTAAATCAATGTATACAAACAACAAATGTGCAGTTAAAATTGGAGACAAACAAACAAAATACTTCCCACAGGGGCGTGGTGTGACGCAGGGCTCGCCAATCTCACCGACACTCTTTAATATTTACATAAATGAATTGGCAAAACTACTTGAACAATCTACAGCACCCGGCCTCACCCTATATGAATCCAAGGTTAAATTCCTCCTCTATGCAGATGACCTGGTTCAGCTGTCACCAACTAAGGAGGGTCTACAGCAGAACCTGGATCTGCTGGAATCAGTCTGTCAGACCTGGGCCCTGACAATAAACCTCCAAAAAACCAAAGTCCTCGTGTTCCAGCAAAGATCCAGACATCAGGGACCCAGAATAAATTTCACAGTAGGAACAACTAAAATCGAACAAACCACTAACTACACATACTTGGGCATAAAAATCAGCTCTATGGGAAATTTTCACCTGGCTGTGAATGAATTGAAAGAGAAAGCTAGAAGGGCTTTCTATGCCATAAAAAGATCAATCCAAATAGAAATCCCAATTAGCATTTGGCTCAAAATTTTTAAATCAGTAATTGAACCAATTGCACTCTATGGCAGTGAAGTGTGGGGACCGCTAACACAACAAGAATTTGCAAAATGGGACAAACACCCAATTGAGATCCTACATGCAGAATTCTGTAAAAGTATCCTCCGGACTCAAAGGAAAACCGTAAACAATGCATGCAGGGCAGAACTAGGCCAATATCCGCTAATAATCACTATCCAAAAAAGAGCCACCAAATTTTGGAAACACCTAAAAATGAGCAACCCCCACTGCTATCATTACGAAGCCTTGAAATGCCGAGAGAGGACCATAAAGAAGAATACCCTCAGTCAACTAGTCCTGGGACTCAGTGAAACAACCACTAACACTACTAACAATAACCAGCCCCAGGACAGTGACATCGTAGCACAGAGAATTCGACCCAACACAATTGTCACTAAGCAAAAGGAAAAATACCTGTCATATTGGGCAGAAACAACAAAAAACCCAAAACAAACTCAATTGCTACTTGGCCCTAAACAGACAATACAACATGGCTGAATACCTGACCATGGCAAAGGATAGCAAACTGAGAAAAACCTTGACAAGGTACAGACTTAGTGAACATAGCCTGGCGATCGAAAAAGGCAGACACAGACAGACCCGGCTGCCAAGAGAGGACAGGATATGCTCTCACTGCAGTCAGGGAGTGGTGGAGACAGAGATGCACTTCTCACAGCATGTGGAAAATATCAGGGCATAAGGGAGAATTTCTACCAAAAATTCTCACAAATATGCCCTGAATTCAGAAATTTGAATGACGACCAAAAACTCCCATACCTACTAGGGGAACAGAGAAACTGTGTAACCTTAGCGGCACACTATGTTACAGCTTGCCATAAACAGAGGGACAACCAGTAAACCTAAGAAAAGAGTATATACAAATTATACGAATGTATATTTATACACTCAGGGATATATCTGTTTATACACTGTATGAATAGATCTGCGTTTATGTGTTCAACCATAAATGTTTTTCGATGCTTTGGCAACATAAGATGTACCTTGTCATGCCAATAAAGCGATTTGAATTGAATTGAATTGAGAGACAGAGAGAGAGAGAGAGACGGGGAGAGGGAGAGAGAGAGAGAGAGAGAGACGGGGAGAGAGAGAGAGAGAGACAGAGAGAGATAGAGAGAGAGTGACAGAGAGAGAGAGAGAGAGAGAGAGAGGCGGAGAGAGGGAGAGAGAGAGAGATGGAGAGACAGAGAGAGAGAGAGAGAGAGAGACGTGAGAGACAGAGAGAGAGAGAGAGAGAGAGACAGAGAGAGAGACAGAGAGAGAGAGAGACAGAGACAGAGACAGAGAGACAGAGAGAGACAGAGAGACAGAGAGACGGAGAGAGAGAGACGGAGAGAGAGAGATGGAGAGAGAGAGATGGAGAGAGAGAGACGAGAGAGAGAGAGAGAGAGAGAGAGAGAGACGGAGAGAGAGAGAGAGACAGAGAGAGTACAGACTTAGTGAACATAGCCTGGCGATCGAAAAAGGTAGACACAGGCAAACCCGGCTACCAAGAGAGGACAGGATATGCTCTCACTGCAGCCAGGGAGTGGTGGAGACAGAGAT
>NC_140995.1:250453585-250562967 GCF_052327205.1 Somniosus microcephalus | reverse complement strand
AAGAGAGAGAAGAGGTAGGGGTGCCGGATCGGGTCGGGACTGTCGGGCCCGGAGAGCAAGCAAGCCCGGGGCCTGAAACCCGAGAAACTCCGGGGTCGGAGAAACTCGGACAAACACCGGGCCGGGCCGGGACTGCATAGCCGAGCCGAGGGGCTGGGACCAGGGCAGAAACAGCCTGGTGAGTCAGGAAAACCCGGGGGCCTGAGACCGACGCGATGAGATCTGCCCGGGGCGTGGAGAGCGAACGAGGTCCGGGGCACGGAGAGTGGGCGAGTCTGGGGCACGGAGAGCAAATGAGAGAGTCGGAAGAGGAAAACTCCGGGTCCGGAGGAAAAAAGTTTTACCTAAATCTACCTAAATTTAATTTTATTTAAGTTTAGTTCGAAAAAAAAACCTAGAAAAAGAACAACAAACCCGCAAGAAAAAAGGGATAGAAACCCGAGAGAAACGGTAAACAACCCGAACCAGGAGCCTGTGAGAGAGAGAGAGAGAGAAACTTTTAAAAGCAGCTATATCAAAGATGAACCCCTGAAAAACTCTCAATTTTAGACCTGAAAGTGGGATAAGGTGGAACACGACACAAAAAAGAGAAAAAAAGTTATCTATCTAAGACAAAAACAAATGACTGCAATGAGCAGGGAAATGAAATATCCTGAGCAATGCACAAAAAATAAGGCAAAGGATAAACACAAGGACACAACACTAAAAAATAACCCAGAGGTCCTCTACGTTGACTATACCACACACAAAGGGAATCAGATGAAGAACAACCTCATATTCTACACCGACTCCGTTCCCTCATGGAAGGAGACTTTACAAAAACACTACGCACATGTCTCCAGTGATGGTATTGGCCAAGGAGGCAGACTGAAAATATGTAAAGATGGAAATCTAGATAAAGATGACCCCCTGCTAACCATAAGCTACTACAACAAAAAAGGAAAGATCATGATACAGGGGAATGTAGAAAATCTGGACTCCTTTGAAAAGGAATTCCCCCAGTTGAAAACTAAGGCAGACACAAAGAGGACCAATGGACAGGAGGCAAAAGAGAGTCGAACAGAGAATGATGAGAGCCAAACGGAGGAAGAAGAAGAGAGACCAGCAGAGGCAAACACCTCCCTGACCATCTCCACCCCCCCCCCCCACACCTCTCAACACAAACAAACTGCTGAAGGAGAATCTGTCCAAACTAGAACTCGATTTCAACGAATACAGAGAAACACAGGCCAAGAATTTGAAGGAGGAACTCAAACAGCTGAAAACGGAAAACGAGTCCACCATCCACGAGTTGAGAAAGATCGTAGAGGAGCAAAGAAATGAGATCAAAGAACTCCGTACTCAGCTAAACAAAACGATGGAGGCCGTAGAAAAGCAGAAAATTGAACTCAGCAGGCAACACAAACGTCTTAAGGTCCAAAAACCTGAGGACACAAAAACAACACACACAGGGACACAAAACCCGTCGGATGCCTCCCCACACGAGGATGTCACACTCACACCTTGCGACAACACACCGGAGGCCCCAAACCCTGCTCCTGCCACACAGCCTATCCCAGAAACCCAGCCAACAACCAGCCCTCAGTCGAGTCCTGCCCAGACTACTGCTACCCAGTCTGAAAAGCCAGCCCCTCAGGCGGTCCTGCTGACCGACTCCAACGGAAAGTTTTTGGACCCCCAGAGGATGTTCCCAGGTCATCAAGTCCTGAAAAAATGGTGCAGCAACACAGGCCATGCAATGAAGATCCTGAACAAAGAATCCCTTGGAAGCCCCAAATGGCTTGTGATCCACACAGGCACAAATGACCTACGCACCCTACAGGAAGGCACTGCTAGGGCGGTGAGCAGGATGGCGGAAAAGGCCAGCAGGGAATTCCCCGGGGCGCGGATCGTGATCTCCACACTACTGCCCAGAAAGGACACCCCAGCCTATATAATCCACAACACCAACAGGGAGATCGACACGAGATGTACTGCCCTCCCCAACGTCTACCTGGCCCATCACCCAAACATCAACACAAGGGACCTCTATGACGAAATACATCTACTCAAACAGCGGATGTGGATCTTCGCAAAAAAACCTCATATACATTGCCAAAAGACGCAGCCCTCCCACCCCCTCTACCATTGGAAGCCCTAACCCAAACAGGACCACCACTGTCCCCCACCCCCCTATACAAAACCAACAACAGAACCGTGCTTTTGTAGCTGACCCCAGACCCCCCTCCAGACCACAGGCTGTAGACCAAGAACTGAGAAAGATCATGACGATGATGAACACCCTGATAGAAAGCCGGAGAGGAATGCACTAAATTATTAATATTGTTATTTTATCATTATCATTATTGTTATTTTATCATTACTATTACTATTATTAGATATCAGTATGTGCGTGCCTCATGAAATTTATACTAAATCGTCATTTAGCATTATAGAAACTAGTGTTTTCACACTCATCCCACAAAATAGGTCCATTTTATTTCGTTTTTTGAACTATATAAATGCGTTCTTTCCACATAAGCTGCTGGAATATCCAGGGTCTCCGCTCCTCAACTTTTGGGATGAAGAGTACAGACCCTGAATTCCTAAAAGCTATAAAAGACATTGATATAATTGTGTTAACAGAAACATGGTGCCAAAAGGACGTGCCCACCCACTGTAAACTTTCATGCCAATAAAGCATTTTAATTGGAATTGGAAATTGGAGAGAGAGAGACAGAGACAGAGAGAGAGAGAGACAGAGAGAGAGAGAGACAGAGAGAGAGACACACACCCTGGGCCCCACAACCTCGTGGTACATTTGACCAGCTCCAGCGGAAATATCAAAGAGAAAGCCACACACTCTCCCCCTACCACCTCCAGCTCAACAAGAGAAAAGCAGCCTAGCCAGGAAGTGAGTGAGCCCTCCAGCTCTGACCAGACACACACCCTGAGACCCCACAGCCCGGTACAACTAAAGGAGAAATTTAACCAGCTGGAGACTATTGATTTCTTTGTGAGTTCAATGACGAGACATTTATGAAAGAGAATGAGTTTTAATCTAAAGTCTGTTCAACTCTTTATACAGCTTTACAGGAGACACTATGCTAGAGATCCATCTAGAATGAAACTGAAACTAAACCAAACTGCTTGTCTCTGTCACATGACCTCTGCTGGTCAGGCATAAGTAATCAATCAGGCAACTATGCTGGTAAGACATGATAATCAAACAGGCAAATAACATCACTATTTGCTGATATCATTACAGAGACACAGCTGGTTAAACTTACAAAGGAGGTCCTTAAAATGAAAATGAAAACCGACCAAGAAAACATCATTTCAGCAATAAAACAGGACCAAAAACAAGAGAGGGAGAGACACAGGAGGGATCTGAACTTACTTGAGAAGCAGGTGAAAGAGCTGCAGAAAGACAAAGTGAGACACAGGGGAGAGAGAGCGGCATTAGCCCAGCAGCCAGAGGCTAGAGATAAGACAATACAGAGCCCGACTGGGCAGCTACACTCTCACACTGAACAACAGCAGCAGACCCACAATACAGGGGGAGCCACACAGACCGACCAGCACACTGAAACCCAGTCTGCCCCCACCACTTTGGAACCACAGCCGAGCCGCTCACAAGAGGAACGCTCACACCAGACATGACCACCCCGGTCCAACACACAACCGGGGAGTCCAGATGAAAGCCACAAACCAGTAAACACCAACAAGGCTGACATCGTAATACTCATAGACTCAAATGGGAAATACCTATGGGAGAAAAGGCTCTTCCCTAGACGTAAAGTAGAAAAGCTCTGGTGCCCAACAACAGACAGAGCCCTAGAATGGCTGACCAAAACCCAATTAGGCTCCCCCCAACACATAATAATACACAGCGGCACAAATGACCTAAGGGCCCAGCAGGAAAGGGTAGCAACATCGCTCGGATCAGTGATTGAGAAGGCAAGCGACACCTTCCCAAACACTAGAATCACGGTTTCCACACTATTGCCGAGAAGAAACTTCAACAACGAAATAATCCACGAGATAAATGCAAGCATAGCAAGAGACTGTGAATTAAAACATAACGTGCACCTGGCCCAACACCCCACCCTCGGTGTGGAATGTCTTTACGACCAAGTCCATATCCACAGGAACCGAATGTCGGTCTTTGCGAAGGACCTGAAGGACGTCGCTTTTAACCGGGTCCACACCCAGATCCCAAAAGGACCCCCCCCCGATCACCAAAGACCAACGGGATACAGACCAGGACTACTACAGAGACCATCACCACAACAACCGGGACCAGAGAGGATCCCCACGCACAACAACAATGTCGGACGTACGCAATACCACAGGCAGAGACAATCCATTAAGAGACATAATGCAGGCGATCAGCAGCATCCACTCCCGCCTTATGGATCAGAAAAAATAAGGACTAGTTGTTAGAAAAAGTTGTAACCAATTATCCTCAGCATTTATAGACAATTGAAATGTTCTTTTTTCCCCATTTAGACACAACAAACACATATTACTATTTATCATATTCTAACCCATCACAGTAAACGATCAATTTTAGCATGAAATCCTTATATATCTCAACCTGGAATATCCAAGGTCTACGCTCGTCTATGCTTGGCATGAAGAGTGAGACCCCAGAGTTCCTAGATGAGATTAAAGATCTAGATATTATCTTTTTACAGGAAACCTGGTGTAGAGGAGAAGGACACACTGGCTGTCCCATTGGGTACACAGAGCTGGTGGTCCCCTCCAATAAATTGCCAGGAGTAACCCAGGGCAGAGAATCTGGAGGCATACTGATTTGGATTAAAGCAGAGCTTAGGAATTACATTGAATTTATAAAAAAGGGCGAAAACCACTTATGGCTCAAAATTAAGAGGGGCATCATCTCCAGCATGAAAGATGTTTTCATTTGCACACTCTATATCCCCCTGACAGAATCCCCGTACTTCAAAGAGGACACCTTCTCCAACATAGAGAGGGAGATTATCCAATTCCAGGCCCAGGGAAATGTGTTGATCTGTGGGGACCTCAACTCAAGAACTGGCGAAGAACCAGACTTCACCGAGAATCAGGGGAATAATTACATATTTGGGAATAACCACTTTGATCTCCCTTCCCATCCACACAGGCATAACTGCGACAAACAGACAAATGCTAACGGAAAACAGCTCCTGCAGCTCTGTCGAAGCCTGGGTCTGTACATTGTCAATGGTAGGTTATTGGGAGACTTCCTAGGAAGATCCACCTATTGCTCACCTCTTGGCTTCAGCACCGTAGACTATATGATTATGGATCTGGACCCATCCTCTTTCAGAACATTCACAGTCAAACCACAAACAACACTGTCAGACCACAGTCAAATTACTGCATATCTTGAAAGGACAGAAACAACCAACACAGAAACACAACCCAGTAAACTGTACAACATTAAAAAATCTTACAGATGGGCCAAAAACAGCACGGAAAAATACCAGAAAGCAATTAGCAACCAAACAACTCAAGCTCTCTTGGACACCTTTCTGGAAAATACATACACACACAATAAAGAAGGTGTAAACCGGGCAGTGAATAACCGAAATAATATTTTTGATAATTTGGCATCAGTGTCAAACTTGAAAGTTCGCAAGAACAAACCCAAAACAAAAAACTACAAAAAATGGTTTGACTCCGATTGCCAGAACATGAGGAAAAAACTCAGAAAAATATCAAACCAAAAACACAGACAACCAGAAAATGAGGAATTACGCCTTACTTATTGTCAGGCACTAACACAATACAAAAACACACTCAGAACCAAGAAAGAGCAGTATATTAAGAATATACTCATCTCCATTGAGGAATCCATTGATTCCTGACCATGGTAAAGGATAACAAACTGAGAAGAACCTTGACAAGGTACAGACTTAGCGAACATAGCCTAGCGATCGAAAAAGGCAGACACAGGCAGACCAGGCTGCCAAGAGAGGACAGGATATGCTCGCACTGCAGTCAGGGAGTGGTGGAGACAGAGATGCACTTCCTCACAGCTTGTGGAAAATATCAGGGCATCAGGGAGAATTTCTACCAAAAATTCTCACAAATATGCCCTGATTTCAGAAATCTGAATGACAACCAAAAACTCCCATTCCTACTGGGAGAGGAGAGAAGCTGTATAACACTGGCGGCACGCTATGTTACAGCTTGCCATGAACAGAGAGCCAACCAGTAAACTAAGAAAAGAATATATATAAACAATGCGAATGTATATTTATACACTCAGGGATATACCTGTTTATACACTGTATGAATAGAACTGCGTTTATGTGGTAAACCATAAATGTATTTTGATGCTTTGGCAACATAAGATGTAACTTATCATGCCAATAAAGCGATTTGAATTGTGAATTGTGAATTGTGATTCCAATTGTTTCTGGGACAACTGGAATACATTACACAAAAAACAACACGACGAATTGCCCATTCAAAACGGAGACACATGGGAAAACCATTTTGAAAAATTATACCAGAAAAACACACTAAGCCCAGAGCAATACCCAAATATGCGAAAAACTGGCAAAGCTAGAATTTGCCATAAAAGATAACCAAAACCCAATAGACCCCATAATATCTGAAAAAGAGCTAATTGAAAAACTCAAGGACCTGCGACCAGGAAAAGTTTGCGGTGCAGACGGCATCCTAAGCGAGATGATTAAACACACGGACGATAAAATGAAATTGGCTATACTGAAACTCTTCAACTTGGTTCTGAGTGTCGGTTACTTCCCTGATATCTGGAACAAAGGACTCATAACGCCCATATACAAAAGTGGGGACAAAGTTGACCCAAATAACTATCGAGGCATCTGTGTAAACAGTAACCTGGGGAAGGTTTTCTGTAGTATCATAAACAAAAGACTTATAAACTTCCTTGAGGAGCACAATGTCTTGAGTAAAAGCCAAATTGGATTCCTGCCAAACTATAGAACATCAGATCATATCTTCACCCTACAGACCCTAATTGACAAACATGTTCATCAAAACAAAAGCAAAATTTTTGCCTGCTTTATAGATTTCCAGAAGGCTTTCGATTCCATCTGGCACGACGGTCTATTCTTGAAACTTATTGAAAGTGGTGTAGGGGGAAAAACATATGATGTAATTAAATCAATGTATACAAACAACAAATGTGCAGTTAAAATTGGAGACAAACAAACAAAATACTTCCCACAGGGGCGTGGTGTGACGCAGGGCTCGCCCATCTCACCGACACTCTTTAATATTTACATAAATGAGTTGGCAAAACTACTTGAACAATCTACAGCACCCGGCCTCACCCTATATGAATCCAAGGTTAAATTCCTCCTCTATGCAGATGACCTGGTTCAGCTGTCACCAACTAAGGAGGGTCTACAGCAGAACCTGGATCTGCTAGAGTCATTCTGTCAGACCTGGGCCCTGACAATAAACCTCCAAAAAACCAAAGTCCTCGTGTTCCAGCAAAGATCCAGACATCAGGGACCCAGAATAAATTTCACAGTAGGAACAACTAAAATCGAACAAACCACTAACTACACATACTTGGGCATAAAAATCAGCTCTATGGGAAATTTTCACCTGGCTGTGAATGAATTGAAAGAGAAAGCTAGAAGGGCTTTCTATGCCATAAAAAGATCAATCCAAATAGAAATCCCAATTAGCATTTGGCTCAAAATTTTTAAATCAGTAATTGAACCAATTGCACTCTATGGCAGTGAAGTGTGGGGACCGCTAACACAACAAGAATTTGCAAAATGGGACAAACACCCAATTGAGATCCTACATGCAGAATTCTGTAAAAGTATCCTCCGGACTCAAAGGAAAACCGTAAACAATGCATGCAGGGCAGAACTAGGCCAATATCCGCTAATAATCACTATCCAAAAAAGAGCCACCAAATTTTGGAAACACCTAAAAATGAGCAACCCCCACTGCTATCATTACGAAGCCTTGAAATGCCGAGAGAGGACCATAAAGAAGAATACCCTCAGTCAACTAGTCCTGGGACTCAGTGAAACAACCACTAACACTACTAACAATAACCAGCCCCAGGACAGTGACATCGTAGCACAGAGAATTCGACCCAACACAATTGTCACTAAGCAAAAGGAAAAATACCTGTCATATTGGGCAGAAACAACAAAAACCCAAAACAAACTCAATTGCTACTTGGCCCTAAACAGACAATACAACATGGCTGATTACCTGACCATGGCAAAGGATAGCAAACTGAGAAAAACCTTGACAAGGTACAGACTTAGTGAACATAGCCTGGCGATCGAAAAAGGCAGACACAGACAGACCCGGCTGCCAAGAGAGGACAGGATATGCTCTCACTGCAGTCAGGGAGTGGTGGAGACAGAGATGCACTTCCTCACAGCATGTGGAAAATATCAGGGCATAAGGGAGAATTTCTACCAAAAATTCTCACAAATATGCCCTGAATTCAGAAATTTGAATGACGACCAAAAACTCCCATACCTACTAGGGGAACAGAGAAACTGTGTAACCTTAGCGGCACACTATGTTACAGCTTGCCATAAACAGAGGGACAACCAGTAAACCTAAGAAAAGAGTATATACAAATTATACGAATGTATATTTATACACTCAGGGATATATCTGTTTATACACTGTATGAATAGATCTGCGTTTATGTGTTCAACCATAAATGTTTTTCGATGCTTTGGCAACATAAGATGTACCTTGTCATGCCAATAAAGCGATTTGAATTGAATTGAATTGAGAGACAGAGAGAGAGAGAGAGACGGGGAGAGGGAGAGAGAGAGAGAGAGAGAGACGGGGAGAGAGAGAGAGAGAGACAGAGAGAGATAGAGAGAGAGTGACAGAGAGAGAGAGAGAGAGAGAGAGAGGCGGAGAGAGGGAGAGAGAGAGAGATGGAGAGACAGAGAGAGAGAGAGAGAGAGAGAGAGACGGAGAGACAGAGAGAGAGAGAGAGAGAGAGACAGAGAGAGAGACAGAGAGAGAGAGAGACAGAGACAGAGACAGAGAGACAGAGAGACAGAGAGACGGAGAGAGAGAGACGGAGAGAGAGAGATGGAGAGAGAGAGACGGAGAGAGAGAGACGGAGAGAGAGAGAGAGAGAGAGAGAGAGAGACGGAGAGAGAGAGAGACAGAGAGAGTACAGACTTAGTGAACATAGCCTGGCGATCGAAAAAGGTAGACACAGGCAAACCCGGCTACCAAGAGAGGACAGGATATGCTCTCACTGCAGCCAGGGAGTGGTGGAGACAGAGATGCACTTCCTCACAGCTTGTAGAAAATATCAGGGCATAAGGGAGAATTTCTACCCAAAATTCACAAAAATATGCCAAGAATTCATAAATTTGAACGACGACCAAAAACTCCCATACATACTAGGGGAAGACAGAAATTGTGTAACACTAGCGCCACTCTATGTTACAGCTTGCCATAAACAGAGGGACAACCACTAAATATAAGAAGAGTATATATAAATTATATGAAAGTATATTTATACACTCAGGGATATATCTGTTTATACATTGTATGGATAGATCTGTATTTTTGTGAACAAACATGAATGTTTTCCGATGCTTTGGCAACATAAGATGTAACTTGTCATGCCAATAAAGCGATTTGAATTTGAATTTGAATTTGAGAGAGAGAGACGGGGAGAGAGAGAGACGGAGAGAGAGAGAGACAGAGACAGAGAGAGAGAGACGGGGAGAGAGAGAGACGGGGAGAGAGAGAGGCGGAGAGACGGAGAGAGAGAGAGACGGAGAGAGAGAGAGAGACGGAGAGAGAGAGAGACGGAGAGAGAGAGAGAGAGAGAGAGAGACGGAGAGAGAGAACGATGGAGAGAGAGCTAGGGAGCGGGAGCCCGCTGGTACCTGGGTAGTTTCTACACCCTCCTGCAGTCGACCCCCGCCTCCAGCTCTCACTGAACAGGGTGTAATTCCACTTCATAACCTGGTTATTGCTGAGTGTGTCTGGGGTCAGATTACAGATCTCCAGCCGGGAATACTGCTGCAGAAACTCAGGGAACGCCATCCTGGGAGAGAGAAAACAGCAACATTAATGATGAGGGACTTCAGTTCAGTGGAGAGACTGGAGAAGCTGGGATTGTTCTCCTTAGAGCAGAGAAGGTTAAGGGGAGAGTTGATAGAGGTGTTCAAAATCATGAGGTGTTTTGATAGAGTAAATAAAGAGAAACTGTTTCCAGTGGCCGGAGGGTCGGTGACCAGAGGACACAGAGTGAAGGAAACATTTGTTAGGCAGCGAGTTGTTGTGATCTGGAACGCGCTGCCTGAAAGGGCGGTGGGAGCAGATTCAATAGTAACTTTCAAAAGGGAATTGGAGAAATACTGGAAGGGGAGAAATTTACAGAGCATTGGGGAAAGAGCGGGAGAGGCAGAGGGCGAGAGAGAGAGAGAGAGAGACAGAGGGGGAGAGAGAGAGACAGAGAGACAGAGAGAGAGAGAGAGAGAGAGAGGTGGAGGGAGAGAGGTGGAGGGAGAGAGGTGGAGGGAGAGAGAGAGAGACAGAGGGGGAGAGAGAGAGCAGATTAGAATGTTACCGGGCCCTAAAAAGAGAATATAAACTGGCAGACTACCTCACGACCATCAGAGACACAAAACAGAGACAGACCCTCACCAGGTACAGACTAAGCGACCACCAACTGGAAATTGAAAAAGGCAGATACAAGAAATCCTGGCAGCCTAGAGAGAATAGAATATGCGATCAATGTCTGGCTGGCGAGGTTGAAACAGAAATGCATTTCCTCCTAAAATGCGAAAAATTCAACACATCAAGAAACATATTATTCAACAAGCTAAGCCAAACAACCCCAGATTTCAAGGAATTGGATGATCTGTCAAAATTGAGATTAGTCCTAGGAGAAGGAGACAGACCATACCTTGGGGCCAAATATGTAACAACATGTCACAACCTGAGGACTGTTTAAAATTAAGACTGTTTAAAATTAATATTGAACGTACCAAATGAAGTACAAAGACTGTTTAAAATTAATACTGTTTAAAAGTAATATTGTATGTACCCAACAAATGTCAAATCGATTGACACCTACAGAATGTTGGAAAACTGTACCTTTTTGCTATGTAAGCTTTGGCAATATGGTTCTCTGTAAACTTTCATGCCAATAAAGCATTTTAATTGGAAAAATTGGAATTGGAATTGGAATTGGACAGAGGGGGAGAGAGAGACAGAGAGAGAGAGAGAGACAGAGAGAGAGAGAGACAGAGGGGGAGAGAGGAGGGAGAGAGAGAGAGAGACAGAGAGAGAGAGAGAGACAGAGAGAGAACCAAATCATTAAACAATGCAGAGAAACCTACCTGGAACATTGGAACAAAATAACCGAAAGCCAAAGCAGATTAGAATGTTACCGGGCCCTAAAAAGAGAATATAAACTGGCAGACTACCTCACGACCATCAGAGACACAAAACAGAGACAGACCCTCACCAAGTACAGACTAAGCGACCACCAACTGGAAATTGAAAAAGGCAGATACAAGAAATCCTGGCAGCCTAGAGAGAATAGAATATGCGATCAATGTCTGGCCGGCGAGGTTGAAACAGAAATGCATTTCCTCCTAAAATGCGAAAAATTCAACACATCAAGAAACATATTATTCAACAAGCTAAGCCAAACAACCCCAGATTTCAAGGAATTGGATGACCTGTCAAAATTGAGATTAGTCCTGGGAGAAGGAGACAGACCATACCTTGGGGCCAAATATGTAACAACATGTCACAACCTGAGGACTGTTTAAAATTAAGATTGTTTAAAATTAATATTGAACGTACCAAATGAAGTACAAAGACTGTTTAAAATTAATATTGTTTAAAAGTAATATTGTATGTACCCAACAAATGTCAAATCGATTGACACCTACAGAATGTTGGAAAACTGTACCTTTTTGCTATGTAAGCTTTGGCAATATGGTTCTCTGTAAACTTTCATGCCAATAAAGCATTTGAATTGGAAATTGGAATTGGAAAATTGGAGAGAGAGAGACAGAGAGAGAGACAGAGGGGGAGAGAGGTGGAGGGAGAGAGAGAGAGACAGAGAGAGAGAGAGAGAGAGACAGAGAGACAGAGAGAGAGAGACAGAGGGAGAGAGAGGAGAGAGAGAGAGAGCGCGAGAGAGAGAGAGAGAGAGAGAGGGCGAGAGAGAGAGAGAGGGGGAGAGAGAGGCAGAGGGCGAGAGAGAGAGAGAGAGGGGGAGAGAGAGACAGAGAGAGAGAGAGACAGAGAGAGACAGAGAGATTAGTCCTGGGAGAAGGAGACAGACCATACCTTGGTGCCAAATATGTAACAACATGTCACAACCTGAGGACTGTTTAAAATTAATACTGAATGTACCCAATGATGTACAAAGACTGTTTAAATTAATATTGTTTAAAAGTAATATTGTATGTACCCAACAAGGGTCAAAATTGTTTGACACCTACAGAATGTTGGAAAACTGTACTTTTTTGTTGTGTAAGCTTTGGCAATATGGTTCTCTGTAAACTTTCATGCCAATAAAGCATTTGAATTGAATTGAATTGAATTGAATTGAATTGAGAGACAGAGACAGAGAGAGAGAGACAGAGACAGAGAGAGAGAGAGAGGGAGAGAGAGGGAGAGAGAGAGAGACAGAGAGACAGAC
The DNA here is from genome assembly GCF_052327205.1 of Somniosus microcephalus. NCBI lineage: Eukaryota > Metazoa > Chordata > Chondrichthyes > Squaliformes > Somniosidae > Somniosus > Somniosus microcephalus. Next base: position 250,550,300 of record NC_140995.1, on the reverse strand, counting down.
AGAGAGAGAGTGATGTGCCTCAATAAATCTGAGACTCGATGTTAGCGAAACAAAACAAGGCTTTTATTGACTTAGAAGGTAACACACAGAGGAGAATGTATCTTCCATCCAGAGGTCTGCCGTACTGGATGTGCTGCAGGCTGGGCCAGCTTACATAGGAGCCAGGTATGGGCGGAGCCCTACACACAGTACAATACAATGGAAATGAAACTGAAACCAACCACAGTCACAGGCAGAGAAATACTGATGAGTGATGAATGGAATATTTCATCACATTCACCCCTTCTATAGATTTAGTCTGTTCGGGGGTTTGATAGTCCTCTGCGACCGACGTGGCTGTTGTGGTGCCGCGGGTGTCAGCTGGGTGTCCCCGGTGGCCTCCTGGGTCTCTGCCGGGGGTGCCGCCAGGGTTGTTGAAGGGGTAGTTGGTGGGGGTACCGTTGGTCGATGTTCTTCCGGGGGTGATGAAAGAGTAGTGGGTGGGTAAGAGTTGCTGTGGTCGTTGTTGCTGCTGTTGTCATGGTTGTTGTCGTTACCGGCTGGGGCGACGTCTTTTATGGACACGGTGTCCTCCCTTCCGTCGGCGTGCTGGACATACGCGTATTGGGGGTTGGCATGGAGTAGGTGCACTGACTCCACGAGAGGGTCCGTCTTGTGGCCCCTCACATGCCTTCGCACGAATACCGGACCTGGGGTGGAGAGCCATGACGGCATGGATACGCCCGAGGTGGATTTCCAGGGAAAGACAAACATTCGCTCGTGAGGCGTGGCATTAGTGGCAGTACACAATAGCGACCGTATTGAATGGAGCACATCTGGGAGGACTTCCTGCCAGCGGGAGATAGGGAGGCCTTTGGTCCTTAGAGCTAGAGTGACTGCTTTCCATACTGTCCCGTTCTCTCGCTCCACTTGACCGTTACCCCGGGGGTTGTAGCTGGTGGTACGGCTCGTGGCGATCCCCCTGGACAGCATGTACTGGCGTAGCTCTTCACTCATGAAGGACGCCCCCCTATCCGTATGGATGTAGCTCGGCATACCGAACAGGCAGAACAGGCTGTTGAGGCATTTAATGACCGTGGCGCTGGTCATGTCTGGGCAGGGGAAGGCGAATGGGAAACGAGAGTATTCGTCCACAATGTTCAGGAAGTAAACATTGCGGTTGACGGACGGGAGGGGGCCCTTGAAATCTAAGCTGAGCCGCTCAAAGGGCCGTGTAGCTTTGATTAAGTGGGCTCTATCTGGGCGGTAGAACCGAGGCTTGCACTCGGCGCAAGTGCGACAGTTCCTGGTCAGGGACCGAACTTCCTCAATCGAGTAGGGTAAGTTGCGGGACTTTATGAAGTGGAACAGCCGCGTGACCCCTGGGTGGCAGAGGTCATTGTGGAGGGTCTGTAGCCGATCCCCGGTGGCGCTGGCACACATCCCTCGTGAGAGGGCGTCGGGGGATTCGTTAAGGGCCCCTGGCCGGTAAATGATGTCATAATCGAAGGTGGAGAGCTCGATCCGCCACCTAAGAATCTTATCATTTTTAATCTTCCCCCTCTGTTTATTATTGAACATAAACGCTACCGACCGCTGGTCGGTAAGTAGGGTGAAGCGTTTGCCGGCTAGGTAGTGGCGCCAGTGGCGCACTGCCTCCACGATGGCTTGGGCCTCCTTTTCTACGGAGGAGTGTCTGATCTCGGGCCCTTGGAGGGTCCTCGAGAAGAAAGCTACGGGCCGCCCCGCCTGGTTGAGGGTGGCCGCCAAGGCAAAGTCAGACGCATCACTTTCCACTTGAAAGGGAGTGTTCTCGTCCACTGCCTGTAGCGTGGCCCGCTCAATATCCTGCTTAATGCTTTTGAAGGCAGCATGGGCCTCAGCAGAGAGCGGAAAAGAGGATGCTTTCAAGAGGGGGCGGGCTTTGTCGGAGTAGTTGGGGACCCATTGGGAATAATAAGAAAATAACCCCAGGCACCTTTTCAGGGCTTTGGGAGTGTTGGGCAGGGGCAGCTCCCGTAGGGGGCGCAATCAGTCGGGGTCTGGTCCGATTTCCCCATTCTCCACCACGCTGCCTAGTATGCAGAGGCGCGTGGTGTTGTAAACGCACTTGTCCTCGTTGTAGGTGAGGTTGAGTTTTTGTGCGGTTTTCAGGAACCTCTCGAGGTTCGAGTCGTGATCCTGCTGGTTGTGACCGCAGATGGTGACGTCGTCGAAGTAGGGGAAGGTTGCCTGCAAGTGGTGGTCATCGACCATGCGGTCCATCTCCCTCTGGAAGACCGAGACCCCATTCGTCACCCCAAAGGGGACTCTGAGGAATTGGTAGAGGCGTCCGTTCGCCTCGAAGGCGGTGTACGGGCGGTCCTCTGGTCTGATAGGGAGCTGGTGGTACGCTGACTTGAGGTCGATGGTGGAGAACACCCGGTATTGGGTGATTTGGTTCACCATTTCTGATATGCGGGGTAGCGGGTAGGCGTCTAGTTGGGTGTACCTGTTGATCGTTTGGCTATAGGCGATCACCATCCGTTTCTTCTCGCTACCCCTTACCACCACCACTTGGGCGCGCCACAGGCTATTGCTGCGTTCAATAATGCGCTCTTTCAGGAGCCTGTCTACCTCGGCCGCGATAAACCGCCTGTCCTCCCAGCTGTACCTCCTGCTTTTGGTCGCTATTGGCCGGCAGTTAGGGGTAAGGTTCGCGAATAGCGAAGGTGGCTTTACCTTCAGGGTAGCCAGACCGCACACTGTGAGGGGCGGCTGGGACCCACCGTAATTGAGCGTGATGCTTTGGTGGTAGCACTGGAAATCCAGGCCCAAGATCACGCTCGCACATAGATTCTTCATGATTAATACTTTAAAATTATCGTATACCGTTCCGTTAACGGACAATTGTACCGTGCAGTAACCCATAATGGTCGATGTCTGGGTTTTATCAGCCATAGAGATGGTACCCCGAGTAGGGACCACCTTTAGGGAGAGTTGTTGTACCAGTTCAGGGTGGATAAAACTCTCCGTGCTTCCACTGTCAATTAAACATTTAACCCTGCACCCGTTTACCTCGATGTCCACCATTGATTTGGATAGCGGGTGCGGCCTGGTCTGGTCCACTGTGACCGATGCCACTGTAGGGCCCTGATCGAGACAAGATGGCGTCCACGCTGTCTGCTCACAAGATGGCGGACCCCATGAGGTCGGGCAAGATGGCGTCCAAGATGGCCGCTCCCACGGCGCAGGCGGGTTTTCCGGCGGGGTTCCCTCTGCACACCTTCCCGAAGTGCCCCTTCTTACCGCACTTAAAGCAGGTGGTGCCTTTCGCCGGGCACAGGTTTCTGGTGTGCTTCAGCTGCCCGCAGAAGTAGCAGTTGGGTCCCCGACGCGTCGCGGCTGTCGTAGGGCTTCTGGGGGGAGAGCGGGGCCCCGACGGTGTCGGGCTGCCGGGCGGGGAAGATGCCTTCCAAGATGGCGGCGCCCTTGGTGCACACGTGGCGGCGTGGACGGCGCAGGCTGAAGAGTAGGCGTCCGAGTTTCTCTGGGCCACATCCAGGGATCGTGCTGTGTCCGCAGCCTGTTTCAGGTCCAATCCCGTTTTTTCCAGCAGTCTCTGCCGGATGTAAGTGGAGCTGAGGCCTGTGATAAAGGCATCGCGAACAAGCTCGTCAGTGTACACTGCGGCTTTTGCATCTTGGCACTTGCAGTCTTTGCCAAGCGTTTTCAGGGTGCCTAGGAACTCCTCCACCGATTCCCCAGGTCGCTGTGCGCGAGTAGCGAGCAGATGCCTAGCATACACCTCATTCGTAGGCTGCTGGTAATGCGCCTTTAAGATGTCGCAGGTGGCCGGGTACGTGTCGGCGTCTTGGATGAGGGGGTAAACCCGGTGGCTTACCCAAATCCGCAGAATTCCGAGTTTCATACTCGCAGCGTCCGTAGCGTCTTTGACGGCTGCGGAATTGTCCAGGAAGAATTCCATACACATAAACCAGTGTCCGAAGCGTGCCGATGCGTCCGAAGCATGCTGGTCCAAATCCAAACGTTCGGGTTTCAAGAGTTGATCCATTGTGTTGAAAATTAAGTCAATAAAATTGATGTGCCTCAATAAATCTGAGACTCGATGTTAGCGAAACAAAACAAGGCTTTTATTGACTTAGAAGGTAACACACAGAGGAGAATGTATCTTCCATCCAGAGGTCTGCCGTACTGGATGTGCTGCAGGCTGGGCCAGCTTACATAGGAGCCAGGTATGGGCGGAGCCCTACACACAGTACAATACAATGGAAATGAAACTGAAAAGATCATAGAGGAGCAAAGAAATGAGATCAAAGAACTCCGTACTCAGCTAAACAAAACGATGGAGGCCGTAGAAAGGCAGAAAATTGAACTCAGCAGGCAACACAAACCTCTTAAGGTCCAAAAACCTGATGACACAAAAACAACACACACAGGGACACATAACCCGTCGGATGCCCCCCCACACGAGGATGTCACACCCTCACCTTGCGACAACACACCGAAGGCCCCAAACCCTGCTCCTGCCACACAGCCTATCCCAGAAACCCAGCCAACAACCAGCCCTCAGTCGAGTCCTGCCCAGACTACTGCTACCCAGTCTGAAAAGCCAGCCCCTCAGGCGGTCCTGCTGACCGACTCCAACGGAAAGTTTCTGGACCCCCAGAGGATGTTCCCAGGTCATCAAGTCCTGAAAAAATGGTGCAGCAACACAGGCCATGCAATGAAGATCCTGAACAAAGAATCCCTTGGAAGCCCCAAATGGCTTGTGATCCACACAGGCACAAACGACCTACGCACCCTACGGGATGACACTGCTAGGGCGGTGAGCAGGATGGCGGAAAAGGCCAGCAGGGAATTCCCCGAGGCGCGGATCGTGATCTCCACACTACTGCCCAGAAAGGACACCCCAGCCTATGTAATCCACAACACCAACAGGGAGATCGACACGAGATGTACTGCCCTCCCCAACGTCTACCTGGCCCATCACCCAAACATCAACACAAGGGACCTCTATGACGAAATACATCTACTCAAACAGCGGATGTGGATCTTCGCAAAAAACCTCATAATCACTGCCAAAAGACGCAGCCCTCCCACCCCCTCTACCATTGGGAGCCATAACCCAAACAGGACCACCACTGTCCCCCACCCCCCTATACAAAACCAACAACAGAACCGTGCTTTTGTACCTGACCCTAGACCCCCCTCTAGACCACAGACTGTAGACCAAGAACTGAGAATGATCATGACGATGATGAGCACCCTGATAGAAAGCCGGAGAGGAATGCACTAAATTATTAATATTGTTATTTTATCATTATCATTATTGTTATTTTATCATTACTATTACTATTATTAGATAGCAGTATGTGCATGCCTCATGAAATTTATACTAAATCGTCATTTAGCATTATAGGAACTAGTGTTTTCACACTCATCCCACAAAATAGGTCCATTTTATTTCGTTTTTTGAACTATATAAATGCGTTCTTTCCACATAAGCTGCTGGAATATCCAGGGTCTCCGCTCCTCAACTTTTGGGATGAAGAGTACAGACCCTGAATTCCTAAAAGCTATAAAAGACATTGATATAATTGTGTTAACAGAAACATGGTGCCAAAAGGACGTGCCCACCCACTGTCCTCCAATGTACCATGAAATCACTGTGCCCTCAGTAAAGAACACTAAGACACGCAAGGGCAGAACCTCCGGGGGAATCTTGGTGTGGTATAAAGGAGGACTGGACAAACACATCTCACCGATAAAACAGGGAAAATCACACGTATGGCTAAAATTAGATAAAAATATAGGAATAGCAAAAAAAGATGTCTACTTATGTGCGATCTACATACCGCCAATAGAATCGCCATATTTTGAAGAGGAGTTATTTGATACTCTCCACATGGAAATCAGCCATTTCCAGGCCCAAGGAAAGGTGATACTATGTGGGGACCTAAATGCAAGGACCGGATGTGAACCTGACTTCATAGACCCACAGGGCAACAACCATGTGTTTGGCCAGACCCCTTTATATGTCACACCAGCCATCGCAAATCGGAACAACCTTGATTGTGAAATAAATAAAAGCGGTAGGGAGGTAGTGCAACTCTGCCGAGCCTTAGGCCTATACATAGTTAACGGTAGGTTCAGAGGGGACTCCTTAGGGAGACTCACATATTCCTCAACTCTTGGGTCTAGTGTGGTGGATTATACAATCACTGACCTGGACCCCTGCGATATCAACGCATTCACTGTCAGGCAGCAATCCCCCCTCTCAGACCATAACCAAATAAATGTGTACCTTAAACTTTCTGCCCAAACTACAGACACAAAAAATGAACCCAGTAAGCTCCATAAAATAAACCAGACATACAGATGGGCCCCAGACAGTGAAGATAAATTCATCACAGCACTAAATTCACCTGATCGCACAAGTAAAATATCAAAATTTAAAGAAAATCTATATGAGATCACCAGAGATGGTGTAAACATGGCCATAGATGATATAAATATGATCTTCCATGAGGCAGCTGTAAAAGCCGACCTTGTGAAACAGAAGAGGAAACGTTACAAAAGACAAAATAAAAATGAGAAATGGTTTGACCACGAATGCAAAAATGCCAGAAAAGACCTGAGAAAAATATCAAACCAAAAGCATCGCCAACCAAACAATCCAGACCTACGTATTAGATACAATGAGACCCTCAAAAGATATAAACACACCATTAGGAACAAAACACAAAATTATACCCACAAAATACTCGAAGAAATTGAAAACTCCATTAACCCAAATCAATTCTGGGAAATGTGGAATAACCTGAGTACAACACAATTGCAAGCATTACCAATCCAAGATGGCGACATCTGGAGAACACATTTTGAAAACCTCTACAAAGACATCCCAATAAACGAAACAAACCCAAGTCAACATCATGTCACAGAAAAACTCCACACATTAGAAGCAACAATTAAAGACAACCAAAACCCTCTAGACTCCCCAATCACATGGAAAGAACTGGCCACAAAAACAAAATCTCTCCACCTAAAGAAAGCCTGTGGTCCAGACAACATCAAAAATGAAATGCTCAAGTTCAGCAATATGGAGATGCAGGCTGCTGTACTCAAGTTATTCAACATCATATTACGTTCAGGCTGTTTTCCCGATATCTGGTGCCAAGGACTCATCTCTCCCATATATAAAAGTGGAAACAAATCAGACCCAAATAACTACCGCGGCATCTGTGTCAACAATTGTCTAGGGAAGTTACTCTGCAGTATTCTAAATAGCAGATTACTGGATTTTCTTAACAAACATAATATCCTTAGAAAAAATCAAATAGGCTTTCTTCCAAAACACCGCACCACCGACCATATCTATACCCTTCACACTCTCATTGAAAAACATATACACCAAACAAAAAATGGGAAAATATTCGCTTGTTTCATTGACTTCAAGAAAGCCTTTGACTCTATCTGGCACGAAGGGCTCTATTATAAACTTCTTCAGTGTGGAATAGGGGGGCAAAGTCTATGACCTTATTAAATCGATGTATCTGAAAAATAAATGCGGTGTCAAAATTGGAGACAAACGCACCGGTTTCTTCACCCAGAGAAGAGGCGTCCGGCAGGGTTGCAACTTGAGTCCGACCCTGTTCAACATATACATAAATGAGTTAGCAGACAAGCTGGAGCAAAGCGAGTCACCGGGTCTCTTTCTCCTAGATGGGGAAGTGAAATCCCTGTTCTATGCGGACGACCTGGTTCTGCTGTCTCCCACAGAACAGGGATTACAGCAACATTTAGACCTACTCGACAAATACTGCCAAAATTGGGCCCTGACAGTAAATCTAAAGAAAACCAACATCATGCTTTTTCAAAAAAGGCCCAGATGTCAGGAAAACAAATACCAGTTTACTCTCAGTGATACCATCATAGGACACACTATGAGCTACACTTACCTTGGTCTACCCATTACAGCATCAGGGAGCTTCAACATAGCAGTGAATGCACTAAAAGAAAAAGCCCGAAGAGCCCTATATGCAATAAAAAGAAAATTCTACAACATCCAAATTCCAATCAAAATCTGGCTCAAAATATTTGATAGTATAATCCTGCCCATTGCGCTGTATGGTAGTGAAGTATGGGGCCCACTCAATCACCATAGCTACACTAAATGGGAAAAACACACAATAGAAGCCCTACATGCAGAATTTTGCCGAAGCATCCTTCGCACCCAAAGGAAAACACCAACAAATGCATGTAGAGCCGAACTAGGCAGATACCCACTGATAATAAACATCCAAAAACGAGCACTAAACTTTCTAAATCACCTCAAATCTAGTTCCCCAGACACCCTTCATTTTAAAGCCCTCCAGACCCAAGAGCTGAACCCAGAAACGAGTCCCCTGAGTCAGTTGTTACTGAAACTAAGTTCTCCTACCCAGCCGGACCCTGACCAGTCCCAGACCAACACTGCTCCCCAAACACCAATCCGAGTGAACCAAATCATTAAACAATGCAAAGAAACCTACCTGGAACATTGGAACAAAATAACCAAAAGCCAAAGCAGATTAGAATGCTACCGGGCCCTAAAAAGAGAATATAAACAGGCAGACTATCTCTCGACCATCAGAGACACAAAACAGAGACAGACCCTCACCAGATACAGACTAAGCGACCACCAACTGGCAATTGAAAAAGGAAGATACAAGAAATCCTGGCAACCTAAAGAAAATAGAATATGTGATCACTGTCTGGCCGGTGAGGTTGAGACAGAGGTGCACTTCCTCCTAAAATGCGAAAAATTCAACGAGACAAGAAACATATATTTTGACAATCTCAGCCTTACAACCCCAGATTTCAAAGAATTGGATGACCTGTCAAAATTAAGAATAGGCCTGGGGGAGGGAGACAGACCATATCTTGGTGCCCAATATGTAACATGTCACAACCTGAGGAACATTGAGTGACTAACGAGCACACCCATAGCATATATACGCTAAAAATGTTTAAATCAATACCGAATGTACCCAACGACTGTTTTAAATTAATACTGAATGCACCCAACGAGGGTCAACGACTGTTTAAATTAATACTGTCTGTACCCAACGAGGGTCAAAAACGTTTGACACCTACAGAATGTTGGAAACCTGTACTTTTTGTTATGTAAGCTTTGGCAACATGGTTCCCTGTAAACTTTCATGCCAATAAAGCATTTGAATTGAAAAAAAATTGAAAATTGACAGAGAGAGAGAGAGAGACAGAGAGAGAGAGAGGGGCGGAGGGCGAGAGAGGCGGAGGGCGAGAGAGGCGGAGGGCGAGAGAGGCGGAGGGCGAGAGAGGCGGAGGGCGAGAGAGACGGAGGGCGAGAGAGACGGAGGGCGAGAGAGATGGAGGGCGAGAGAGACGGAGGGCGAGAGAGACGGAGGGCGAGAGAGACGGAGGGCGAGAGAGACGGACGGCGAGAGAGACGGAGGGCGAGAGAGACGGAGGGCGTGAGAGACGGAGGGCGAGAGAGACGGAGGGAGAGAGAGACGGAGGGAGAGAGAGACGGAGGGAGAGAGAGACGGAGGGCGAGAGAGACACGGAGGGCGAGAGAGACACGGAGGGCGAGAGAGACACGGAGGGCGAGAGAGACACGGAGGGCGAGAGAGACACGGAGGGCGAGAGAGAGACGGAGGGCGAGAGAGAGACGGAGGGAGAGAGAGAGACGGAGGGAGAGAGAGATGGAGGGAGAGAGAGACGGAGGGAGAGAGAGAGAGAGAGAGGGAGAGAGAGAGAGAGAGAGACGGAGGGAGAGAGAGAGAGAGAGACAGGGAGAGAGATTGGGAGAGAATCAGCAGCGCGGCGGCGCGAAGAGATACTGTGAGAAAAAATCCTGAGAGAGAAACCCAGAGAGAGAGAGAAACCCCGAGAGAGAAACCCCGAGCGGAGAGCAGGTGAGAGCCGAAAATCAGCAACAAGTCCCGGGAACGGCAACTCCCAACTTGGGCAGAGTTCGCGGCTGCTCCGAGTAACTCGGGAGAGAGAAACAGCGAGAGAAACAGCGAGAGAGAGAAACAGCGAGAAATAGCGAGAGAGAAACAGCGAGAGAGAGCGCTGAGAGAATCACAGATACACACTGAGACAGAGGCCTGAACCGCGAGACCGGAGACCGGGAGGAGCAGCCCGAACCAGGACAGTAAATAAGAGGCCTGGGGAGGGTGAACCCGAGAACGCGAGGCCCAGAGACCGCGGGATCGGAGACCGGGAGGAGCGGCCCGAACCGGGAAAACGAGTAAGAGGCCTGGGGAGGGTGAACCCGAGACCGCGAGGTCGGAGAACGGGAGGAGCGGCCCGAACCGGGAAAACGAGTAAGAGACCTGGGGAGGGTGAACCCGAGACCGCGAGGCCCAGAGACCGCGGGAACGGAGACCGGGAGACCAGGGCAGAAAACAGCCTGGTGAGTCAAAAAACCCGGGGGCCTGAGACCGACACGACGACGCGAAGAGATCCGCCCAGAGCGCGGAAAGCGAATGAGTCCGGGGCACGGAGAGTGGACGAGTTTGGAACACGGAGAGAGAGAGCGAGTCCGAGACCCGGAGAGCGAGTGAGAGAGTCGGAAGAGGAAAAAAAAAAAACATTAAAAAAAATAAAGCCGGAGAAATAAGTTTTACCTAATTCTACCTAAGTTTCATTTTAGTTAAAGTTAGTTCGGAAAAAGTTTAATTTTATTTAAATTTAGTTCGAAAAAAACCAGAAAAAAGAACAACAAACCCGCGAGGAAAAGGAATAGAAACCCGAGAGAAACGATAAACTACCCGAACCAAGAGCCTGTGAGAGAAAGAGAAAGATAAACCTTTAAGAGCAGCTATATCAAAGATGAACCCCTGAAAAACTCCCAATTTTGGACCTAAAAGTGGGCTAAGGTGGAACACGACACAAAAAAGAGAAAAAAAAGTTATCTATCTGAGACAAAAAACAAACGACTACAATGAGCAGGGAAATGATATATCCTGAGCAATGCACAAAAAATAAAGCAAAGGAAAAATACAAGTACACAACACTAAAAAATAACCCAGAGATCCTCTACGTTGACTATACCACACACAAAGGGACTAAGCTGAAGAACAACCTCATATTCTACACCGAATACGTCACCTCCTGGAAGGAGACTTTACAAAAACACTACGCATACGTCTCCAGTGAAGGTATTGGCAGTGGAGGCAGACTGAAAATATGTAAAGATGGAAACCTAGATAAAGATGACCCCCTGCTAACCATAAGCTACTACAACAAAAATAGAAAGATCATGATACAGGGGAATGTGGAAAATCTGGACTCCTTCGAAAAGGAATTCCCCCAGTTGAAAACTAAGACAGACACAAAGAGGACCAATGGACAGGAAACAAAAGAGAGTCGAACAGAGGATGATGAGAGCCAAGTGGAGGAAGAAGAAGAGAGACCAGCAGAGGAAAACACCTCCCTGTCCATCTCCACCCCCCCCACACCTCTCAACGAAAACAAAATGATGAAAGAGAATCTGGCCAAACTAGAACTTGATTTCAACGAATACAGAGAAACACTGGCCAAGAATTTGAAGGAGGAATTCAAACAGCTAAAAACGGAACACGAGTCCACCATCCACAAACTGAGAAAGACCATAGAGGAGCAAAGAAATGAGATCAAAGAACTCCGTACTCAACAAAACAAAACGAAGGAGACCGTAGAAAGGCTCAGCAGGCAACACAAACCTCTTAAGGTCCAAAAACCTGAGGACACAAAAACACACACAAGGACACAGAACCCGCCGGATGCCACCCCACACGAAGACACACCGAAAGCCACAAACCCCGCTCCAACCAGCCCTCAGTCGAGTCATGCCCAGACTACTGCTACCCAGTCCTCACACACAGGAACACAAAAACCGACAGATACCCCCCCAAACGAGGACACACCGAAAGCCCCAAACCCCGCTCCTGCCACACAACATATCCCAGAAACCCAGCCAACAACCAGCCACCAGGCGAGTCCTACCCAGACTACTGTTACCCAGTCTGAAAAACCAGCCCCTCAGGCGGTCCTGCTGACCGACTCCAACGGAAAGTTTCTGGACCCCCAGAGGCTGTTCCCAGACCATCAAGTCCTGAAAAAATGGTGCAGCAACACAGACCAAGCAATGAAGATCCTGAACAAAGAATCCCTTGGAAGCCCCAAATGGATTGTGATCCACACAGGCACGAACGACCTACGCACCCTACAGGAAGGCACTGCTAGGGCGGTGAGCAGGATGGCGGAAAAGGCCAGCAGGGAATTCCCCGAGGCGCGGATCGTGATCTCCACACTACTGCCCAGAAAGGACACCCCAGCCTATATAATCCACAACACCAACAGGGAGATCGACACGAGATGTTCTGTCCTCCCCAACGTCTCCCTGGCCCATCATCCAAACATCAACACAAGGGACCTCTATGACGAAATACATCTACTCAAACAGCGGATGTGGGTCTTCGCAAGAAACCTCATAAACACTGCCAAAAGACGCAGCCCTCCCACCCCCTCTACCATTGGGAGCCCAAACAGGACCACCAATGTCCCCCACCCCCCTTTACAAAACCAACAACAGAACCGTGCTTTTATACCTGACCCAAGACCCCCCTCTAGACCACAGACTGTAGACCAAGAACTGAGAAAGATCATGACGATGCTGAACAGCCTGATAGAAAGCCGGAGAAATTATTAATATTGTTATTTATCATTATCATTATTGTTATCTTATCAGTATTATTACTATTATTAGATAGATATATGTGCATGCCTCATGAAATTTATACTAAATCATCATTTAGCATTATAGAAAATAGTGTTTCCACACTCATCCCACAAAATAGGTCCATTTTATTTCGTTTTATTGAACTATATAAATGCGTTCTTTCCACATAAGCTGCTGGAATATCCAGGGCCTCCGCTCCTCAACTTTTGGGATGAAGAGTACAGACCCTGAATTCCTAAAAGCTATAAAAGACATTGATATAATTGTGTTAACAGAAACATGGTGCCAAAAGGACGTGCCGACCCACTGTCCTCCAATGTACCATGAAATCATTGTGCCCTCAGTAAAGAACACTAAAACACGCAAGGGCAGAACCTCCGGGGGAATATTGGTGTGGTATAAGGGAGAACTGGACAAACACATCTCACCGGTAAAACAGGGAAAATCACACGTATGGCTAAAACTAGATAAAAATATAGGAATAGCAAAAAAAGATGTTTACTTATGTGCGATCTACATACCTCCAATAGAATCGCCATATTTCGAAGAGGAGTTATTTGATACTCTCCACATGGAAATCAGCCATTTCCAGGCCCAAGGAAAGGTGATAATATGTGGGGACCTAAATGCAAGGACCGGTTGTGAACCTGACTTCATAGACCCACAGGGAAACAACCATGTGTTTGGCCAGACCCCTTTAGATGTCACACCAGCCATCGCAAATCGGAACAACCTTGATCGTGAAATAAATAAAAGCGGTAGGGAGGTAGTGCAACTCTGCCGAGCCTTAGGCCTGTACATAGTTAACGGTAGGTTCAGAGGGGACTCCCTAGGGAGACTCACATACTCCTCAACTCTTGGGTCTAGTGTGGTGGACTATACAATCACTGACCTGGACCCCTGCGATATCAACGCATTCACTGTCAGGCAGCAATCCCCCCTCTCAGACCATAACCAAATAAATGTGTACCTTAAACTTTCTGCCCAAACTACAGACACAAAAAAGGAACCCAGTAAGCTACATAAAATAAACCAGACATACAGATGGGCCCCAGACAGTGGAGATAAATTCATCACAGCACTAAAGTCACCTGATCTCACAAGTAAAATATCAAAATTTAAAGAAAACCCATACGAGATCACCAGAGATGGTGTAAACATGGCCATAGATGATATAAATATGATCTTCCATGAGGCAGCTGTAAAAGCCGACCTTGTGAAACAGAAGAGGAAGCGTCACAAAAGACAAAATAAAAATAAGAAATGGTTTGACCACGAATGCAAAAATGCCAGAAAAGACCTGAGAAAAATATCAAACCAAAAGCATCGCCAACCAAACAATCCGGACCTACGTACTAGATACAATGAAACCCTCAAAAGATATAAACACACCATTAGGAACAAAACACAAAACTATACCCACAAAATACTCGAAGAAATTGAAAACTCCACCAATCCAAAACAATTCTGGGAAATGTGGAATAACCTGAGTACAACACAATTGCAAGCATTACCAATCCAAGATGGCGACATCTGGAGAACACATTTTGAAAACCTCTACAAAGACATCCCAATAAACGAAACAAACCCAAGTCAACATCAGGTCACAGAAAAACTCCACACATTAGAAGCAACAATTAAAGACAACCAAAACCCTCTAGACTCCCCAATCACATGGAAAGAACTGGCCACAAAAACAAAATCTCTCCACCTAAAGAAAGCCTGTGGCCCAGACAACATCAAAAATGAAATGCTCAAGTTCAGCAATATGGAGATGCAGGGTGCGGTACTCAAATTATTCAACATCATATTACGTTCAGGCTGTTTTCCCGATATCTGGTGCCAAGGACTAATCTCCCCCATATATAAAAGTGGAAACAAATCAGACCCAAATAACTACCGCGGCATCTGTGTCAACAGTTGTCTAGGGAAGTTATTCTGCAGTATTCTAAATAGTAGATTACTTGATTTTCTTAACAAACATAATATCCTCAGAAAAAACCAAATAGGCTTTCTTCCAAAACACCGCACCGCCGACCATATCTATACATAATGAGAGTGTGAAAAAAGCAAGCCTGAAGGCTTTGTATCTTAATGCTAGAAGCATTAGGAACAAGGTGGATGAATTAGTTGTGGAAATAGAGGTAAACAAGTATGATTTGATTGGGATTACAGAAACGTGGCTGCAGGGTGGGCAAGGCTGGGAACTTAACATCCAGGGATATACAATATTTAGGAAGGATCGGCAAAAAGGTAGGGGAGGTGGGGTAGCATTGCTGGTAAAGGAGGGGATTAATGCAATGGAAAGGAAGGATATTAACTCGGATGAAACGGAATCTGTATGGGTAGAAATGAGAAATAGCAAGGGGAGGAAAACGTTAGTGGGTGTGATATATAGTCCTCCAAATAGTAATATGGAGGTGAGGGAAGGCATAAAAAGGGAAATTAGAGAAGCGTGCGATAAGAGCACAGCTGTCATCATGGGTGACTTTAATTTACATATTGATTGGACTACCCAAATTAGTAAAAATTCTGAGGAGGAGGAATTCCTGGAATGTTTTCGGGACGGTTATCTGGACCAATATGTCGAGGAGCCGACTCGAGATCAGGCCATTTTAGACTGGGTATTGTGCAATGAGAAGGGACTTATCAACAATCTTCTTGTACGAGGCCCCTTGGGTCAGAGCGATCATAATATGATCGAGCTCTCAGTCGAGATGGAGAGTGAGGAAATTGAATCAGAGACTAAGGTCCAGAACTTAAATAAAGGGAATTACGAGGGTATGAGACGGGAATTGGGTAAGATTGATTGGGTGGTGTTTCTGGGGGGATTGACAGTGGATAGACAATGGCAAGCATTCAAAGATAGAATGGAAGAATTCCAGAACATGTTTATACCGGTTTGGCATAAAAATAAACCTAAAAAGGTGGCTCAACCGTGGATAACGAGGGAAATTAGGGACAGCATAAAATCAAAAAAAAGGGCATATCAACTGGCAAAAAAAAGCACCAGACCGGAAGATTGGGGGCAGTACAGGATACAGCAAAAGAGGACAAAGGGATTAATCAGGAAGGGGAAAAT
This sequence comes from Somniosus microcephalus, assembly GCF_052327205.1. Lineage (NCBI taxonomy): Eukaryota > Metazoa > Chordata > Chondrichthyes > Squaliformes > Somniosidae > Somniosus > Somniosus microcephalus. The sequence continues at coordinate 250,534,482 of NC_140995.1, read as the reverse complement.
AGAATACGAAAGTAAACTTGCAGCAAACATAAAGACAGACTGCAAAAGCTTTTATCGGTATATCAGGAGGAAAAGACTGGTAAAATCCCAAGTCGGTCCCTTGCAGTCCGATTCGGGAGAATATATAATGGAGAATAAGGAAATGGCAGACCAATTAAACTCATACTTTGGTTCTGTATTCACAAAGGAGGACACAAATAACCTCCCAGGAATATCGGCAAACATAGGGACTAATGAGAGGGAGGAGCTGACAGAAATTAGTATCTCTAGGGATATGGTGTTGGGTAAGTTGAGGGGACTGAAGGCCGACAAATCCCCGGGGCCTGATAAACTACATCCTAGGGTACTTAAGGAGGTGGCCCTGGAGATAGCAGATGCTCTAAGGATCATCTTCCGGAACTCCATTGACTCGGGAACAGTACCCGTGGATTGGAGGGTAGCTAATGTTACCCCAATATTTAAAAAGGGGGGTAGAGAGAAAGCAGGGAATTATAGACCAGTAAGCCTTACATCGGTTGTGGGCAAAATGCTAGAGTCCATTATTAAGGATAAAATAGCGGAGCACTTGACAAATGGGGAAAGGATCGGACAGAGTCAACATGGATTTACAAAGGGTAAATCGTGTTTGACTAATCTGCTGGAATTTTTTGAGGAAGTAACTGGTAAAATAGATGGGGGAGAGCCAGTGGATGTGGTGTACCTTGACTTCCAGAAAGCCTTCGATAAGGTTCCACACAAAAGATTATCATGCAAAATTAAGGCTCATGGGATTGGGGGCAAAGTATTAACGTGGATAGAGAACTGGCTGGCGGATAGAAAACAGAGAGTTGGAATAAACGGCTCGTTTTCGGAGTGGCAGGCAGTGACCAGCGGGGTGCCGCAAGGATCTGTCCTGGGACCCCAGCTGTTCACAATATATATAAATGATCTGGATCAGGGAATTGGATGCAATATTTCCAAATTCGCTGACGACACTAAACTAGGAGGAGGGGTGGGCTCTGATGAGGATGTCAGGAGGCTACAGTGCGATTTGGACAGGTTGGGGGAATGGGCGGATACGTGGCAGATGCACTATAATGTGGATAAATGCGAGGTTATCCACTTTGGGGGTAAAAACAGGAGGGTAGATTATTATCTAAATGGCAATAGATTGGGAGATGGGGAAGTGCAGAGGGACCTGGGTGTTCTTGTGCACCAGTCACTGAAGGAGAGCATGCAGGTGCAACAGGCGATTAAGAAGGCAAATGGTATGTTGGCCTTCATATCAAGGGGGTTCGAGTATAGGAATAGGGATACCTTACTACAGCTGTACAAGGTGCTGGTGAGACCGCATCTGGAGTATTGTGTACAGTTTTGGTCGCCCCATCTGCGGAAGGATGTTCTTGCCATGGAAAGAGTGCAGCGGCGATTCACCAGGCTGATACCTGGAATGGCGGGAATGACCTACGAGGAGAGATTGAATAGTTTGGGCTTGTACTCACTGGAGTTTAGAAGATTGAGAGGGGATCTCATCGAAACATATAAAATTATGGCAGGCCTGGACAGGCTGAATTCAGAGAGAATGTTTCCAATGGCAGGGGAGCACAGAACCAGGGGCCACAGTCTAAAAATAGCGGGCAAATCATTTAAAACAGAGATGAGGAAGAATTTCTTCACTCAAAGAGTGGTGAGCCTGTGGAATTCCCTGCCACAGAGGGCTGTGAAGGCTAATTCAATAAATATTTTCAAGAGAGAATTGGATATATTTCTGAAGGCTAAGGGGATTAAGGGTTACGGAGAAAAGGCGGGGACGGGGTACTGAACTGGTAAGATCAGCTAAGATCTCAGACGAAGATCAGCCATGATCTCATTGAATGGCGGAGCAGGCTCGAAGGGCCGAATGGCCTACTCCTGTTCCTATCTCTATGTTTCTATGTTTCTTCACACCCTCATTGGAAAACATATACACCAAACAAAAAATGGGAAAATATTCGCCTGTTTCATCGACTTCAAGAAAGCCTTTGACTCTATATGGCACGAAGGGCTCTATTATAAACTTCTTCAGTGTGGAATAGGGGGCAAAGTCTATGACCTTATTAAATCAATGTATCTGAAAAACAAATGCGGGGTCAAAATTGGAGACAAACGCACCGATTTCTTCACCCAGAGAAGAGGCGTCCGGCAGGGCTGCAATTTGAGCCCGACCCTGTTCAACATATACATAAATGAATTAGCAGACATGCTGGAGCAAAGCGAGTCACCAGGTCTCCGTCTCCTGGATGGAGAAGTGAAATCCCTGTTCTATGCGGACGACCTGGTTCTGCTGTCTCCCACAGAACAGGGATTACAGCAACAACTAGACCTACTCGACAAATACTGCCAAAATTGGGCTCTAACAGTAAATCTAAAGAAAACCAACATCATGATTTTTCAAAAAAGGCCCAGATGTCAGGAAAACAAATACCAGTTTACCCTCAGTGATACCACTATAGGACACACTATGAGCTACACCTACCTTGGTCTAACTATTACAGCATCAGGGAGCTTCAGCATAGCAGTGAATGCACTAAAAGAAAAAGCCCGAAGAGCCCTATATGCAATAAAAAGAAAATTCTACAACATCCAAATCCCAATCAAAATCTGGCTCAAAATATTTGACAGCATAATCCTGCCCATTGCACTGTACGGTAGTGAAGTATGGGGCCCGCTGTTGAGGAGAATTTCAGTACTAAGGACTTTGCAAAGACTGTCGGGATACTTGACATTAAACTGGTTGACAAAGGGGCCCCCTGAACTCGCACGTAGGCTGGGATGAGATAATGCCAGCTGCAGTTTTGTTATTGAACGATTGTGGTCACCTTGCGACGGAAAATAGGTTGGACTTCTGCTTCTCCTGTCTGCGGTTAAAGGACCCGAAAAAGGTTGTAGACCTAGGGTCCATCGCTTGCTTAAAATAGGTAACCATTTTAGATGTCACGGGGTGTCGCTAGGATTATGTAATCAACCGTCTAAGTTGTTTTGACCTCTGTATAAAGGTAAGTGGCTTGAGTGTACAAAACGAGAAGTGTGGCGATTGCACACCGGGTGTACAGCTGCTTCTCCCAGAGCTCTGCAATAAAGCATTCTTTTACTTTGCCATTCACTCGTGGTCAGAGTTTTATTTGACTCCAAAGGCTTCTGTTGGGATCGTGTCGACCTAGAATATCACCTGGTCCACGTAGCCCCAAATTAGCCACAACACCCGCTAAATCACCAAAGCTACACTAAATGGGAAAAACACACAATAGAAGCCCTACATGCAGAATTCTGCCGAAGCATCCTTCGCACCCAAAGAAAAACGCCAACAAATGCATGCAGAGCCGAACTAGGCAGATACCCACTGATAATAAACATCCAAAAACGAGCACTAAACTTCCTAAATCACCTCAAATCTAGCTCCCCAGACACCCTTCATTTCAAAGCCTTTCAGACCCAAGAGCTAAACCCAGAAAAGAGTCCCCTGAGTCAGCTGCTACTGAAAGAAACTAAGTACTCAGCCGGACCCTGACCAGCCCCAGACCAACACAGCCGTCCAAACACCAATCCGAGTGAACCAAATCATTAAAAAATGCAAAGAAACCTACCTGGAACATTGGAACAAAATAACTGAAAGCCAAAGCAGATTAGAATGTTACCGGGCCCTAAAAAGAGAATATAAACTGGCAGACTACCTCACGACCATCAGAGACACAAAACAGAGACAGACCCTCACCAGGTACAGACTAAGCGACCACCAACTGGAAATTGAAAAAGGCAGATACAAGAAATCCTGGCAGCCTAGAGAGAATAGAATATGCGATCAATGTCTGGCCGGCGAGGTTGAAACAGAGATGCATTTCCTCCTAAAATGCGAAAAATTCAACACATCAAGAAACATATTATTCAACAAGCTAAGCCAAACAACGCCAGATTTCAAGGAATTGGATGACCTGTCAAAATTGAGATTAGTCCTATGAGAAGGAGACAGACCATACCTTGGGGCCAAATATGTAACAACATGTCACAACCTGAGGACTGTTTAAAAATTAAGACTGTTTAAAATTAATATTGAACGTACCAAATGAAGTACAAAGACTGTTTAAAATTAATATTGTTTAAAAGTAATATTGTATGTAACCAACAAATGTCAAATCGATTGACACCTACAGAATGTTGGAAAACTGTACCTTTTTGCTATGTAAGCTTTGGCAATATGGTTCTCTGTAAACTTTCATGCCAATAAAGCATTTGAATTGGAATTGGAATTGGACAGAGAGACAGAGAGAGAGAGAGACAGAGAGAGAGAGAGAGGGAGAGAGAGAGAGAGAGAGAGAGAGACAAAGAGAGAGAGAGAGGGAGAGACAGAGGGAGAGAGAGAGACGGAGGGAGAGAGAGAGAGAGACAGAGAGAGAGAGACAGAGAGAGAGAGAGCAGCATCCACTCCCGCCTTATGGATCAGAAAAAATAAGGACTAGTTGTTAGAAAAAGTTGTAACCAATTATCCTCAGCATTTATAGACAATTGAAATGTTCTTTTTTCCCCATTTAGACACAACAAACACATATTACTATTTATCATATTCTAACCCATCACAGTAAACGATCAATTTTAGCATGAAATCCTTATATATCTCAACCTGGAATATCCAAGGTCTATGCTCGTCTATGCTTGGCATGAAGAGTGAGACCCCAGAGTTCCTAGATGAGATTAAAGATCTAGATATTATCTTTTTACAGGAAACCTGGTGTAGAGGAGAAGGACACACTGGCTGTCCCATTGGGTACACAGAGCTGGTGGTCCCCTCCAATAAATTGCCAGGAGTAACCCAGGGCAGAGAATCTGGAGGCATACTGATTTGGATTAAAGCAGAGCTTAGGAATTACATTGAATTTATAAAAAAGGGCGAAAACCACTTATGGCTCAAAATTAAGAGGGGCATCATCTCCAGCATGAAAGATGTTTTCATTTGCACACTCTATATCCCCCTGACAGAATCCCCGTACTTCAAAGAGGACACCTTCTCCAACATAGAGAGGGAGATTATCCAATTCCAGGCCCAGGGAAATGTGTTGATCTGTGGGGACCTCAACTCAAGAACTGGCGAAGAACCAGACTTCACCGAGAATCAGGGGAATAATGACATATTTGGGAATAACCACTTTGATCTCCCTTCCCATCCACACAGGCATAACTGCGACAAACAGACAAATGCTAACGGAAAACAGCTCCTGCAGCTCTGTCGAAGCCTGGGTCTGTACATTGTCAATGGTAGGTTCATGGGAGACTTCCTAGGAAGATCCACCTATTGCTCACCTCTTGGCTTCAGCACTGTAGACTATATGATTACAGATCTAGACCCATCCTCTTTCAGAACATTCACAGTCAAACCACAAACAACACTGTCAGACCACAGTCAAATTACTGCATATCTTGAAAGGACAGAAACAACCAACACAGAAACACAACCCAGTAAACTGTACAACATTAAAAAATCTTACAGATGGGCCAAAAACAGCACGGAAAAATACCAGAAAGCAATTAGCAACCAAACAACTCAAGCTCTCTTGGACACCTTTCTGGAAAATACATACACACACAATAAAGAAGGCGTAAACCGGGCAGTGAATAACCTAAATAATATTTTTGATAATTTGGCATCAGTGTCAAACTTGAAAGTTCGCAAGAACAAACCCAAAACAAAAAACTACAAAAAATGGTTTGACTCCGATTGCCAGAACATGAGGGAAAAAGCTCAGAAAAATATCAAACCAAAAACACAGACAACCAGAAAATGAGGAATTACGCCTTACTTATTGTCAGGCACTAACACAATACAAAAACACACTCAGAACCAAGAAAGAGCAGTATATTAAGAATACACTCATCTCCATTGAGGAATCCATTGATTCCAACTGTTTCTGGGACAACTGGAATACATTACACAAAAAACAACACGACGAATTGGCCATTCAAAACGGAGACACATGGGAAAACCACTTTGAAAAATTATACCAGAAAAACACACTAAGCCCAGAGCAAAAGCAAATATGCGAAAAACTGGCAAAGCTAGAATTTGCCATAAAAGATAACCAAAACCCAATAGACCCCATAATATCTGAAAAAGAGCTAATTGAAAAACTCAAGGACCTGCGACCAGGAAAAGCTTGCGGTGCAGACGGCATCCTAAGTGAGATGATTAAACACACGGACGATAAAATGAAATTGGCTATACTGAAACTCTTCAACTTGGTTCTGAGTGTCGGTTACTTCCCTGATATCTGGAACAAAGGACTCATAACGCCCATATACAAAAGTGGGGACAAAGTTGACCCAAATAACTATCGAGGCATCTGTGTAAACAGTAACCTGGGGAAGGTTTCCTGTAGTATCATAAACAAAAGACTTATAAACTTCCTTGAGGAGCACAATGTCTTGAGTAAAAGCCAAATTGGATTCCTACCAAACTATAGAACATCAGATCATATCTTCACCCTACAGACCCTAATTGACAAACATGTTCATCAAAACAAAAGCAAAATTTTTGCCTGCTTTATAGATTTCCAGAAGGCTTTCGATTCCATCTGGCACGACGGTCTATTCTTGAAACTTATTGAAAGTGGTGTAGGGGGAAAACATATGATGTAATTAAATCAATGTATACAAACAATAAATGTGCAGTTAAAATTGGAGACAAACAAACAAAATACTTCCCACAGGGGCGTGGTGTGACGCAGTGCTCGCCCATCTCACCAACACTCTTTAATATTTACATAAATGAGTTGGCGTCACCAACTAAGGAGGGTCTACAGCAGAACTTGGATCTGCTGGAGTCATTCTGTCAGACCTGGGCCCTGACAATAAACCCCCAAAAAACCAAAGTCCTTGTGTTCCGGCAAAGATCCAGACATCAGGGACCCAGAATAAATTTCACACTAGGAACAACTAAAATCGAACAAACCACTAACTACACATACTTGGGCATAAAAATCAGCTCTACGGGAAATTTTCATCTGGCTGTGAATGAACTGAAAGAGAAAGCTAGAAGGGCTTTCTATGCCATTAAAAGATCAATCCAAATAGAAATCCCAATTAGCATTTGGCTCAAAATTTTTAAATCAGTAATTGAACCAATTGCACTCTATGGCAGTGAGGTGTCGGGACCGCTAACACAACAAGAATTTGCAAAATGGGACAAACACCCAATTGAGATCCTACATGCAGAATTCTGTAAAAGTATCCTCCGGACTCAAAGGAAAACCGTAAACAATGCATGCAGGGCAGAACTAGGCCAATATCCACTAATAATTACTATCCAAAAAAGAGCCACCAAATTTTGGAAACACCTAAAAATGAGCAACCCCCACTGCTATCATTACGAAGCCTTGAAATGCCAAGAGAGGACCATAAAGAAGAATACCCTCAGTCAACTAGTCCTGGGACTCAGTGAAGTCACTACTAACACTACTAACAATAACCAGCCCCAGGACAGTGACATCGTAGCACAGAGAATTCGACCCAACACAATTGTCACTAAGCAAAAGGAAAAATACCTGTCATATTGGGCAGAAACAACAAAAACCCAAAACAAACTCAATTGCTACTTGGCCCTAAACAGACAATACAACATGGCTGAATACCTGACCATGGTAAAGGATAGCAAACTGAGAAAAACCTTGACAAGGTACAGACTTAGTGAACATAGCCTGGCGATCGAAAAAGGCAGACACAGACAGACCCGGCTGCCAAGAGAGGACAGGATATGCTCTCACTGCAGTCAGGGAGTAGTGGAGACAGAGATGCACTTCCTCACAGCTTGTGGAAAATATCAGGGCATCAGGGAGAATTTCTACCAAAAATTCTCACAAATATGCCCTGAATTCAGAAATTTGAATGACGACCAAAAACTCCCATACCTACTAGGGGAACAGAGAAACTGTGTAACCTTAGCGGCAAACTATGTTACAGCTTGCCATAAACAGAGGGACAACCAGTAAACCTAAGAAAAGAGTATATACAAATTATACGAATGTATATTTATACACTCAGGGATATATCTGTTTATACACTGTATGAATAGATCTGCGTTTATGTGTTCAACCATAAATGTTTTTCGATGCTTTGGCAACATAAGATGTACCTTATCATGCCAATAAAGCGATTTGAATTGAATTGAATTGAGAGACAGAGAGGGAGAGACAGAGAGAGAGAGAGAGAGAGAGAGAGAGAGAGACAGAGAGAGAGAGAGAGACAGAAAGCGAGAGAGAGACAGAGAGCGAGAGAGAGACAGAGAGCGAGAGAGAGACAGAGAGCGGGCGAGAGACAGAGAGAGGGCGAGAGACAGAGAGAGGGCGAGAGACAGAGAGAGGGCGAGAGACAGAGAGAGGGCGAGAGACAGAGAGAGGGCGAGAGACAGAGAGGGCGAGAGACAGAGAGGGCGAGAGACAGAGAGGGCGAGAGACAGAGAGGGCGAGAGACAGAGAGGGCGAGAGACAGAGAGGGCGAGAGACAGAGAGGGCGGGAGACAGAGAGGGCGGGAGACAGAGAGGGCGGGAGACAGAGAGGGCGGGAGACAGAGAGGGCGGGAGACAGAGAGGGCGGGAGACAGAGAGGGCGAGAGACAGAGAGGGCGAGAGACAGAGAGGGCGAGAGACAGAGGGCGAGAGACAGAGAGGGCGAGAGACAGAGAGGGCGAGAGACAGAGAGGGCGGGAGACAGAGAGGGCGGGAGACAGAGAGGGCGGGAGACAGAGAGGGCGGGAGACAGAGGGCGGGAGACAGAGAGGGCGGGAGACAGAGAGGGCGGGAGGCGGAGGGCGAGAGAGGCGGAGGGCGAGAGAGGCGGAGGGCGAGAGAGGCGGAGGGCGAGAGAGGCGGAGGGCGAGAGAGGCGGAGGGCGAGAGAGGCGGAGGGAGAGAGAGACGGAGGGAGAGAGAGACGGAGGGAGAGAGAGACGGAGGGAGAGAGAGACGGAGGGAGAGAGAGAGAGTCAGACAGAGAGAGAGGGAGAGAGACAGAGACAGTCATTTACCAGAACTCCCCGTCTTCAGTCCGGTTGCTCAATCGGTTTCTGTCATCGCCCGAAATCCCGTTCCAGTGATGTGAGCTGCCGTTTGGATTAAAACAAAGTCAGTCAGTCCTGGCTTCGCTCCTGTGAGAGGGGCTGCACATTGCACCATGGCCCAGCGAGAGAACGAGAGAGTGACCTGCCCCCCCAAACCCCCCCTCCCCCACTGGGACAACCCACTCAAAGCCCCAACATAGGGAGCTCCTGTGCCCCGCCCAGTGTGGGACTGAGCCCCACACAGAACAGGAAGAGCCTAGACACCATCCCCGGGCCGGGCCCAGCAGACAGGAAATTAGAGGCGCGTGTAACAAGGGTAATAGAGTGATCATGGGGGACTTTAATCTACATATAGACTGGGCAAAATAAATTTGCAGTAATAGTGTGGAGGACGAATTCATGGAATGTATACAAGATAGTTTTCTAGATCAGTATGTTGAGGAACCAACTAGGGAACAGGCTATTTTAGATCTAGTATTGTGCAATGAGAAAGGGTTAATTCATAACCTTGTAGTAAAGGGGCCTTTAGGGAAGAGTGACCATAATATGATAGCATTTTATATTGAGTTTGAAAGTGATTTAGTTAAATCCAAAACTAGGGTCTTAAATCTAAACAAAGCAAACTATGTAGGTATGAGGGGCAAGTTGGTTAAGGTAGATTGGGAAACTACATTAAAAGGTATGACAGTGGACGAGCAATGGCTAGCATTTAAAGAATTAATACATAATTTACACCAAATATACATTCCTTTAAGGCACAAAAACCCCACAGGAAAAGTGGTCCAACCGTGAAGTTAAAGATAGTATTAGAGCAAAGGAAGAGGCTTATAATGTTGCCAAAAAGAGTAGTAAGCCTGAGGATTGGAGGATTTTAGAATTCAGCAAAGGAGGACCAAGAAGTTGATAAAAAAGGGAAAATAGAATGAGAGTAAACTAGCGAGAGACATAAAAACAGACTGTAAAAGCTTCTATAGGTATGTAAAAAGGAAAAGTTTAGCGAAAGTAAATGTGGGTCCCTTACAGGCTGAGACAGGAGAAATTATAATGGGGAATAAGGAAATGGCAGAGAAATTAAACAAATACTTTGTGTCTGTCTTCACGGAAACAGACGCAAAAAAGCTCCTGGAAATAGTGAAGAACCAAGGATCTAGCGAGAATGAGGAACTGAAAGAAATCAGTAAAAAAATTGTACTGGAGAAATTAATGAGACTGAAAGCTGATAAATCCCCTGGACCTGATGGCCTACATCCTTGGGTTGAAAGGTGGCTATAGAGATAGTGGATGCATTGGTTGTCATTTTCTAAAACTCCATAGATTCTAGAACGGTTCCCGTGGATTGGAAGGTAGCAAATGTAACCCCACTATTTAAGAAAGGAGGGAGAGAGAAAACGGGGAACTACAGATCAGTTAGCCTGACATCAGTAGGGAAAATGCTAGAATCTGTTATTAAGGACGTGGTAACAGGGCACTTAGAAAATAATAATAGGATTGGGCAGAGTCAACACAGATTTATGAAAGGGAAATCGTGTTTGACGAATCTGTTAGAGTTTTTTGAGGTTGTAACTAGCAAAATAGATAAAGGGGAACCAGTGGATGTGGTGTATTTGGATTTTCAGAAGGCATTCGATAAGGTGCCACACAAGAGGTTATTAAACAAAATTAGGGCTCATGGGATTGGGGGTAATATACTAGCATGGATTGAGGATTGGTTAATGGACAGAAAACAGAGAGTAGGAATAAACGGGTCATTTTCGGGTTGGCTGGCTGTAACTAGTGAGGTACCGCAAGGATCAGTGCTTGGGCCTCAGCTATTCACAATCTATATCAATGATTTGGATGAGGGGACCAAATGTAATATATCCAAGTTTGCTGATGATACAAAGCTGGGTGGGAATGTAAGTTGTGAGGAGGATGTGAGGAGGCTTCAAGGGGATATAGACAGGCTAAGTGAGTGGGCAAGAACATGGCAAATGGAATATAATGTGGGGAAATGTGAAGTTATCCACTTTGGTAGGAAAAATAGAAAAGCAGAGTATTTTTTAAATGGTGAGAGATTGGGAAATGTTGGTGTTCAGAGGGACCTGGGTGTCCTTGTACACGAATCACTGAAAGTTAACATGCAGGTGCAGCAAGCAATTAGGAAAGCAAATGGTATGTTGGTCTTTATTACAAGAGGATTTGAGTATAAGAGTAAAGACGTCTTACTGCAATTATATAGGGCCCTGGTGAGACCACACCTGGAGTACTGTGTACAGTTTTGGTCTCCTTACCTAAGGAAGGATATACTTGCCATAGAGGGAGTGCAACGAAGGTTCACCAGACTGGTTCCTGGGATGGCGGGATTGTCCTATGGGGAGAGATTGAGTAGACTAGGCCTATATTCTCGAGTTTAGAAGACTGAGAGATGATCTCATTGAAACATACAAAATTCTTACAGGGCTTGACAGGGTAGATGCTGAGAGGCTGTTTCCCCCTGGCTGGGGAGTCTAGAACCAGGGGTCACAGTCTCAGGATAAGGGGTCGGCCATTTAGGACTGAGATGAGGAGAAATTTCTTCACTCAGAGGGTTGTGAATCTTTGGAATTCTCTGCCCCAGAGGGCTGTGGAGGCTCAGTCGTTGAGTATATTCAAGACAGAGATCGATAGATTTTTGAATATTAAGGGAATCTGGGGATATGGAGATAGTGCAGGAAAGTGGAGATGAGGTAGAAGATCAGCCATGATCGTATTGAATGGCGGAGCAGGCTCAAGGGGCCGAATGGCCGACTCCTGGTCCTATTTCTCATGTTCTTATGACAGGCTCCACCCCCGGCCTGGGCCCAGCAGACAGGCTCCACCTGAACCCTGTCCTGGGCCCTCTAACCGGGTTGGCCCTGGGAACTCACTGGGCTCCAGGGCTCCCCCCTCCCCCCACCACCCCTCCTCCCTCCCACCCCGGCCCCCCTCCTCCCCCCACCCCGGCCCCCCTCCTCCCCTCCCCCCACCCCGGCCCCCCTCCTCCCCCCCCCGGCCCCTCTCCCACCCCCGGCCCCTCTCCTCCCCCACCCCCAGCCCCCTCCCCACCCCCGGCCCCCCTCACCCACCCCCCCTCCCCCACCCCGGCACCCCTCCTCCCCCACCCCGGCCCCCCTCCTCCCCCTACCCCGGCCCCCCTCACCCACCCCCCCTCCCCCACCCCAGCCCCCCCTCCCCCCACCCCGGCCCCCCTCCTCCCCCCACCCCGGCCCCCCTCCTCCCCTCCTCCCCCCCAGCCACCCTCACCACCCCCCCAGCCCCCTTCCCCCCACCCCGGCCCCCCCTCCTCCCCCCCGGCCCCCCTCCTCCCCCCGCCCGGCCCCACTCACGCCCCCGGCCCCTCTCCTCCCCCACCTCCCCCCCCCCCCCCGGCCTCACTCACCTGTCACTCCAGGCCCCGGTCCACTCCACCTCACCCCAGGGATTCCGGATCCGGACTAACTGCGCCTGGGTTCCTCGGAAGGTCACCTGCGAGAGGACCAGAGACCCGTCAACATCCCATCTCCCCGTCACCCATAGCAACCTCATAGCTCCGTCACCCATAGCAACCCCATCTCCCCCGTCACCCATAGCAACCCCATCTCCCATAGTCACCCATAGCAACCCCAACCCCCCGTCACCCATAGCAACCCCATCTCCCCGTCACCCATAGCAACCCCAACCCCCCGTCACCCATAGCAACCCCATCTCCCCGTCACCCATAGCAACCCCATCTCCCCGTCACCCATAGCAACCCCATCTCCCCCGTCACCCATAGCAACCCCAACCCCCCGTCACCCATAGCAACCCCATCTCCACCGTCACCCATAGCAACCCCATCTCCCATAGTCAACAAGGAGGTTTGCCTGTACTAAATGATATATACTTCAATGCAAGGAGTATAGCGAACAAGGCAGATGAGCTGAGGGCACAGGTAGATACTTGGGACTATGATATTATAGCTATTACAGAGAGTGGCTGAAAGAGGGGCAGGTATGGCAGCTCAACATTCCTGGTTACAGGATTTTCTGACGGGATAGAGAGGGAGGTAAAAAGGGAGGGGGGGTCGCGGTATTGATTAAAGAAACTATTACAGCTGTGAGGAGCGATGATATGCTGGAGTGATCATCAAACGAGGCCATTTGGGTCGAATTGAAAAACAAAAAAGGGGCGATCACACTGCTGGGAGTGTACTACAGACCCCTAAACAGTGAGAGTGAGATAGAAGAACAAATATGTGGACAAATTTCTGAGAAGTGCAAGAACTATAGGGCAGTAATAGTAGGGGATTTCAACTACCCCAATATTAACTGGGATAAAATTAGTGCGAAGGGTATAGAGGGTGCGGAATTCCTAAAATATATCCAGGAGAACTTTTTTAGCCAGTATGCAGCAAGCCCAACAAGAGAGGGGGCGGTTCTGGACTTAGTTTTAGGGAGTGAAGCTGGGCAGGTAGAAGGCGTATCAGTGGGGGAGCATTTTGGTGCTAGTGGCCATAATTCTGTTAGATTTAAGGTAGTTATAGAAAAGGACAAGGATAGGCCAGGAATAAAAATTCTAAATTGGGGAAAAGCAAATTTTGTTAAGCTCAGAGGGGATTTAGCCATAGTGGACTGGAAACAGCTACTTGAAGGTAAATCAGTGTCAGAGCAGTGGGAGGCATTCAAGGACGTGATCCGGAGGGTTCAGACCAAATATGTGCCCTTAAAGAAAAAAGGTGGGACTAACAAATCTAGAGCCCCTGGATGTCTAGGGACATACCGGGTAGGATAAAGAAAAAAAGGGAGGCGTATGACAGATACCGAGGGCTAAATACTCCAGAATCTTTAGAGGAGTACAGAAAGTGCAGCGGTGCAATTAAAAAGGATATTAGGAAAGCAAAGAGAGAGCATGAAAAATTCTTGGCAAGTAAAATCAAGGAAAACCCAAAGATGTTTTATAAATATATTAAGAGTAAGAGGACAACTAAAGAAAGGGTAGGGCCTATTAGAGATCATGAGGGTAATGTGTGTGTGGAGGCGGGAAACGTCGGTAGGGTTCTTAATGAATACTTTGAGTCTGTTTTCACAAAGGAGAGGGGCGAAGCAGACATTGCTATCTGGGGAGGGAGGAGTGTGAAATATTAGATGAAATAAACATAGCGAGGGAGGAAGTATTAAGGGGTTTAACAGCTTAAAAGTGGATAAATCCCCAGGCCCGGATGAAATGTATCCCAGGCTGTTAAGCGAAGCAAAAGAGGAAATAGCAGAGGCCCTGACCATCATTTTTCAATCCTCTCTGGCTTCAGCTGTGGTGCCGGAGGACTGGAGGACTGCTAATGTGGTACCCTTGTTTAAAAAGGGAGAAAAGGATAGACCAAGTAATTACAGGCCAGTCAGCCTAACCTCGGTGGTGGGAAAATTATTGGAACGAATTCTGAAGGACAGGATAAATCTTCATTTAGAAAGACACGGATTAATCAAGGATAGTCAGCACGGATTTGTTAAGGAAGGTCGTGTCTGACAAACTTGATTGAATTTTTTGAGGAGGTAACAAGGAGGGTCGATGAGGGTAGTGCGTTTGATGTAGTGTATATGGACTTTAGCAAGGCTTTTGATAAGGTTCCACATGGCAGACTGGACATGAAAGTAAAAGCCCATGGGATCCAGGGCAAAGTGTCAAGTTGGATTCAAAACTGGCTCGGAGACAGGAAGCAGAGGGTAATGGTTGATGGGTGTTTTTGTGACTGGAAGGCTGTTTCCAGTGGGGTTCCGCAGGGCTCAGTACTAGGTCCCTTGCTTTTTGTGGTATATCTCAATGATCAAGACTTGAATATAGGGGGTATGATTAAGAAGTTTGCAGATGATACTAAAATCGGCTGTGTGGTTGATACTGAAGAAGGAAGCTGTAGACTGCAGGAAGATATCAATAAACTGGTCAGGTGGGCAGAACAGTGGGAAATGGAATTCATAAGAACATAAGTAGGAGCAGGAGTAGGCCATACGGCCCCTCGGGCCTGCTCCACCATTCAATAGGATCATGGCTGATCCGAACCTAGACTCACGTCCACTTCCCTGCCCTCTCCCCGTAACCCCTAATTCCCTTATCAGCTAGGATAGGAAACTGTCTATCTCCGTTTTAAATTTATTTAATGTCGCAGCTTCCACAGCTCTCTGGGGTAGCAAATTCCATAGATTTACTACCCTCTGAGTGAAGAAGTTTCTCCTCATCTCAGTTTTGAAACGGCAGCCCCTTATTCTAAGATTATGCCCCCTAGTTCTAGTCTCACCCATCAGTGGAAACATCCTCCCCGCATCCACCCGATCAAGCCCCCTCACAATCTTATATGTTTCGATAAGATCGCCTCTCATTCTTCTGAATTCCAATGAGTAGAGGCCCAACCTACTCAACCTTTCCTCATAAGTCAACCCCCTCATCTCCGGAATCAACCGAGTAAACCTTCTCTGAACTGCCTCGAGAGCAAGTATATCTTTTCTTAAATATGGAAATCAAAACTGTACGCAGTATTCCAGGTGTGGCCTCACCAGTACCCTGTATAACTGAAGCAAGACTTCCCTGTTTTTATACTCCATCCCCCTTGCAATAAAAGCCAAGATTCCATTGGCCTTCCTGATCACCTGCTGTACCTGCATACTAACCTTCTGTGTTTCATGCACCAGGACCCCCAGATCCCTTTGTACTGTAGCACTTTGCAGTTTCTTTCCATTTAAATAATAACTTGCTCTTTGATTTTTTCTGCCAAAGTGCATAACCTCACACTTTCCAACATTATATTCCATCTGCCAAATCTCTGCCCACTCACTTAGCCTGTCTATGTCCTTTTGCAGGTTTTTTATGTCCTCCTCACTCACTGCTTTCCCTCCCATCTTTGTATCGTCGGCAAACTTGGATACGTTGCACTTGGTCCCCTCCTCCAAATCGTTAATATAGATTGTAAAGAGTTGGGGTCCTAGCACTGACCCCTGCGGAACACCACTAGTCACAGATTGCCAACCAGAGAATGAACCATTTATCCCAACTCTCTGTTTTCTGTTAGATAGCCAATCTTCCACCCATGCCAGTATATTACCCCCAATCCCGTGATTTTTTATCTTGTGCAGTAATCTTTTGTGTGGAACCTTGTCAAATGCCTTTTGGAAGTCCAAATACACCACATCCACTGGTTCCCCTTTATCCACCCTGTTTGTTACATCCTCAAAGAATTCGAGCAAATTTGTCAAACATGACTTCCCCTTCATAAAACCATGCTGACTCTGTCCGATTAAATTATGCTTATCCAAATGTCCTGTTACTGCTTCCTTAATAATGGACTCCAACATTTTACCAACCACAGATGTTAGGCTAACTGGTCTATAGTTTCCAGCCTTTTGTCTACCTCCCTTTTTAAATAAGGGCGTTACATTAGCAGTTTTCCAATCTGCTGGGACCTTTCCTGTATCCAGGGAGTTTTGGAAAATTACCACCAATGCATCCGCAATCCCTACCACTACTTCTCTCAAGACCCTAGGATGTAAACCATCAGGTCCAGGGGATTTATCCGCCTTAAGTCCCATTATCTTACCGAGTACCATCTCCTTTGTGATTTTAATCGTGTTTAACTCCTCCCCCCTATAGCCCCCTGTTTGTCCAGTGTTGGGATATTTTTAATGTCCTCTACTTTAAAGACTGATACAAAATATTATTTCAGCGTATTTGCCATCTCCATGTTCCCTACCACTAATTTCCCGGTCTCGTCCTCTAAGGGACCAACATTCACTTTAGCCACCCTTTTTCTTTTTATATAACTGTAGAAACTCTTGCTATCTGTTTTTATATTTTTTGCTAGTTTACTTTCATAATCTATCTTCCCTTTCTTAATTAATCTTTTAGTTATTGTTTGCTGGCTTTTAAATGCTTCCCAATCTTCTATCCTCCCACTAGATTTGGCTACTTTATATGCCCTTGTTTTCAGTCGGATACTATCCTTTATTACTTTACTTGGCCACAGATGGCTGTCTTTTCATTTACGCCCCTTTTACCTCAGTGGAATATATTTTTCTTGAAAGTTGTGAAATATCTCCTTGAATGTACACCACTGCCCATGTACCGTCTTACTCCTTAATCTATTTTCCCAGTTCACTTTAGTCAACTCTGCTCTCATACCTTCATAGTCTCCTTTATTTAAGCTTAGTACGCTGGTTTGAGATCCAACTCTCTCACCCTCCAACTGAATTTGGAATTCAACCATGTTATGGTCACTCATTCCAAGGGGATCCTTTACTAGGACATTTTTTATTAATCCTGTCTCATTACACAGGACCAGATCTAAGAGTGGTTCAGTAACATACTGCTCAAGGAACCCGTCCCTAATGCACTCTGTGAACTCTTCCTCAAGGCTGCCCTGCCCAATTTGATTTGTCCAGTCAATATGAAAGTTAAAATCTCCCATGATTATAGCTGTTCCCTTATTACAAGCCCCAACTATTTCCTGATTTATACTCCGGCCAACAGAGTTGCAACTGTTAGGAGGCCTATAGACTACACCCACTAGTGACTTTTTCCCCTTATTATTCCTTATCTCCACCCAAACCGTTTCACTATCCTGATCCTTTGACCCAATATCATTTCTCACTATTGCAGTGATTTCATCCTTTATTAACACAGCCACCCCACCTCCCTTTCCTTCCTGTCTGTCCTTCCTAATAGTCAAATACCCCTGGATATTTAGTTCAATCCGGAGAAGTGTAAGGTAATGCATTTGGGGAGGGCTAACAAGGAAAGGGAATACACATTAAATGGTAGGACACTGAGTAGTGTAGAGGAACAAAGGGACCTTGGAGTGCATGTCCACAGATCCCTGAAGGTAGCAGGCCAGGTAGATAAGGTGGTTAAGAAGGTATACGGAATGCTTGCCTTTATTAGCCGTGGCATAGAATACAAGAGCAGGGGGGTTATGCTTCAACTGTATAAAACACTAGTTAGGCCTCAGCTAGAGTACTGCGTGCAGTTCTGGTCACCACATTACAGGAAAGATGTGATTGCACTAGAGAGGGTACAGAGGAGATTTACAAGGATGTTGCCGGGAGTAGAGAATCTTAGCTATGAGGAAAGACTGGATAGGCTGGGTCTGTTTTCCTTGGAACAGAGGAGGCTGAGGGGAGACCTTATTGAGGTGTATAAAATTATGAGGGGCCTAGATAAAGTGGATAGAAAGGACCTATTTCCCTTAGCAGAGGGGTCAAAAACCAGGGGACACAGATTTAAAGTAATTGGGGGAAGGTTTAGAGGGGATTTGAGGGGAAATTTCTTCACCCAGAGGGTTGTGGGGGTCTGGAACTCACTGCCTGAAAGGGTGGTAGAGGCAGGAACCCTAACCACATTTAAAAAGTACTTGGATGTGCCCTTGGGATGCTGTAACCTGCAGGGCTACGGACCAAGAGCTGGGAAGTGGGATTAGGCTGGATAGATCTTTGTTGGCCGGCGCGGACACGATGGGCCGAAATGGCCTCCTTCCGTGCTGGAACTTTCTATGATTCTATGATTCAACTTCATCTCCCCCGTCACCCATAGCAACCCCATCTCCTGTCACCCATAGCAACCCCATCTCCCGTCACCCATAGCAACCCCAACCCCAAATCACCCACAGCTAACCCAAACCCCTCATCACCCATAGCAACCCCAACCCCTCATCATCCATAGCAACCCCTCCTCCAATCACCACCATCTGAGGGGTCCCAATAGGAATAACCCCCCCCCCCATGACGCGGGGATGCCCCCGGTCTGCGGCACAGACCTGCTCTGCTCCAGTGAGGGAATAGGCGTGACCTTTCACCAGTTTCTGTCTTGTGACGGCCTCGGTTTCTGCCGCACTTGTAATCTAAGGTTAGAAGAGATGGTCAAATATCAGAAACATTCTCATCGTCAGTCACCCCCGCTCCCTCCGAGAACCTACCATCAACATCCTGGGGTCACCATTGACCAGAAACTTAACTGGACCAGCCACATAAATACTGTGGCAACAAGAGCAGGTCAGAGGCTGGGTATTCTGTGGTGAGTGTCTCACCTCCTGACTCCCCAAAGCCTTTCCACCATCTACAAGGCACAAGTAAGGAGTGAGATGGAATTATCTCCACTTGCCTGGATGAGTGCAGCTCCAACAACACTATAGAAGCTCGACACCATCCAGGACAAAGCAGCCCGCTTGATTGGCCCCCCATCCACCACCTTAAACATTCACTCCCTCCACCACCGGCGCACTGTGGCTGCAGTGTGTACCATCTACAAGATGCACTGCAGCAACTTGCCAAGGCTTCTTCGGCAGCACCTCCCAAACCCGTGACCTCTTCCACCTAGAAGGACAAGGGCAGCAGGCGCATGGGAACATCACCACCTCCAAGTTCCCCTCCAAGTCACACACCATCCTGACTTGGAAATATATCGGCCGTTCCTTCATCGTCGCTGGGCGAAAATCCTGGAACTCCCTCCCTAACAGCATCGTGGGAGCACCTTCACCACACGGACTGCAGCGGTTCAAGAAGGCAGCTCACCACCACCTTCTCGAGGGCAACTAGGGATGAGCAATAAATGCTGGCCTTGCCAGCGACGCCCACATCACGGGAATTCATTTAATAACAGACAGACACATTCACTGGGTGCTGGACTGCAGACTGTCCCTTTGAGAATTTTCCCCAGATGTTCTGGCCCAGTCCATAACACCCACATGTGCACAGGTTGATATAACAGCTGTATTTACACAGCTGCTCGCACGGACTGAGGTTTCAATGCGAGTTGGAACTAAATGAATGCTTACGTCAATGGAGCATCCCATGAGAGAACCACGCTGCACAGCTTTCTGGATGATGTGGAAGAGATTCGCCGGAGCAGATTTCAGTTCATAACACTCTGCGACTCCTCCCGTGAAATCCTCAAAACCCTCAGTCGTCGAACCGCCGGAGAGAGCTTCATAGCAACCGTTCAACCTGCGATATAGAGACATCATTACTGGGACACCGCGACCCGGGACACACCGACGGGGGACACCGTGACCGGGGACACCGCGACCGGGGACACCGCGACTGGGGACACAGCGACGGGGGACACAGCGACGGGGGACACAGCGACGGGGGACACCGCGACGGGGGACACCGTGACCCGGGACACAGCGACCGGGGACACCGCGACCGGGGACACAGCGACCGGGGACACCGCGACGGGGGACACCGCGACGGGGGACACCGCGACGGGGGACACCGCGACCCGGGACACAGCGACGGGGGACACCGGGGACACCGCGACCGGGGGGAGGGTCCTGAGGGGAGCGGTGGATCTGCACTCACTTGGCGTAGGCTTTCTCCAGCAGCGCGCTCCAGAACTCGTTCTTCTCGGCCGAATGCACGAACATGAGTTCCCCATCCTTGGTCGGCAGACGGTCGTCGATCACAACGTCCACCCACTCCCCAAACTGCCAGAACTGGACGAGAAGGAGCTGGTTAGTGAACAACATTCCCACTGCTCCCACACCAGATAATCCTCGGGCTCAAGCCATTTCACATAATTAGCAAATTAATTCTCCGCACCACGGCACAGGCCATGGAGCACTCGGTGATCAGACACTCACTGGATTTGGTTCATAACCGGAACACTGGTCAGTCCCTGCTACAAACTGAAAGATCGCGAGAGAGACAGAGTGAGAAAGAGACAGAGAGCGAGAGAGCGAGACGGAGAGCGAGACGGGGTGCAAGAGAGAGAGACCGAGAGCGAGAGAGAGAGAGAGAGAGAGACAGAGAGAGAGAGTCAGAGACACAGAGAGTCAGAGACAGAGAGTCAGAGACAGAGAGAGTCAGAGACACAGAGAGTCAGAGACACAGAGAGTCAAAGACACAGAGAGTCAGAGACACAGAGAGTCAGAGACACAGAGAGTCAGAGACAGAGAGTCAGAGACAGAGAGTCAGAGACAGAGAGTCAGAGACACAGAGAGTCAGAGACAGAGAGAGTCAGAGACACAGAGAGTCAGAGACACAGAGAGTCAGAGACAGAGAGTCAGAGACAGAGAGTCAGAGACACAGAGAGTCGGAGACACAGAGAGTCAGAGACACAGAGACAGAGACACAGAGTCAGAGACACAGAGAGTCAGAGACAGAGAGTCAGAGACAGAGAGAGTCAGAGACACAGAGAGTCAGAGACAGAGAGTCAGAGACAGAGAGTCAGAGACAGAGAGTCAGAGACACAGAGAGTCAGAGACACAGAGAGTCAGAGACAGAGAGTCAGAGACAGAGAGTCAGAGACACAGAGAGTCAGACACAGAGAGTCAGAGACAGAGATTCAGAGACACAGAGAGTCAGAGACAGAGAGAATGCATGCAGAGCCGAACTAGGCAGATACCCACTGATAATAAACATCCAAAAACGAGCACTAAACTTCCTAAATCACCTCAAATCTAGCTCCCCAGACACCCTTCATTTCAAAGCCTTTCAGACCCAAGAGCTAAACCCAGAAAAGAGTCCCCTGAGTCAGCTGCTACTGAAACTAAGTACTCAGCCGGACCCTGACCAGCCCCAGACCAACACAGCCGTCCAAACACCAATCCGAGTGAACCAAATCATTAAACAATGCAAAGAAACCTACCTGGAACATTGGAACAAAATAACCGAAAACCAAAGCAGATTAGAATGTTACCGGGTCCTAAAAAGAGAATATAAACTGGCAGACTACCTCACGACCATCAGAGACACAAAACAGAGACAGACCCTCACCAGGTACAGACTAAGCGACCACCAACTGGAAATTGAAAAAGGCAGATACAAGAAATCCTGGCAGCCTAGAGAGAATAGAATATGCGATCAATGTCTGGCTGGCGAGGTTGAAACAGAAATGCATTTCCTCCTAAAATGCGAAAAATTCAACACATCAAGAAACATATTATTCAACAAGCTAAGCCAAACAACCCCAGATTTCAAGGAATTGGATGATCTGTCAAAATTGAGATTAGTCCTAGGAGAAGGAGACAGACCATACCTTGGGGCTAAATATGTAACAACATGTCACAACCTGAGGACTGTTTAAAAGTAAGACTGTTTAAAATTAATATTGAACGTACCAAATGAAGTAGAAAGACTGTTTAAAATTAATATTGTTTAAAAGTAATATTGTATATACCCAACAAATGTCAAATCGATTGACACCCACAGAATGTTGGAAAACTGTACCTTTTTGCTATGTAAGCTTTGGCAATATGGTTCTCTGTAAACTTTCATGCCAATAAAGCATTTGAACTGAACTGAACTGAGAGTCAGAGACAGAGAGAGTCAGAGACACAGAGAGTCAGAGACACAGAGAGTCAGAGACAGAGAGAGTCAGAGAGAGAGAGTCAGAGACACAGAGAGTCAGAGACACAGAGAGTCAGAGACACAGAGAGTCAGAGACAGAGAGTCGGAGACACAGAGAGTCAGAGACAGAGAGTCAGAGACACAGAGAGTCAGAGACAGAGAGTCAGAGACAGAGAGAGTCAGAGACAGAGAGAGTCAGAGACAGAGAGAGTCAGAGACACAGAGAGTCAGAGACAGAGAGTCAGAGACACAGAGAGTCAGAGACAGAGAGTCAGAGACACAGAGAGTCAGAGACAGAGAGAGTCAGAGACACAGAGAGTCAGAGACAGAGAGTCAGAGACACAGAGAGTCAGAGACACAGAGAGAGTCAGAGACACAGAGAGTCAGAGACAGAGAGTCAGAGACAGAGAGAGTCAGAGACAGAGAGAGTCAGAGACAGAGAGTCAGAGACACAGAGAGTCAGAGACAGAGAGTCAGAGACAGAGAGAGTCAGAGACAGAGAGAGTCAGAGACACAGAGAGTCAGAGACACAGAGTCAGAGACAGAGAGAGTCAGAGACAGAGAGTCAGAGACACAGAGAGTCAGAGACAGAGAGTCAGAGACAGAGAGTCAGAGACACAGAGAGTCAGAGACAGAGAGTCAGAGACACAGAGAGTCAGAGACACAGAGAGTCAGAGACACAGAGAGTCAGAGACACAGAGTCAGAGACAGAGAGAGTCAGAGACACAGAGAGTCAGAGACACAGAGAGTCAGAGACAGAGAGTCAGAGACAGAGAGTCAGAGACACAGAGAGTCAGAGACAGAGAGTCAGAGACACAGAGAGTCAGAGACAGAGAGTCAGAGACAGAGAGAGTCAGAGACAGAGAGTCAGAGACAGAGAGTCAGAGACACAGAGAGTCAGAGACAGAGAGAGTCAGAGACAGAGAGTCAGAGACACAGAGAGTCAGAGACACAGAGAGTCAGAGACAGAGAGTCAGAGACACAGAGAGTCAGAGACAGAGAGAGTCAGAGACACAGAGAGTCAGAGACACAGAGAGTCAGAGACAGAGAGTCAGAGACAGAGAGTCAGAGACACAGAGAGTCAGAGACAGAGAGTCAGAGACAGAGAGTCAGAGACACAGAGAGTCAGAGACACAGAGAGTCGGAGACACAGAGAGTCGGAGACAGAGAGAGTCAGAGACACAGAGAGTCAGAGACAGAGAGTCAGAGACAGAGAGTCAGAGACACAGAGAGTCAGAGACAGAGAGTCAGAGACAGAGAGAGTCAGAGACAGAGAGTCAGAGACACAGAGAGTCAGAGACAGAGAGAGTCAGAGACAGAGAGTCAGAGACACAGAGAGTCAGAGACACAGAGAGTCAGAGACAGAGAGTCAGAGACACAGAGAGTCAGAGACAGAGAGTCAGAGACAGAGAGAGTCAGAGACAGAGAGTCAGAGACAGAGAGAGTCAGAGACACAGAGTCAGAGACACAGAGAGTCAGAGACAGAGAGTCAGAGACAGAGAGAGTCAGAGACACAGAGAGTCAGAGACACAGAGAGTCAGAGACACAGAGAGTCAGAGACAGAGAGAGTCAGAGACAGAGAGTCAGAGACACAGAGAGTCAGAGACAGAGAGTCAGAGACAGAGAGAGTCAGAGACAGAGAGTCAGAGACACAGAGAGTCAGAGACAGAGAGTCAGAGACAGAGAGAGTCAGAGACAGAGAGTCAGAGACACAGAGAGTCAGAGACACAGAGAGTCAGAGAGACAGAGAGTCAGAGAGACAGAGAGTCAGAGAGACAGAGAGTCAGAGACACAGAGAGTCAGAGACACAGAGAGTCAGAGACAGAGAGAGTCAGAGACACAGAGAGTCAGAGACACAGAGAGTCAGAGACACAGAGAGTCAGAGACACAGAGAGTCAGAGACAGAGAGAGTCAGAGACAGAGAGTCTCTATATGGCTAAATATAGAGGGGCTAAATATGTAACAACATGTCACAACCTAAGGACTGTTTAAAAGTAAGACTGTTTAAAATTAATATTGAACGTACCAAATGAAGTAGAAAGACTGTTTAAAATTAATATTGTTTAAAAGTAATATTGTATATACCCAACAAATGTCAAATCGATTGACACCTACAGAATGTTGGAAAACTGTACCTTTTTGCTATGTAAGCTTTGGCAATATGGTTCTCTGTAAACTTTCATGCCAATAAAGCATTTGAACTGAACTGAACTGAGTCAGAGACAGAGAGAGTCAGAGACATAGAGAGTCAGAGACAGAGAGAGTCAGAGACAGAGAGTCAGAGACACAGAGAGTCAGAGAGACAGAGAGTCAGAGACAGAGAGTCAGAGACACAGAGAGAGTCAGAGACAGAGAGTCAGAGACAGAGAGTCAGAGACAGAGTCAGAGACAGAGAGTCAGAGACACAGAGAGTCAGAGACACAGAGAGTCAGAGACAGAGAGTCAGAGACAGAGAGAGTCAGAGACACAGAGAGTCAGAGACACAGAGAGTCAGAGACAGAGAGAGTCAGAGACACAGAGAGTCAGAGACACAGAGAGTCAGAGACAGAGAGTCAGAGACAGAGAGTCAGAGACACAGAGAGTCAGAGACACAGAGAGTCAGAGACAGAGAGTCAGAGACACAGAGAGTCAGAGACAGAGAGTCAGAGACACAGAGAGTCAGAGACACAGAGAGTCAGAGACAGAGAGTCAGAGACAGAGAGAGTCAGAGACAGAGAGAGTCAGAGACACAGAGAGTCAGAGACAGAGAGAGTCAGAGACACAGAGAGTCAGAGACAGAGAGTCAGAGACAGAGAGTCAGAGACACAGAGAGTCAGAGACACAGAGAGTCAGAGACAGAGAGTCAGAGACACAGAGAGTCAGAGACAGAGAGTCAGAGACAGAGAGTCAGAGACAGAGAGTCAGAGACACAGAGAGTCAGAGACACAGAGAGTCAGAGACAGAGAGTCAGAGACACAGAGAGTCAGAGACACAGAGAGTCAGAGACACAGAGAGTCAGAGACACAGACAGTCAGAGACACAGAGAGTCAGAGACACAGAGAGTCAGAGACAGAGAGTCAGAGACAGAGAGAGTCAGAGACACAGAGAGTCAGAGACAGAGAGAGTCAGAGACAGAGAGAGTCAGAGACACAGAGAGTCAGAGACAGAGAGAGTCAGAGACACAGAGAGTCAGAGACACAGAGAGTCAGAGACAGAGAGAGTCAGAGACACAGAGAGTCAGAGACACAGAGAGTCAGAGACAGAGAGTCAGAGACAGAGAGAGTCAGAGACAGAGAGTCAGAGACAGAGAGAGTCAGAGACACAGAGAGTCAGAGACACAGAGAGTCAGAGACACAGAGAGTCAAAGACACAGAGAGTCAGAGACAGAGAGAGTCAGAGACAGAGAGTCAGAGACAGAGAGAGTCAGAGACAGAGAGAGTCAGAGACACAGAGAGTCAGAGACAGAGAGAGTCAGAGACACAGAGAGTCAGAGACACAGAGAGTCAGAGACACAGAGAGTCAGAGAGTCAGAGACAGAGAGAGTCAGAGACACAGAGAGTCAGAGACAGAGAGTCAGAGACACAGAGAGTCAGAGACAGAGAGTCAGAGACAGAGAGTCAGAGACAGAGAGTCAGAGACACAGAGAGTCAGAGACAGAGAGAGTCAGAGACAGAGAGTCAGAGACAGAGAGAGTCAGAGACACAGAGAGTCAGAGACACAGAGAGTCAGAGACAGAGAGTCAGAGACACAGAGAGTCAGAGACAGAGAGTCAGAGACACAGAGAGTCAGAGACAGAGAGTCAGAGACAGAGAGTCAGAGACACAGAGAGTCAGAGACACAGAGAGTCAGAGACAGAGAGTCAGAGACACAGAGAGTCAGAGACAGAGAGAATCAGAGACAGAGAGTCAGAGACACAGAGAGTCGGAGACACAGAGAGTCGGGGAGACAGAGAGTCAGAGACACAGAGAGTCAGAGACAGAGAGTCAGAGACAGAGAGAGTCAGAGACAGAGAGTCAGAGACACAGAGAGTCAGAGACACAGAGAGTCAGAGACACAGAGAGTCAGAGACACAGAGAGTCAGAGACAGAGAGAGTCAGAGACAGAGAGTCAGAGACAGAGAGTCAGAGACACAGAGAGTCAGAGACACAGAGAGTCAGAGACAGAGAGTCAGAGACAGAGAGTCAGAGACACAGAGAGTCAGAGACACAGAGAGTCAGAGACAGAGAGAGTCAGAGACAGAGAGTCAGAGACACAGAGAGTCAGAGACACAGAGAGTCAGAGACAGAGAGTCAGAGACACAGAGAGTCAGAGACACAGAGAGTCAGAGACAGAGAGTCAGAGACACAGAGAGTCAGAGACAGAGAGAGTCAGAGACAGAGAGTCAGAGACACAGAGAGTCAGAGACAGAGAGTCAGAGACACAGAGAGTCAGAGACACAGAGAGTCAGAGACAGAGAGTCAGAGACACAGAGAGTCAGAGACAGAGAGAGTCAGAGACAGAGAGTCAGAGACACAGAGAGTCAGAGACACAGAGAGTCAGAGACAGAGAGAGTCAGAGACAGAGAGTCAGAGACACAGAGAGTCAGAGACACAGAGAGTCAGAGACACAGAGAGTCAGAGACAGAGAGTCAAAGACACAGAGAGTCAGAGACAGAGAGTCAGAGACACAGAGAGTCAGAGACAGAGAGTCAGAGACACAGAGAGTCAGAGACAGAGAGTCAGAGACACAGAGAGTCAGAGACAGAGAGTCAGAGACACAGAGAGTCAGAGAGACAGAGAGTCAGAGACAGAGAGTCAGAGACAGAGAGAGTCAGAGACACAGAGAGTCAGAGACAGAGAGTCAGAGACACAGAGAGTCAGAGACAGAGAGTCAGAGACAGAGAGTCAGAGACACAGAGAGTCAGAGACACAGACAGTCAGAGACAGAGAGAGTCAGAGACACAGAGAGTCAGAGACACAGAGAGTCAGAGACAGAGAGTCAGAGACAGAGAGAGTCAGAGACACAGAGAGTCAGAGACAGAGAGAGTCAGAGACAGATAGAGTCAGAGACACAGAGAGTCAGAGACAGAGAGAGTCAGAGACACAGAGAGTCAGAGACACAGAGAGTCAGAGACAGAGAGAGTCAGAGACACAGAGAGTCAGAGACACAGAGAGTCAGAGACAGAGAGTCAGAGACAGAGAGAGTCAGAGACAGAGAGTCAGAGACAGAGAGAGTCAGAGACACAGAGAGTCAGAGACACAGAGAGTCAGAGACACAGAGAGTCAGAGACAGAGAGTCAGAGACAGAGAGTCAGAGACACAGAGAGTCAGAGACACAGAGAGTCAGAGACAGAGAGTCAGAGACACAGAGAGTCAGAGACAGAGAGAATCAGAGACAGAGAGTCAGAGACACAGAGAGTCGGAGACACAGAGAGTCGGGGAGACAGAGAGTCAGAGACACAGAGAGTCAGAGACAGAGAGTCAGAGACAGAGAGAGTCAGAGACAGAGAGTCAGAGACACAGAGAGTCAGAGACACAGAGAGTCAGAGACACAGAGAGTCAGAGACAGAGAGAGTCAGAGACAGAGAGTCAGAGACAGAGAGTCAGAGACACAGAGAGTCAGAGACACAGAGAGTCAGAGACAGAGAGTCAGAGACAGAGAGTCAGAGACACAGAGAGTCAGAGACACAGAGAGTCAGAGACAGAGAGAGTCAGAGACAGAGAGTCAGAGACAGAGAGTCAGAGACACAGAGAGTCAGAGACACAGAGAGTCAGAGACAGAGAGTCAGAGACACAGAGAGTCAGAGACACAGAGAGTCAGAGACAGAGAGTCAGAGACACAGAGAGTCAGAGACAGAGAGAGTCAGAGACAGAGAGTCAGAGACACAGAGAGTCAGAGACAGAGAGTCAGAGACACAGAGAGTCAGAGACACAGAGCGTCAGAGACAGAGAGTCAGAGACAGAGAGAGTCAGAGACAGAGAGTCAGAGACACAGAGAGTCAGAGACACAGAGAGTCAGAGACAGAGAGAGTCAGAGACAGAGAGTCAGAGACACAGAGAGTCAGAGACACAGAGAGTCAGAGACACAGAGAGTCAGAGACAGAGAGTCAAAGACACAGAGAGTCAGAGACAGAGAGTCAGAGACACAGAGAGTCAGAGACAGAGAGTCAGAGACACAGAGAGTCAGAGACAGAGAGTCAGAGACACAGAGAGTCAGAGACAGAGAGTCAGAGACACAGAGAGTCAGAGAGACAGAGAGTCAGAGACAGAGAGTCAGAGACAGAGAGAGTCAGAGACACAGAGAGTCAGAGACAGAGAGTCAGAGACACAGAGAGTCAGAGACACAGAGAGTCAGAGACAGAGAGTCAGAGACAGAGAGTCAGAGACACAGAGAGTCAGAGACAGAGAGAGTCAGAGACACAGAGAGTCAGAGACACAGAGAGTCAGAGACAGAGAGTCAGAGACAGAGAGTCAGAGACAGAGAGAGTCAGAGACACAGAGAGTCAGAGACAGAGAGAGTCAGAGACAGATAGAGTCAGAGACACAGAGAGTCAGAGACAGAGAGAGTCAGAGACACAGAGAGTCAGAGACACAGAGAGTCAGAGACAGAGAGAGTCAGAGACACAGAGAGTCAGAGACACAGAGAGTCAGAGACAGAGAGTCAGAGACAGAGAGAGTCAGAGACAGAGAGTCAGAGACAGAGAGAGTCAGAGACACAGAGAGTCAGAGACACAGAGAGTCAGAGACACAGAGAGTCAGAGACACAGAGAGTCAAAGACACAGAGAGTCAGAGACAGAGAGAGTCAGAGACAGAGAGTCAGAGACAGAGAGAGTCAGAGACACAGAGAGTCAGAGACAGAGAGAGTCAGAGACAGAGAGAGTCAGAGACACAGAGAGTCAGAGACAGAGAGTCAGAGACAGAGAGAGTCAGAGACACAGAGAGTCAGAGACACAGAGAGTCAGAGACAGAGAGAGTCAGAGACACAGAGAGTCAGAGACACAGAGAGTCAGAGACAGAGAGTCAGAGACAGAGAGTCAGAGACACAGAGAGTCAGAGACACAGAGAGTCAGAGACAGAGAGTCAGAGACACAGAGAGTCAGAGACAGAGAGTCAGAGACAGAGAGTCAGAGACACAGAGAGTCAGAGACAGAGAGTCAGAGACACAGAGAGTCAGAGACAGAGAGAGTCAGAGACAGAGAGTCAGAGACACAGAGAGTCAGAGACACAGAGAGTCAGAGACAGAGAGTCAGAGACAGAGAGAGTCAGAGACAGAGAGAGTCAGAGACAGAGAGTCAGAGACACAGAGAGTCAGAGACAGAGAGTCAGAGACAGAGAGTCAGAGACAGAGAGAGTCAGAGACAGAGAGAGTCAGAGACACAGAGAGTCAGAGACACAGAGAGTCAGAGACACAGAGAGTCAGAGACAGAGAGTCAGAGACAGAGAGTCAGAGACACAGACAGTCAGAGACACAGAGAGTCAGAGACAGAGAGTCAGAGACAGAGAGTCAGAGACACAGAGAGTCAGAGACACAGAGAGTCAGAGACAGAGAGTCAGAGACACAGAGAGTCAGAGACACAGAGAGTCAGAGACAGAGAGTCAGAGACACAGAGAGTCAGAGACAGAGAGAGTCAGAGACACAGAGAGTCAGAGACACAGAGAGTCAGAGACAGAGAGAGTCAGAGAGAGAGAGTCAGAGACACAGAGAGTCAGAGACAGAGAGTCAGAGACACAGAGAGTCAGAGACAGAGAGTCAGAGACACAGAGAGTCAGAGACAGAGAGTCAGAGACACAGAGAGTCAGAGACACAGAGAGTCAGAGACAGAGAGTCAGAGACACAGAGAGTCGGAGACACAGAGAGTCAGAGACAGAGAGTCAGAGACACAGAGAGTCGGAGACACAGAGAGTCAGAGACAGAGAGTCAGAGACACAGAGAGTCAGAGAGAGAGAGTCAGAGACAGAGAGAGTCAGAGACACAGAGAGTCAGAGACAGAGAGTCAGAGACAGAGAGTCAGAGACAGAGAGAGTCAGAGACAGAGAGAGTCAGAGACACAGAGAGTCAGAGACACAGAGAGTCAGAGACACAGAGAGTCAGAGACAGAGAGTCAGAGACAGAGAGTCAGAGAGACAGAGAGTCAGAGACAGAGAGTCAGAGACAGAGAGTCAGAGACACAGAGAGTCAGAGACACAGAGAGTCAGAGACAGAGAGAGTCAGAGACACAGAGAGTCAGAGACACAGAGAGTCAGAGACAGAGAGTCAGAGACAGAGAGAGTCAGAGACAGAGAGTCAGAGACAGAGAGAGTCAGAGACAGAGAGAGTCAGAGACACAGAGAGTCAGAGACACAGAGAGTCAGAGACACAGAGAGTCAAAGACACAGAGAGTCAGAGACAGAGAGAGTCAGAGACAGAGAGTCAGAGACAGAGAGAGTCAGAGACAGAGAGAGTCAGAGACAGAGAGAGTCAGAGACACAGAGAGTCAGAGACAGAGAGAGTCAGAGACACAGAGAGTCAGAGACACAGAGAGTCAGAGAGTCAGAGACAGAGAGAGTCAGAGACACAGAGAGTCAGAGACAGAGAGTCAGAGACACAGAGAGTCAGAGACAGAGAGTCAGAGACAGAGAGTCAGAGACAGAGAGTCAGAGACACAGAGAGTCAGAGACAGAGAGAGTCAGAGACAGAGAGTCAGAGACAGAGAGAGTCAGAGACAGAGAGAGTCAGAGACACAGAGAGTCAGAGACAGAGAGTCAGAGACACAGAGAGTCAGAGACAGAGAGTCAGAGACACAGAGAGTCAGAGACAGAGAGTCAGAGACAGAGAGTCAGAGACACAGAGAGTCAGAGACACAGAGAGTCAGAGACAGAGAGTCAGAGACACAGAGAGTCAGAGACAGAGAGAATCAGAGACAGAGAGTCAGAGACACAGAGAGTCGGAGACACAGAGAGTCGGGGAGACAGAGAGTCAGAGAAACAGAGAGTCAGAGACAGAGAGTCAGAGACAGAGAGAGTCAGAGACAGAGAGTCAGAGACAGAGAGAGTCAGAGACAGAGAGTCAGAGACAGAGAGTCAGAGACACAGAGAGTCAGAGACACAGAGAGTCAGAGACAGAGAGTCAGAGACACAGAGAGTCAGAGACACAGAGAGTCAGAGACAGAGAGTCAGAGACACAGAGAGTCAGAGACAGAGAGAGTCAGAGACAGAGAGTCAGAGACACAGAGAGTCAGAGACAGAGAGTCAGAGACACAGAGAGTCAGAGACACAGAGAGTCAGAGACAGAGAGTCAGAGACACAGAGAGTCAGAGACAGAGAGAGTCAGAGACAGAGAGTCAGAGACACAGAGAGTCAGAGACAGAGAGAGTCAGAGACAGAGAGTCAGAGACACAGAGAGTCAGAGACACAGAGAGTCAGAGACAGAGAGTCAAAGACACAGAGAGTCAGAGACAGAGAGTCAGAGACACAGAGAGTCAGAGACAGAGAGTCAGAGACACAGAGAGTCAGAGACAGAGAGTCAGAGACACAGAGAGTCAGAGACAGAGAGTCAGAGACACAGAGAGTCAGAGAGACAGAGAGTCAGAGACAGAGAGTCAGAGACAGAGAGAGTCAGAGACACAGAGAGTCAGAGACAGAGAGTCAGAGACACAGAGAGTCAGAGACACAGAGAGTCAGAGACAGAGAGTCAGAGACAGAGAGTCAGAGACACAGAGAGTCAGAGACACAGACAGTCAGAGACAGAGAGAGTCAGAGACACAGAGAGTCAGAGACACAGAGAGTCAGAGACAGAGAGTCAGAGACAGAGAGAGTCAGAGACAGAGAGTCAGAGACAGAGAGAGTCAGAGACACAGAGAGTCAGAGACACAGAGAGTCAGAGACACAGAGAGTCAAAGACACAGAGAGTCAGAGACAGAGAGAGTCAGAGACAGAGAGTCAGAGACAGAGAGAGTCAGAGACAGAGAGAGTCAGAGACACAGAGAGTCAGAGACAGAGAGAGTCAGAGACAGAGAGAGTCAGAGACACAGAGAGTCAGAGACACAGAGAGTCAGAGAGTCAGAGACAGAGAGAGTCAGAGACACAGAGAGTCAGAGACAGAGAGTCAGAGACACAGAGAGTCAGAGACAGAGAGTCAGAGACAGAGAGTCAGAGACAGAGAGTCAGAGACACAGAGAGTCAGAGACAGAGAGAGTCAGAGACAGAGAGAGTCAGAGACAGAGAGAGTCAGAGACAGAGAGTCAGAGACACAGAGAGTCAGAGACAGAGAGTCAGAGACACAGAGAGTCAGAGACAGAGAGTCAGAGACAGAGAGTCAGAGACACAGAGAGTCAGAGACACAGAGAGTCAGAGACAGAGAGTCAGAGACACAGAGAGTCAGAGACAGAGAGAATCAGAGACAGAGAGTCAGAGACACAGAGAGTCAGAGACACAGAGAGTCAGAGACACAGAGAGTCAGAGACAGAGAGTCAAAGACACAGAGAGTCAGAGACAGAGAGTCAGAGACACAGAGAGTCAGAGACACAGAGTCAGAGACACAGAGAGTCAGAGACAGAGAGTCAGAGACACAGAGAGTCAGAGACACAGAGAGTCAGAGACAGAGAGTCAGAGACACAGAGAGTCAGAGACACAGAGAGTCAGAGACAGAGAGTCAGAGACACAGAGAGTCAGAGACACAGAGAGTCAGAGACAGAGAGAGTCAGAGACAGAGAGTCAGAGACACAGAGAGTCAGAGACACAGAGAGTCAGAGACAGAGAGTCAAAGACACAGAGAGTCAGAGACAGAGAGTCAGAGACACAGAGAGTCAGAGACAGAGAGTCAGAGACAGAGAGAGTCGGAGACACAGAGAGTCGGAGACACAGAGAGTCAGAGACACAGAGAGTCAGAGACAGAGAGTCAGAGACAGAGAGAGTCAGAGACAGAGAGTCAGAGACACAGAGAGTCAGAGACACAGAGAGTCAGAGACAGAGAGAGTCAGAGACACAGAGAGTCAGAGACAGAGAGAGTCAGAGACAGAGAGTCAGAGACAGAGAGTCAGAGACACAGAGAGTCAGAGACAGAGAGTCAGAGACACAGAGAGTCAGAGACACAGAGAGTCAGAGACAGAGAGAGTCAGAGAGAGAGAGTCAGAGACACAGAGAGTCAGAGACAGAGAGTCAGAGACAGAGAGTCAGAGACACAGAGAGTCGGAGACAGAGAGAGTCAGAGACACAGAGATTCAGAGACAGAGAGTCAGAGAGAGAGAGTCAGAGACACAGAGAGTCAGAGACAGAGAGTCAGAGACACAGAGAGTGAGAGACAGAGAGTCAGAGACACAGAGAGTCAGAGACACAGAGAGTGAGACACAGAGAGTCGGAGACAGAGAGAGTCAGAGACACAGAGAGTCAGAGACAGAGAGTCAGAGAGAGAGAGTCAGAGACACAGAGAGTCAGAGACACAGAGAGTCAGAGACACAGAGAGTGAGAGACAGAGAGTCAGAGACACAGAGAGTCAGAGACAGAGAGTCAGAGACACAGAGAGTCAGAGAGACAGAGAGTCAGAGACAGAGAGAGTCAGAGACAGAGAGAGTCAGAGACACAGAGAGTCAGAGACACAGAGAGTCAGAGACAGAGAGTCAGAGACAGAGAGTCAGAGACACAGAGAGTCAGAGACAGAGAGTCAGAGACAGAGAGTCAGAGACAGAGAGAGTCAGACACAGAGAGTCAGAGACAGAGAGTCAGAGACACAGAGACAGATAGTCAGAGACACAGAGAGTCAGAGACACAGAGAGTCAGAGACACAGAGAGTCAGAGACAGAGAGAGTCAGAGACAGAGAGAGTCAGAGACACAGAGAGTCAGAGACAGAGAGAGTCAGAGACACAGAGAGTGAGAGACACAGAGAGTCAGAGACAGAGAGACAGAGACAGACCCTCACCAGGTACAGACTAAGCGACCACCAACTGGAAATTGAAAAAGGCAGATACAAGAAATCCTGGCAGCCTAGAGAGAATAGAATATGCGATCAATGTCTGGCTGGCGAGGTTGAAACAGAAATGCATTTCCTCCTAAAATGCGAAAAATTCAACACATCAAGAAACATATTATTCAACAAGCTAAGCCAAACAACCCCAGATTTCAAGGAATTGGATGATCTGTCAAAATTGAGATTAGTCCTAGGAGAAGGAGACAGACCATACCTTGGGGCCAAATATGTAACAACATGTCACAACCTGAGGACTGTTTAAAATTAAGACTGTTTAAAATTAATATTGAACGTACCAAATGAAGTACAAAGACTGTTTAAAATTAATATTGTTTAAAAGTAATATTGTATGTACCCAACAAATGTCAAATCGATTGACACCTACAGAATGTTGGAAAACTGTACCTTTTTGCTATGTAAGCTTTGGCAATATGGTTCTCTGTAAACTTTCATGCCAATAAAGCATTTTAATTGGAATTGGAATTGGAATTGGAGTCAGAGACAGAGAGTCAGAGACAGAGATGGATATGAATAAAATTGCTGAAACCCAGATTTGATATTTCTGCTGATTGAGGATTGATTTGCTACCTGGAAATGGAAGATTCCGGCATACCCTGGGCCGAACGATTGTCCACTGGGAACGACTCTGCTCAGGATCTCTTCATTGAGGGTCAGTGAGGCAATGGCAGCCAGGAGCCAGCAGTCCCCTGGAATACACAATCCCATCACATTTCACACACTTGCTCTCAGCACCTGTTAGTTTGGCGATGTGAACCAGACCAGAGATGGAGTCTATGTTTCTGGCTCACCAATCAGATTGAAACAATGGGGTTCGGGGTCACATTTTAGAGGCCTTTGCATTTCGGAATGTTAAAATGACTTTCATTCACTGAGCACAGCAAGGGTCTTAACTGAATACCACAGGTGAAAACAGAGAGATATGAGATAGCAGAGTTAGATACAGAGTAAAGCTCCCTCTACACTGTCCCATCAAACACTCCCAGGGCAGGTACAGCACGGGTTCAATACAGAGTAAAGCTCCCTCTACACTGTCCCATCAAACACTCCCAGGGCAGGTACAGCACGGGTTCAATACAGAGTAAAGCTCCCTCTACACTGTCCCATCAAACACTCCCAGAGCAGGTACAGCACGGGTTAGATACAGATTAAAGCTCCCTCTACACTGCCCCATCAAACACTCCCAGGGCAGGTACAGCACGGGTTAGATACAGAGTAAAGCTCCCTCTACACTGTCCCATCAAACACTCCCAGGGCAGGTACAGCACGGGTTAGATACAGAGTAAAGGTCCCTCTACACTGTCCCATCAAACACTCCCAGGGCAGGTACAGCACGGGTTAGATACACAGTAAAGCTCCCTCTACACTGTCCCATCAAACACTCCCAGGGCAGGTACAGCACGGGTTAGATACAGAGTAAAGCTCCCTCTACACTGTCCCATCAAACACTCCCAGTGCAGGTACAGCACGGGTTAGATACAGAGTAAAGCTCCCTCTACACTATCCCATCAAACACTCCCAGGGCAGGTACAGCACGGGTTAGATACAGAGTAAAGCTCCCTCTACACTGTCCCATCAAACACTCCCAGGGCAGGTACAGCACAAGTTAGATACACAGTAAAGCTCCCTCTACACTGTCCCATCAAACACTCCCAGGGCAGGTACAGCACGGGTTAGATACAGAGTAAAGCTCCCGCTACACTGTCCCATCAAACACTCCCAGGGCAGGTACAGCACGGGTTAGATACAGAGTAAAGGTCCCTCTACACTATGCCATCAAACACTCCCAGGGCAGGTACAGCACGGGGTTAGATACAGAGTAAAGCTCCCTCTACACTGTCCCATCAAACACTCCCAGGGCAGGCACAGCATGGGTTAGATACAGAGTAAAGCTCCCTCTACACTGTCCCATCAAACACTCCCAGGGCAGGTACAGCACAGGTAAGATACAGAGTAAAGCTCCCTCCACACCGTCCCATCAAACACTCCCAGGGCAGGTACAGCACGGGGTTAGATACAGAGTAAAGCTCCCTCTACACTGTCCCATCAAACACTCCCAGGGCAGGTACAGCACGGGTTAGATACAGAGTAAAGCTCCCTCTACACTGTCCCATCAAACACTCCCAGGGCAGGTACAGCACGGGTTAGATACAGAGTAAAGCTACCTCTACACTGTCCCAACAAACACTCCCAGGGCAGGTACAGCACGGGTTAAATACAGAGTAAAGCTCCCTCTACACTGTCCCATCAAACACTCCCAGGGCAGGTGCAGCACGGGTTAGATACAGAGTAAAGCTCCCTCTACACTGTCCCATCAAACACTCCCAGGGCAGGTACAGCACGGGTTAGATACAGAGTAAAGCTCCCTCTACACTGTCCAACCAAACACTCCCAGGGCAGGTACAGTACGGGTTAGATGCAGAGTAAAGCTCCCTCTACACTGTCCAATCAAACACTCCCAGGGCAGGTACAGCACGGGTTAGATACAGAGTAAAGTTCCCTCTGTTGAGTCTGTGTTTACAAGTGCAGTTATTATGAATAACACGACACAGACAACAGAGAGTAACTAAACAGGTCTTTAGTGATTGAGGGTCAGAGCGGGAACTGAGATACATATTACTCCACAGGGTTTATATACTGGTGTGGTCACTATTGGTACTACAATGTGCAGGAGCTGTTACAAGTAGTCCTTCACCTTCAGGTGTCCTCTTAAGGTAGCACAGGTTACATACACTACAATTCCTCCCCTTTTAGCTTAACAGTGGACACCCCATTAATACAGTACATGAATATATATACATATATATACAATTTACACACAATGAATATTCAAAGGTTCAGTCTCTGAAGAGGCTTCCGGATCTGTGCCGGATAACGCCTTTCAGGGATCTCTTGTTCCCGTTGCTGGGGTGACTCATTCAATTGATGTTCTATGGATTCAACATCATCTAATACAACCGAGTCCGAGGTAGATGCTACAGGCTCAATAAATTCTTCAACTGGTGTCTCTGCCGGAGACATGAGGTTGACCCTTGTTCTTGATCCCACAAGTTGGTCAGCATGACGTCATATTACGTTCTCCCCAGTGTCTACCGTGTACATCAAAGGCCCCTGCCATGCACAAATTGTTCCAGGTTGCCATTTATCATTTCTATAGTCCCTGGCCAACACTGGTTGTCCTATTTCAAAACTCCGAGTGGCCTTTTCATTTATGTGTTGGAATTGCTTGTGTTCAACTTCCCGTCTCACATTGGGTTTTAACAAATCCAACCGGGACCGCAACCTTCTGTTATAGAACATGATGGCAGGGCTTTGATTTGTCACTGCATGCGTGGCGTTTCGATATGCCATTAGGAAATTGTCCACCTTGTGTTGTAGTGGAATATGGTCTTCGCTCATGGCCTTTATCGCCTTTTTGAATGTTTGTACAAATCTCTCGGCCAACCCATTTGTAGCCGGATGGTATGGGGCAGATGTATAGTGTTTCACCCCATTCTTTTTCACGAATTTCTGGAATTCTTCTGACACGAACTGTGGTCCG
Source organism: Somniosus microcephalus (assembly GCF_052327205.1). Taxonomy (NCBI): domain Eukaryota; kingdom Metazoa; phylum Chordata; class Chondrichthyes; order Squaliformes; family Somniosidae; genus Somniosus; species Somniosus microcephalus. The sequence continues at coordinate 250,496,668 of NC_140995.1, read as the reverse complement.
TTGTCTGAACAAATTTGCTCGGGCAATCCATTCCTCGCAAATATAGTTCTCAAGACTGCAATCGTCTTCTCAGTGGTAGTGGTCGACATCTTGATCACTTCTGGCCATTTAGAGTGTGCGTCTACTCCTATCAAAAACATGGAATCCATGAATGGACCTGCAAAGTCAATATGCACGCGTTGCCATGGAGCTGAAGGCCATTCCCACGGATGCAGCGGTGCAATTGGAGGTGCATTTTGAACTTTTTGGCACCCTGAGCAGCTTTTAGTCAGATCCTCTATTTGTTTGTCGATACCTGGCCACCACACATAAGCCCTAGCAAGGCTTTTCATCTTGACTCCCCCCAGATGACCTTCATGCAATTCTTTTAAGACTCTCTCCCGTAATTTAGGAGGAATAACCACCCTTGTTCCATACATCAGTGTTCCTTGACATACGGACAGCTGTTCTCGTCTGGCTGAGAATGCTGGTAACAGTGGTTCGCCATGTGCTGGCCATCCCTTCACCGTCAAATCGTAGACCCGAGACAGTGTCGGGTCATTTCGGGTCTCTCTCTCAATACCCGCATTGGTGACTGGCAAGCATTCGATGATGGTCGAGTGGAATATCTCGACAGGATCAACTGCCGGTGCCTCTTCTGCTGTAGGTAGTGGCAGGCGCGACAGCCCATCAGCATTACCATGTTGCTTTGTACCTTTGAACTCAATATCGTATTGATGGGCCCCTAGGAAAAGGGACCATCTCTGAAGCCTCTGCGCCGTCATTACCGGAACACCCTTCTTAGGATTGAATATGGAAACCAATGGTTGATGATCTGTCAGCAGTGTAAACTGTTGTCCGTGCAGGTAGTGGTTAAATTTCTTCACTCCCCACACGAGGCTGAGGGCCTCCCTATCTATCGGAGCATAGTTGCGCTCAGCGGAGGTCAATGATCTGGATGCAAAAGCGACTGGCCTTTCCGAGCCATCTGGAAACCTATGTGAAAGCACCGCCCCGATACCATAGGGAGATGCATCACAAGCCAACCGAATAGGTAGCGTTGGGTTAAAGTGAGCCAACACTTCCTTAGACGTGATCAACGCCTTGCTCTTCTGAAAAGCCCGCTTACAGTCATCGCTCCACTTCCATGGTATTCCCGTTTGCAAGAGGGTGTTTAGTGGGTGTAACACCGTAGATAAATTTGGTAAAAACTTGTAGTAGTAGTTAACCAGCCCGAGGAACGACCTCAACTGTGACACATTTTCCGGTGCTGGAGCCTTGACTACTGCCTCAATCTTGTCAGGGGACTTATGTAACCCCTCGTCAATAACGTGGCCACAGTACGAAATTTGCTTCTGAAAAAACTCGCATTTCTGGCGATTAGCTCTTAGCCCATATTCTTTCAATCTGATGAGCACCTGTTCCAAATTCGCGAGGTGATCACTATCGTTATCTCCTGTAACCAGGATGTCATCCAAGTAACACTGTGTCCCTGGAATTCCCTGCAAGACCTGTTCCATGGCCCGTTGCCAAATAGCCAGAGCCGATGCCACGCCAAAAACCAGCCTATTATACTGATATAAGCCCTTATGCATGTTGATCGTGAGATACTGTCTCGACACTTCATCAACTTCCATCTGCAGGTACGCCTGCGCCAGGTCTATCTTGGTGAAGTGCTTGCTGCCAGATAGCGAAGCAAAGATATCTTCAATCCGCGGAAGCAGATATTGCACTGTGTGAAGAACTGGATTAACAGTGACTTTGAAATCACCACAGATGCGAACCTTCCTAGGTTCACCAGGCGTGTTGCTCAACGATCGCTTCATGACAGGAACAATGGGTGTAGCCCACTCACTCCAGTCCACTTTGGACAGTACTCCTGAACGTTCTAACCCTTCCAGCTCTGCTTCCACAGCAGGTCGTATCGCATAAGGCACCGGTCTGGCTTTGAAAAATTTTGGGCTTGCATTTTCTTCAACCTTGATGGTTGCAGTAATTCCTTTCAGTGTCCCAAGTCCCTGTTGGAACACCTCCTTAGCATCGTCTAAGATTTTGGACAGTCGTCCAGGTTTGACGTCGTCCTCCTTACTGGCATCCACAGTCAGTGCTCGTATGGAATGCCAATCCAGTTGTATTTTCCAGATCCATTCACGTCTTAGTAGTGGCGGACCTCCATCAGGTAACACATATAAGTCCATTTTCTGACTTTCTTTACCATTGTAGACCACGTTTACTTTTATTTTTCCTTTGGGGTATACTTTTTGCCCCGTGTATGTTTTCAATACAATCTTCGTATCCCTCAGGGGAATGTGCGAGAATAACCTTTTGTAGTCTCGCTTATCTATGACCGTTAAGGCCGATCCTGTGTCCGATTCCATCTTCACTTGGACTCCTGCTATCTTGAGCATGACCCAGATAGTTTGGTGGTCTGCTGTGTTGCCCACATTATGTATCTTCAGACAACCCAGTTCCTTGCTGCTGGAGTCTGAATCAGTCTTCTGTTCATCCGAACTGTTCTCTGTCACTTTATGCATTTCTCCTGCGGTGACTTTTTGCTGTTGGTCTTCTTTCCTGACCGGCAGACTCTCGCTATGTGACCAAGTTTGCCACATTGCCTGCATTCTTTGTCTTTGAACCAGCACTGGTTCTGGTCATGCGTTGTCCTAACGCAACGATAGCACTTTACTGCACCCAATGCCATTTTATTGGTGCTGAATTCAGGTGGCTTTTGCTGTATTTCCGCAGCTCCCCGTGCTGCTGCTTCGTACGATACGAACCACGCTGAAAGCCTTGTCCAGTGTCAACTCTTTCTCTGAGAGTAGCCTTTTCTGGGTTCCTTCGCTCAGGAGACCGCAGACGAATTTGTCCCGTAGGGAATCTGCCAGTCCTGCTCCGAACTGACAGTGCTTTGATAGCTTGCGTAATTCCGTAAGGTAATCAGCGTTACTCTCATCTTTATGCTGATTCCTCTTGTAGAATTTAAATCGTTCTGCTATCAGCAGCGGTGTAGGGTTTAGGTGCTCCTGCAGGATAGCAACAATATCCGTGAAACTTTTTTCTACCGGTTTATCTGGGGTTATCAGGTTCCTTAATAACCCGTACGTCTTCGCACCCATCAAGTTTAATAGGGTTAGTGCTTTCTTATCATCCGGCACTTCATTCGCTCTACAATAAACTTCGATGCGTTCCACATAAGTGGACCAATCTTCCACATCGTTGTCGAATGCAGTGATGTTGCCTGTTTCCGGCATCCTAGCGGAGTTTCTTCTTTCCCGTCGGATATATATATATTTTTTTATTTAAGATGGCGGCTCCCGCGCTCGTCTTCTTCTCCGCTGGCTCAAGATGGCGTCTTTTCCCGCGCTGCTGCTGCCCACGCCTCACAGCGGTCCTTCCTGCACTTGTTTTTCCCTGTATGTGCGCTTCCTTGAGCTGTTGTTGTTGTTGTTGTTGCCACGCCGCTTTCTGCGGTCCTCGTGGCAATGGAGCGCCTTTCTGGCTGCTGCGCGTCTCTGCCCGCGATTGCAGTCCGGCCCCTGACACCGGCTGCGGTCTTGTTCTCCGCTCTCTATGCTTTCCTCCCCTTCTCCCTCCGACAAGCTCGGCCGTCTTCCCCCGCGCCGCTCGATCGGGCTTACCCGCCGCTGCCTTAGAAGGGTTGCGCACTACCTGTAGCCAGCCCTTATGCTGGACTTCGTGGCCAGGAAACCAAGCCCGGTTCTCGATGGCCTCCCTTGCGATGCACCGCTCTGCAGGATGCTGAGGGCGGATGCCCTTGGTCAGCGCCCGTGTTCCAGGACGCAGCCTCCTTCCAATGTACCCCAGATTCAGTACTGAGGGAGGTGATGCAAAACTGCTGCTAGGTTCGATCAGACTCGTCGCCACTGTTGAGTCTGTGTTTACAAGTGCAGTTATTATGAATAACACGACACAGACAACAGAGAGTAACTAAACAGGTCTTTCGTGATTGAGGGTCAGAGCGGGAACTGAGATACATATTACTCCACAGGGTTTATATACCGGTGTGGTCACTACCGGTACTACAGTGTACAGGAGCTGTTAAAAGTAGTCCTTCACCTTAAGGTATCCTCTTAAGGTAGTACAGGTTACATACACTACACCCTCTACACTGTCCCATCAAACACTCCCAGGGCAGGTACAGCACGGGTTAGATACAGAATAAAGCTCCCTCTACACTGTCCCATCAAACACTCCCAGGGCAGGAACAGCACGGGTTAGATACAGAGTAAAGCTCCCTCTACACTGTCCCATCAAACACTCCCAGGGCAGGTACAGCACGGGTTCGATACAGAGTAAAGCTCCCTCTACACTATCCCATCAAAAACTCCCAGGGCAGGTACAGCACGGGTTAGATACAGAGTAAAGCTCCCTCTACACTGTCCCGTCAAACACTCCCAGGGCAGGTACAGCATGTGTTAGATACAGAGTAAAGCTCCCTCTACACTGTCCCATCAAACACTCCCAGGGCAGGTACAGCACGGGTTAGATACAGAGTAAAGCTCCCTCTACACTGTCCCATCAAACACTCCCAGGGCAGGTACAGCGCGGGTTAGATACAGAGTAAAGCTCTCTCTACACTGTCCCATCAAACACTCCCAGGGGAGGTACAGCACGGGTTAGATACAGAGTAAAGCTCCCTCTACACTGTCCCATCAAACACTCCCAGGGCAGGTACAGCACGGGTTAGATACAGAGTAAAGCTCCCTCTACACTGTCCCATCAAACACTCCCAGGGCAGGTACAGCGCGGGTTAGATACAGAGTAAAGCTCCCTCTGCACTGTCCCATCAAACACTCCCAGGGCAGGTACAGCACAGGTTAGATACAGAGTAAAGCTCCCTCTACACTGTCCCATCAAACACTCCCAGGGCAGGTACAGCACGGGTTAGATACAGAGTAAAGCTCCCTCTACACTGTCCCATCAAACACTCCTAGGGCAGGTACAGCGCGGGTTAGATACAGAGTAAAGCTCCCTCTACACTGTCCCATCAAACACTCCCAGGGCAGGTTGATTATTTGATGAATGTTTACCGGTGGAAGGGGCAGGACTGCGAGTTGCAAGTGTGGTTGTTGGTGTCGACACTCGGTTTGAAGATGCTCACTCTCGTCACCACACATTCTCCAAGTTCTCTAACCCAGGGAGAAGAGTTGGTTGCTGGATCTCTCTCCCTGGCGCAGTCTACTAAATCCCACATGGCTGTCTGGGGAGTCTAACCTTCCAATCAGAGCCAGGCCTTACAGGGGAGAAGTTAGGAAACAATTCTTTACGCGGAGGCTGCTGTAAGTGCGGAACACTTTCCCACAAAAAGCAGTACATGCGAGCTCAATTAACCATTTAAAATCTGTGAGCGATAGATGTTCGCTAGCCAAGTGTATAAACGGACGATATTCAGGCTTGGGCTGATAAGTGGCAGATAACATTTGCACCACACAAGTGCCAGGCAATGACTATCTCCAACAAGCGAGAGTCTAACCTTGACATTCAACGGCATTACCATCACCGAATCCCCCACCATCAGCATCCTGGGGGTCACCACTGACCAGAAACTTAACTGGACCAGTCACATAAATACTGTGGCTATAAGAGCAGGTCAGGTGTTGTGTATGTAATATGTGTGCTACTTTGAACCTATGGACAGGACTGCACTACTTGTAGGGCGTAGTGATACGCAGTACCACTCCTGGCCATAGGGGTATAAATAGTACTGTGGGTACTGATCTCCCCTCAGTTCCCGCCTGTGGGCATGAAGTAAAGACCTACGTGCAGTCCCTACCTCCAACCAGTAAAGACCTGTTTGAGTTATACGTTTAAGTCTTTGTGTTAATTGTTCAATACAATACACATACTTAACACTGGCGACGAGTCGGTTCGAACCCTGCGGCAGTTATTCCACGGCGGCTTCGTCCAAAGACAGGACGTTGAAGAGAGGTTTCAATCCTCAACACCCCACTCAAAACTGAAGGGCAGGAGAAATCCTGACAGCTTCCAGCGACTGGAAGCTACAGGCATTAGGACCCTGAAGCCTCCATAACCTCGTGGGTAAGCCAGAGCCCGGGAGGGAGCGAGCAAGAGCCGCGCGAGCGGGTGAGCCAGAGGCCGGGAGCCGCTTCAAGTGCGAGGCGCAGCGCGGGCCAGCGATCGGGACCAAAGATAAGGGCCGCACTCGGGCGATCGCGGCGAAGATAAGGGCCGCACTCGGGGGCTGAAGGGAGACGGCGTCGGGGACGGGTGAAGACCGCCAAGCGCGGGAAAACCGCCATTTTGTGGGCGGAGGACGACGGCAAGAGCGGGAAGCCGCCATCTTTGATAACAAGTAAAGAAAATAAAATCTGAGAAATTGCAAATCTACAATGCCTAAACATGGGAATATTAGCACCTTTGATAGTGACCTCGAAGATTGGGCCATATATGTTGAAAGAGTAAAAAATTATTGTAAGGCCAATAAAATTCGTGACCAAGATAAAGCTCTAACATTATTAAATTTAATGGGTGCGAAGACATACGGGCAATTGAAACACCTGTTATCACCAGATGAACCGGCGGATAAGACGTTCGATGAGATTGTTACTATCCTGAAAGATCATCTAAACCCCACGCCGCTGATGCTAGCGGAACGATTTAAATTTTACGACAGAAGGCAGCTACAGCATGAAAGCAATGCTGAATATTTGCTGGAATTGCGTAAATTAGCGAAATATTGCCAGTTTGGAACGGGACTGACAGATGCACTACGAGACAAATTTGTGTGTGGTTTATTTAAACAGGATACACAAAAGCGACTGCTCGAGGAGAATGAGCTGACGCTTGAGAAGGCGGTCACTATGGCAGCTGACAGTGGAGCCCAGAGAGTCTCCAAGAAGCAGAAAAGGAAAAGTCGAAACAGAAGATGACCCATCTGAACCATTATTACCTCTACCAGATCACACACGTGGTCCCTCCGAACGGAGCCAATTCAGTTCGGAAGTTCAAACTGTTAAATCCATGGAAGGACTATTGAATGAGTCACTCCAGCAACGTGAACCGACTACACCAGAGATTGAATCTGTGAACTGTTTTCCGCAGAGACTGAATCTGTGATCTGTTTTGACATGAAGTTATCTATGTATCTATGTTATTCTGTTATGTAAACCTGAAGTTATATATGTATATATGTTATTACGTTATGTTAAATGGGGAGATGAATGTAAAGCTAAGAAGGGAGGAATGTTGTGTATGTAATATGTGTGCTACTTTGAACCTATGGACAGGACTGCACTACTTGTAGGGCGTAGTGATACGCAGTACCACTCCTGGCCATAGGGGTATAAATAGTACTGTGGGTACTGATCTCCCCTCAGTTCCCGCCTGTGGGCATGAAGTAAAGACCTACGTGCAGTCCCTACCTCCAACCAGTAAAGACCTGTTTGAGTTATACGTTTAAGTCTTTGTGTTAATTGTTCAATACAATACACATACTTAACATCAGGGGCTAGTTATTCTGCAGCGAGTGTCTCACCTCCTGACTCCCCAAATCCTTTCCACCATCTACAAGGCACAAGTCAGGAGTGAGATGGAATACTCTCCACTTGCCTGGATGAGTGCAGCTCCAACAACACTCAAGAAGCTCAACACCATCCAGCACAAAGCAGCCCGCTTGATTGGCACCCCATCCACCACCTTAAACATTCACAATTCACAATTCAAATCGCTTTATTGGCATGATAGGTTACATCTTATGTTGCCAAAGCATCAAAATACATTTATGGTTTAGCACATAAACGCAGTTCTATTCATACAGTGTATAAACAGGTATATCCCTGAGTGTATAAATATACATTCGCATTGTTTATATATATTCTTTTCTTAGTTTACTGGTTGTCCCTCTGTTCATGGCAAGCTGTAACATAGTGTGCCGCCAGTGTTATACAGCTTCTCTCCTCTCCCAGTAGGAATGGGAGTTTTTGGTTGTCATTCAGATTTCTGAAATCAGGGCATATTTGTGAGAATTTTTGGTAGAAATTCTCCCTGATGCCCTGATATTTTCCACAAGCTGTGAGGAAGTGCATCTCTGTCTCCACCACTCCCTGACTGCAGTGAGAGCATATCCTGTCCTCTCTTGGCAGCCTGGTCTGCCTGTGTCTGCCTTTTTCGATCGCTAGGCTATGTTCGCTAAGTCTGTACCTTGTCAAGGTTCTTCTCAGTTTGTAATCCTTTACCATGGTCAGGTAATCAGCTATGTTGTATTGTCTGTTTAGGGCCAAGTAGCAATTGAGTTTGCTTTGGGTTTTTGTTGTTTCTGCCCAATATGTCAGATATTTTTCCTTTTGCTTAGCGACGATTGTGTTGGGTTGAATTCTTTGTGTTACCCTGTCACTGTCCTGGGGCTGGTTATTGTTAGTATTGTTAGTAGTTACTTCACTGAGTCCCAGGACTAGTTGACTGAGGGTATTCTTCTTTATGGTCAGCTGTTGGCATTTCAGGGCGTCGTAGTGATAGCATTGGGGATTGCTCATTTGTAGGTGATTCCAAAATTTGGTGGCTCTTTTTTGGATAGTGATTATTAATGGATATTGGCCTAGTTCCGCCCTGCATGCATTGTTTACTGTTTTCCTTTGAGTCCGGAGGATACTTTTACAGAATTCTGCATGTAGGATCTCAATTGGGTGTTTGTCCCATTTTGCAAATTCTTGTTGAGTTAGCGGTCCCCATACCTCACTGCCATAGAGTGCAATTGGTTCAATTACTGATTTGAAAATTTTGAGCCAAATGCTAATTGGGATTTCTATTTGGATTGATTTTTTGATGGCATAGAAAGCCCTTCTTGATTTCTCTTTCAGTTCATTCACAGCCAGTTTGAAGTTTCCCGTAGAACTGATTTTTATGCCCAAGTATGTGTAGTTAGTGGTTTGTTCAATTTTGGTTGTTCCTACTGTGAAATTTATTTTGGGTCCCTGATGTTTGGATCTTTGCTGGAACACAAGGACTTTGGTTTTTTGGGGATTTATTGTCAGGGCCCAAGTCTGGCAGTACGACTCCAGCAGGTCCAGGTTTTGCTGTAGCCCCTCTTTAGTAGGTGACAGCAGAACCAGGTCGTCTGCATAGAGGAGGAATTTAACCTTGGATTCATATAGGGTGAGGCCGGGTGCTGTAGATTGTTCAAGTAGTTTTGCCAATCCATTTATGTAAATATTAAAGAGTGTCGGTGAGATTGGCGAGCCCTGCGTCACCCCCCGCCCCTGTGGGAAGTATTTTGTTTGTTTGTCTCCAATTTTAACTGCACATTTGTTGTTTGTATACATTGATTTAATTACATCATATGTTTTCCCTCCTACCCCACTTTCGATAAGTTTCAGGAATAAACCGTCATGCCAGATGGAGTCGAAAGCCTTCTGGAAATCTACAAAGCATGCATAGATTTTGCTTTTGTTATGGTGAACGTGTTTGTCAATTAGGGTCTGTAGGGTGAAGATATGATCGGATGTTCTATAGTTTGGCAGGAATCCAATTTGGCTTTTACTCAAGACATTGTGCTCCTCAAGGAAGTTTATAAGTCTTTTGTTTATGATGCTACAGAATACCTTCCCCAGGTTACTGTTTACACAGATGCCTCGATAGTTGTTTGGGTCGATTTTGTCCCCACTTTTGTATATGGGCGTTATGAGTCCTTTGTTCCAGATATCAGGGAAATAACCGACACTCAGAACCAAGTTGAAGAGTTTTAGGATAGCCAGTTTCATTTTGTTGTCTGTGTGTTTAATCATCTCGTTTAGTATGCCGTCTGTCCCGCAGGCTTTTCCTGGTCGCAGGTCCTTGAGTTTTTCAAGAAGTTCTTTTTCTGTTATTATGGCGTCCAGCGGGTTTTGGTTATCTTTTATGGCCATTTCTAGCTTTTCCAGTTTTTTGCATATTTGGTGTTGCTCTGGCCTTAGTGTGTTTTTCTGGTATAATTTTTCAAAGTGGTTTACCCATGTGTCCCCATTTTGAATGGCCAAATCGTCGTGTTGTTTTTTGTGTAGTGTTTTCAAGTTTTCCCAGAAACAATTGGAATCAATGGATTCCTCCATGGAGCTGAGTGTATTCTTAATATATTGCTCTTTTTTGGTTCTGAGTGTGTTTCTGTATTGTGTTAGTGTCTGACAATAAGTAAGGCGTAGTTCCTCGTTTTCTGGATGTCTGTGTTTTTGGTTTGATATTTTTCTAAGTTTTTTCCTCATGTTATGGCAATCTCGGTCAAACCATTTTTCATAGTTTTTTGTTTTGGGTTTGTTCTTGCGAGCTTTCAAGTTTGCATTTGTTGCCAAATTATCAAAAATATTGTTTAGTTTACTAACTGCCCGGTTTACGCCTTCTTTATTGTGAGTGTATATGTTATCCAGAAAGGTGTCTAAGAGAGCTTGAGTTGATGCATTGCTAATTGTTTTCTGGTATTTTTCCGTGTCGTTTTTGGCCCATCTGTACGATTTTTTGGTGTTGTACAGTTTACTGGGTTGTGTTTCTATGTTGTTTGTTTCTGTCTTTTTGAGGAACATAGTAATTTGACTGTGATCTGACAGTGTTGTTTGTGGTTTGACTGTGAATGCTCTGAAAGAGGATGGGTCTAAGTCTGTAATCATATAGTGTACTGTGCTGCAGCCAAGAGGTGAGCAATAGGTCGATCTTCCTAGGAGGTCTCCTATGAACCTACCATTGACAATGTACAGACCCAGGTTTCGACAGAGCTGTAGTAGCTGTTTTCCGTTGGTATTTGACTGCTTGTCGCAGTTATGCCTGTATGGAAGGGAAGGGATGTCAAAGTGGTTATTCCCGAAAACGTAATTGTTTCCCTGATTATTGGTGAAGTCTGGTTCTTCGCCCGTTCTTGAATTGAGGTCCCCACAGATCAACACGTTCCCCTGGGCCTGGTATTGGATAATTTCCCCCTCCATGTTGGAGAAGGTGTCCTCTTTAAAGTACAGGGAATCGATTGGGGGGATATAAAGTGCGCAAATGTAAACATCTTGGGTGTTTGAGATAATCTCCCTCTCAAGTTTGAGCCACATATGGTTTTCGCCCTTTTTTATAAATTTGATGTAATTCTTAAGTTCTGTTTTAAACCAGATCAGTATGCCTCCGGAGTCTCTGCCTTGGGTTACACTTGGTAATTTATTGGAGGGGACCACCAGCTCAGTGTACCCTTGGGGACAGCCAGTGTGTCCTTTTCCTTTATACCAAGTTTCCTGTAAAATTATAATATCTAGGTCTTTAGTTTCATCTATGAACTCTGGGGTCCTACTTTTCACTTCTCGCAGTGAAGAGCGTAGACCTTGGATATTCCAGGTCGAAATATATAAGGATTTCATGTTAAGTTTGATCTTTTACTATGATAGGTTAAAGAGTGGTACGTGTTTGTCGTGTCTAAGTGTGGGGAAATAAAAGATCACATCAGTTGTCTACAAAAGTTAATACAATTTGGTTACAGTTCTTTCTATTAATTAGTCCTTGATCCATAAGGCGGAAGTAGATGCTGCTGCACATCTGCTTATTGTCTCTTAATGGATTGTTTCTGTCTGAGGTATTGCGTACGTCCTGTGCATCTCTCCCTCTGTCTGGCTGGTAGCGGTCCTATTCCCCTGTGGGACAGGAGTGGTGCAGGTCTGACATTGTTGTTTTGCATGGGGATCCTCTCTGGTCTCGGTTGGTGTGTTGGTGGTCCTTGTAGTGTTCCTGATATGTACCCCGCTGATCTCTGGTGGTCGGGGGGGGGTCCTCTTGGAGTCTGGGTATGGACCCGGTTAAAAGCGACGTCCTTCAGGGCTTTAGCAAAGATCGATATTCTTTGCCTTTGGATGTGGACGTGGTCGTAAAGACATTCCTCATCGAGGGTGGGGTGTTGGGCCAGGTGTACGTTGTGGTTTGATTCGCAGTCTCTTGCAATGCTGGCATTTATCTCATGAATTGTGTTGTTGTTGAAGTCTGTTCTCGGCAATATTGTGGAAACAGTGATTCTAGTGTTTGGAAATGTACTGCTTGCTTTCCTAATCATTGCTCTGAGCGATGTTGCTACTTCTTTCTGTTGGGTCTTTAGGTCATTTGTGCCCGTGTGTATTATTATGTGTTGGGGGGAGCCTAATCTGGCTTTGGTCAGCCATCCCATGGCTCTGTTTGTTGTTGGGCACCAGATCTTTTCTACTTTACTTCTAGGGAATAGCTTTTTCTCCCATAGAAATTTCCCATTTGAGTCTATGAGTATTACGACGTCAGCCTTGTTTGTGTTTACTGTCTGGTGGCTTTCGCTTGGATTCATAGTGTGTGTGCTGGGCTGGGGTGTCTGGTGTGTGCGTACCTCTTGTGAGCGGCCCGCTTGTGGTTCCACGGTGGTGGGGGAAGATTGCGAATCAGTATGCTGGTCGGTCTGTGTGGCACCCCTTGTATTGTGTGTCTGTTGCTTTTGTTCCGTGTGGGAGTGCAGCCGTTCCGTCCGGCTCTGTCTTGTCTTATCTCTAGCCTCTGGTTGCTGGTCTAATGGTGTTATCTCTCCTCTATGGCTCTCTTCTTTTTCCTGCAGCTCTTTCACCTGATTCCTAAGTAGATTCACCTGGTTCTCAAGTAGCTTCAGCTCTCTCTTGTGTCTCTCCCTCTCCTGATTTTGATCGTCATTCATTTTGAGGAAGTCCTCTCTAAGTTTAACCATCTCTATCTCTAATTGATTAAATTTATCTTTTGGTTGTATCTGGCTGTGTGATCCCGGGGTATGTGTCTGGTCGGCCCTGGAAGGCTCACTCACTTCCTGGCTAGGCTGGTCGGCCCTGGAGGGCTCACTCACTTCCTGGCTATGCTGCTCTTCTCTTGGTGAGCTGGGAATGGTAGGGGGACTATGTGTGGCTTCCTCCCTGGTAGTTATGCTGGGGTTTGTCAGTTGTATCGTGTGGCTGTGGTTCCCCGGGGTTAGTGTCTGGTTTGAACTGTGTGGCTCGTTCACCTCCTGACCAGGCAGATTTTCTCCTGGTAAGTTGTCAATGTTGGGGGGAGTGCGGGCCACTCTGGGGCTGTTCCTTCCCCCCTTAGTTAATTTTTTCAGTGTCCTGAAGGCCGTTGCAAATTTGTCGAGGTTGCCTTGCACTAATATTGTTCCGGTATTGTACGCGTTGACCGTCGTAGTTGAACTGTCTCCACCAGCAGCATACCGTGGCTGTAGTGTGTACCATCTACAAGATGCGCTGCAGCAACTTGCCAAGGCTTCTTCGGCAGCACTGATCTCATTGAATGGCGGAGCAGACTCAAGGGGCTGAATGGCCTCCTCCTGTTCCTATGTAAGAACAGGTTTCTCCATCCATGCTTTCAGCTCTCTCGCCCTCTCTACATCACCCCCCCCCCTTATCCCTCTCTCTCTATCCCCTTAGACCTGTCCCCGCTCTGTGTCCTTCTCTCTGCACCAATCTTTCTCTTGCTCTCTGAGTCCCTTTCTCGCTTTCAGAGTTTTAAAGCCTCACTCCAGAGACTTGAGCCGATAAAGCAGGCCAACAGTCCCAGTACTGAGGGAGAGCTGCACTGTCGGAGGGGCAGTACTGAGGGAGCGCTGCACTGTCAGAGGGACAGTACTGACTGAGCGCTGCACTGTCGGAGGGTCAGTACTGACTGAGCGCTGCACTGTCGGAGAGGCAGTACTGAGGGAGCGCCGCACTGTCGGGGTGCGGTACTGAGGGAGCGCTGCACTGTCGGGGTGCGGTACTGAGGGAGCGCTGCACTGTCGGGGTGCGGTACTGAGGGAGCACTGCACTGTCGGAGAGGCAGTATTAAAGGAGTGCTGCACTGTCGGGATGCGGTACTGAGGGAGCGCTGCACTGTCGGAGGGGCAGTACTGAGGGAGCGCTGCACTGTCGGAGGGGCAGTACTGAGGGAGCGCTGCACTGTCTGAGGGGCAGTACTGAGGGAGCACCGCACTGTTGGAGGGGCAGTACTAAGGGAGCACTGCACTGTCAGAGGGGCAGGACTGAGGGAGCGCTGCATTGTCGGAGGGGCAGTACTGAGGGAGCGCTGCACTGTCGGAGGGACAGTACTGAGGGAGCGCCGCACTGTCGGAGGGGCAGTACTGAGGGAGCGCTGCACTGTCGGAGAGTCAGTACTGAGTCAGGTCCCGCACAGACTGCTCACCGGCTTTTGTAAACACCACGCCCGCGCAATAACAGAAACTGGCCGACAGGACACTGCCCCAACACTGACCCTTCAGCCTCGCACCTTAAATCTTTTTCCCCGCACCTTGACCCCTCGCTCCCGCACCGTGACCCCACGGCCTCGCACCGTGACCCCTCGGCCTCGCACCGTGACCCCTAGCCCCCGCACCGTGACCCCTCGCTCCCGCACCGCGACCCCTCGCCCCCGCACCGCGACCCCTCGCCCCCGCACCGCGACCCCTCGCCCCCGCACCGTGACCCCTCGCCCCCGCACCGTGACCCCTCGCCCCCGCACCGTGACCCCTCGCCCCCGCACCGTGACCCCTCGCCCCCGCACCGTGACCCCTCGCCCCCGCACCGTGACCCCTCGCCCCCGCACCGTGACCCCTCACCCACGCACTGAACCCCTCGCCCACGCACCGTGACCCTTCACCCTGCACCGTGACCCCCTCGCCCCGACACCGTGAACCCTCGCCCCCACACCGTGACCCCCTCGCCCCCGACATCGTGACCCCCTCGCCCCCGACACTGACCCCCTCGCCCCGACACTGACCCCCTCGCCCCGACACCGTGACCCTGATACCGTGACCCCCTCACCCCCGACACCGTGACCCCCTCGACCCCGCACCGTGACCCCCTCGACCCCGCACCGTGACCCCCTCGACCCCGCACCGTGACCCCCTCGCCCCCGCACCGTGACCCCCTCGCCCCGACACCGTGACCCCCAACACCGTGACCCCCTCGCCCTGACACTGACCCCTTCGCCCCGGCACTGTGACCCCCTCGCCCCGGCACCATGACACCCGACACCGTGACCCCCTCGCCCCGGCACCGTGACCCCCTGCCCCGACACCATGACCCCAACACCGTGACCCCCTCGCCCTGACACTGACCCCCTCGCCCCGACACCGTGACCCCCTCGCCCTGACCCCCTTGCCCTGACACTGACCCCCTCGCCCCGACACCGTGACCCCCTCGCCCCGACACCGTGACCCCCTCGCCCAGACCACATGACCTCCAACACCGTGACCCCCTCGCCCTGACACTGACCCCATCGCCCCAGCGCCGTGAACCCCTCGCCCCCGCGCCGTGACCCCACCCGCCCCGGCGCCGTGGCCCCCCCCCCCCGGCCCCGGCGCCGTGGCCCCCCCCCCCGGCCCCGACGCCGTGGCCCCCTCGGCCCCGACGCCGTGGCCCCCTCGGCCCCGACACCGTGGCCCCCTCAGCCTGACACTGACCCCTCTAGCATTGGCCTTTGTAGAACTGGCGATGCCCTCCCGTGACAGTCAGCCCTGTGAACCCAGGACCCCTGTACTCACCCAGGGCTCCTTGGCAGATGTCCGTGCGAGTGGCTCCTTCAACGATAAACTGTGGATTCGAGCACAGCTCCTGCAGGAGAGATGGAGGTCAGGGGTTACAGAGAGACTAAAACCAGGTGCTCTCCGCATCAACTCAGTATAACACAGAGGCTCCTAGCACTCGCCATTAGAAAGACTCGAAGAGAAGGATGAACCTTCCGTGGCGAACTAAGGAAGTTAAGGATGGTGTCAAATTGAAGGAAAAGTCATACAATGTGGTGAAGATTAGTGGTAGGCCAGATGATTAGGAAATTTTTAGAAACCAGCAAGGGATGAATAAAAAAATAATAAAGAGGGAGAGAATAGATTGAGAGTAAACTAACAAGAAATATAAAAACAGACAGTAAGAGCTTCTACAGGTATATAAAAAAGAAGAGAGTAGCTAAAGTAAACGTTGGTCCCTTAGAGGATGGGAATGGGGAATTAATAATGGTAAACAGGGAAATGACAGAGACTTCGAACAAATATTTTGTATCTGTCTTCATGGTAGAAGACACTAAAAGTGTCCCACTAATTGTAGATAATCAAGGGGCAAAAGGGAGGCAGGAGCTTAAAACAATCACTAAACTAGAGAAAAAGTACTGGGCAAACTAATGGGACTAAAGGCCGACAAGTCCCCTGGACCCGATGGCCTGCATCCCAGGGTCTTAAAAGAAGTGGCTGCAGAGATAGTGGATGCATTGGTTGTAATCTTCAAAAATTCCCTAGATTCTAGAAAGGTCCCAGCAGAAAACCGCAAATGTAACGCCCCTATTCAAGAAAGATGGGAGGCAAAAAGCAGGAAACTATAGGCCAGTTAGCCTAACATCTGTCATTGGGAAAATGCTGTAATCCATTATTAAGGAAGTGGTAGCAGGACATTCAGAAAATCACAATAAAACCATGTTGACACTGTTTGATTGTATGAAAGGAAAATTGTGTTTGACAAATCTATTAGATTTCTTTGAGGATGTAATGAGCAGGGTGGATAAAGGGGAACCAGTCGATGTGGTGTATTTGGATTTCCAGAAGGCATTCGATAAGGTGCCACATAAAAGGTTACTGCACAAGATAAGAGCTCTCGGGGTTGGGGGTAATATATTAGCATGGATAGAGGATTGGCTAACTCACAGAAAACAGAGAGCTGGGATAAATGGGTCATTTTCTGGTTCGCAAACAGTAACGAGTGGGATGTCACAGGGATCAGTGCGGGGGCCTCAGCTGTTTACAATCTATATTAATGACTTGGATGAAGGGACCGAGTGTAATGTAGCCAAATTTGCTGATGATACTAAGATAGGTGGGAAAGCAAGTTGTGAGGACACAAAGGGCAGGATTTTCATTGGGCCGTGGAGGCGGGATTGGAGGCGTGTGGGGGGGTTAAAATCCCGAAATGGGGGCACGAACCCATCCTGCCTCCAAGCCACCTCCATGCAGCATTCAGCTTTCTGTTCTGGAGAGATCTCTAAATCATCCTGAGAGGAAGGAATTAACTTGGAGTACAGGTTGTCAGTGTTTGACAGCTTCAAACAGCTGTGAAACGCTGATATTTCATCTGTCAAAAGGTCTTGACAGATGAAATGTCAATCTGTGACGTCACCTGTTGCCGGGTGGCCCTTAATTGGCCTGCTGAGCCCGCTGGGCGGGTCAACAAGGTCAATCAAGTGAAAATCGCGTGGGTTGGCTGGAACTCGATGGAGGCGGGACTACAACCCCGAAAGTTGTAGCCCCTCCTCCTACCCGACGACTCAATGAAAATCCAGCCCAAAGAGTCTGCAGAGGGATATAAATAGGATAAGTGAGTGGGTAAGAAGTTGGCAGATGGAGTATAATGTGGGAAAATGTGAGGTTATCCAGTCTGGTAGGAAGAATGAAAAAGCAAATTATTATTTAAATGGAGTGAGATTACAAAATGCTGCGGTACAAAGGGTTCTGGGGGTCCTAGTGCATGAAACACAAAAAGTTAGCATGCAGGTACAGCAAGTAATTAGGAAGGCTAATGGAATGTTGACCTTTATTGCCAGGGGGATGGAGTATAAAAGTAGGGAAGTCCTGCTACAACTGTACAGGGCGTTGGTGAGACCACACCTGGAGTACTGCGTACAGTTTTGGTCTCCTTATTTAAGGAGGGATATACTTGCATTGGAGGCAGTTCAGAGAAGGTTCACGAGGTTGATTCCTGAGATGAAGGGGTTGTCTTATGAGGAAAGATTGAGCAGGTTGGGCCTATACTCACTGGAGTTTAGAAGAATGAGAGGGGATCTTATTGAAACATATCAGATTCTGAAGGGGCTCGACAGGGTAGATGCAGAGAGGATGTTTCCCCTCGTGGGGAAATCTAGAACTGGGGGGCATAGTTTCAGAATAAGGGGTCGGCCATTTAAAACTGAGGTGAGGAGGAATTTCTTCTCAGAGGGTCATAAATCTTTGGAATTCTCTGCCCCAGAGAGCTGTGGAGGGTGAGTCAGTGAATATATTCAAGGTGGAGATTGACAGATATTTGAGCAACAGGGGAGTCGAGGGGTGTGGGGAGAGAGCGGGAGAGTGGTGTTGAGGCCAAGATCAGATCAGCCGTGATCGCATTGAATGGCGGAGCAGGCTCGAGGGGCCGAATGGCGGAGCAGGCTCGAGGGGCCGAATGGCGGAGCAGGCTCGAGAGGACGAATGGCGGAGCAGGCTCGAGGGGCCGAATGGCGGAGCAGGCTCGAGGGGCCGAATGGCGGAACAGGCTCGAGGGGCCGAATGGCGGAGCAGGCTCGAGGGGCCGAATGGCAGAGCAGGCTCGAGGGGCCGAATGGCGGAGCAGGCTCGAGGGGCCGAATGGCCGACACCTGCTCCAATTTCTTATGTTCTTATTAATGCACAAATGAGACCGCAACGTCAGGCACTGTCAGCCGCCGGGCGAAACGCAGAGATCCCCAAGTCGCTGCCTAGCCCACGGAGACGCTCCTGCACTGACGGCGGAGATTGTAAACTCCACAATGTTGCCTTGTCCATTCCTGTCACATGACAAGTGATCATTATTACCAAACAAGCTCTCTGCCCCTGGAAGTTCAATGTTACAAGTTTCATTCCGTCAGCTTTTCACTGTTGTCGGAGATTTTAAAAAA
Organism: Somniosus microcephalus; assembly: GCF_052327205.1. Classification (NCBI taxonomy): domain Eukaryota; kingdom Metazoa; phylum Chordata; class Chondrichthyes; order Squaliformes; family Somniosidae; genus Somniosus; species Somniosus microcephalus. The sequence continues at coordinate 250,478,092 of NC_140995.1, read as the reverse complement.
ATTAACTTACATTTCTTTTACTTTTTTTTCTGGCTCTCTCTCTCTCTCTTAATCCCATCTTTCTTTCCCCTCCAAGTCACACACCGTCCTGACGCCCAGCTCCCAGGAATGAATTAAAATGTCACTTCCTGTACCTGGCTCGACACGGAATTCAATATTCCAACTGGCACTTCCTGGTTCAGACTCCGCGAGCCTCATGAACAATTCTTCAATCTGATTGGTTAAGGAGACACGCCGGCCGGCGCTGGCCCTGTTCACACAGGCCCCGGATGCCCTGTAGAGGGCGCTGCACTGATTGGCTCTTGAACTTACAGCAAGTTTCAACACAAAGTCTCATGGGGCATTACTGGCAACAGCAGCACCCCTTCACCAGGACAGTTAATTCAGGCCCGGTACAAAATATAACTAGCAACTCACTCACTGCAATATAATAGAGAAAGAGAGAGACAGGCAGAGAGAGAGGGGGAGAGAGAGAGAGAGGGAGAGAGAGAGAGACAGGGAGAGAGAGAGGGGGGGAGAGAGAGAGAGAGACAGGGAGAGAGAGAGGGAGAGACAGGGGAGAGAGAGAGGGGGAGAGAGGGAGAGAGAGAGAGAGACAGGGAGAGAGAGAGAGAGAGACAGGGGAGAGAGAGGGAGAGACAGGCAGAGAGAGAGGGGGAGAGAGAGAGAGAGAGGGAGAGAGAGAGAGAGACAGGGAGAGAGAGAGGGGAGAGAGAGAGAGAGGGGAGAGAGAGAGAGAGTCAAAATTGGAGACAAACGCACCGATTTCTTCACCCAGAGAAGAGGCGTCCGGCAGGGCTGCAATTTGAGCCCGACCCTGTTCAACATATACATAAATGAATTAGCAGACATGCTGGAGCAAAGCGAGTCACCAGGTCTCCGTCTCCTAGATGGAGAAGTGAAGTCCCTGTTCTATGCGGACGACCTGGTTCTGCTGTCTCCCACAGAACAGGGATTACAGCAACAACTAGACCTACTCGACAAATACTGCCAAAATTGGGCTCTAACAGTAAATCTAAAGAAAACCAACATCATGATTTTTCAGAAAAGACCCAGATGTCAGGAAAACAAATACCAGTTTACCCTCAGTGATACCGCTATAGGACACACTATGAGCTACACCTACCTTGGTCTAACTATTACAGCATCAGGGAGCTTCAGCATAGCAGTGAATGCACTAAAAGAAAAAGCCCGAAGAGCCCTATATGCAATAAAAAGAAAATTCTACAACATCCAAATCCCAATCAAAATCTGGCTCAAAATTTTTGACAGCATAATCCTGCCCATTGCACTGTACGGTAGTGAAGTATGGGGCCCGCTAAATCACCAAAGCTACACTAAATGGGAAAAACACACAATAGAAGCCCTACATGCAGAATTCTGCCGAAGCATCCTTCGCACCCAAAGAAAAACGCCAACAAATGCATGCAGAGCCGAACTAGGCAGATACCCACTGATAATAAACATCCAAAAACGAGCACTAAACTTCCTAAATCACCTCAAATCTAGCTCCCCAGACACCCTTCATTTCAAAGCCTTTCAGACCCAAGAGCTAAACCCAGAAAAGAGTCCCCTGAGTCAGCTGCTACTGAAACTAAGTACTCAGCCGGACCCTGACCAGCCCCAGACCAACACAGCCGTCCAAACACCAATCCGAGTGAACCAAATCATTAAAAAATGCAAAGAAACCTACCTGGAACATTGGAACAAAATAACCGAAAGCCAAAGCAGATTAGAATGTTACCGGGCCCTAAAAAGAGAATATAAACTGGCAGACTACCTCACGACCATCAGAGACACAAAACAGAGACAGACCCTCACCAGGTACAGACTAAGCGACCACCAACTGGAAATTGAAAAAGGCAGATACAAGAAATCCTGGCAGCCTAGAGAGAATAGAATATGCGATCAATGTCTGGCTGGCGAGGTTGAAACAGAAATGCATTTCCTCCTAAAATGCGAAAAATTCAACACATCAAGAAACATATTATTCAACAAGCTAAGCCAAACAACCCCAGATTTCAAGGAATTGGATGATCTGTCAAAATTGAGATTAGTCCTAGGAGAAGGAGACAGACCATACCTTGGGGCTAAATATGTAACAACATGTCACAACCTGAGGACTGTTTAAAAGTAAGACTGTTTAAAATTAATATTGAACGTACCAAATGAAGTAGAAAGACTGTTTAAAATTAATATTGTTTAAAAGTAATATTGTATATACCCAACAAATGTCAAATCGATTGACACCTACAGAATGTTGGAAAACTGTACCTTTTTGCTATGTAAGCTTTGGCAATATGGTTCTCTGTAAACTTTCATGCCAATAAAGCATTTGAACTGAACTGAACTGAACTGAACTGAGAGGGAGAGAGAGAGAGGGGGAGAGAGAGGGAGAGACAGGGGAGAGAGAGAGGGGGAGAGAGAGAGAGAGAGGGAGAGAGACTACTGAAACTAAGTACTCAGCCGGACCCTGACCAGCCCCAGACCAACACAGCTGTCCAAACACCAATCCGAGTGAACCAAATCATTAAACAATGCAAAGAAACCTACCTGGAACATTGGAACAAAATAACCGAAAGCCAAAGCAGATTAGAATGTTACCGGGCCCTAAAAAGAGAATATAAACTGGCAGACTACCTCACGACCATCAGAGACACAAAACAGAGACAGACCCTCACCAGGTACAGACTAAGCGACCACCAACTGGAAATTGAAAAAGGCAGATACAAGAAATCCTGGCAGCCTAGAGAGAATAGAATATGCGATCAATGTCTGGCCGGCGAGGTTGAAACAGAAATGCATTTCCTCCTAAAATGCGAAAAATTCAACACATCAAGAAACATATTATTCAACAAGCTAAGCCAAACAACCCCAGATTTCAAGGAATTGGATGACCTGTCAAAATTGAGATTAGTCCTGGGAGAAGGAGACAGACCATACCTTGGGGCCAAATATGTAACAACATGTCACAACCTGAGGACTGTTTAAAATTAAGACTGTTTAAAATTAATATTGAACGTACCAAATGAAGTACAAAGACTGTTTAAAATTAATATTGTTTAAAAGTAATATTGTATGTACCCAACAAATGTCAAATCGATTGACACCTACAGAATGTTGGAAAACTGTACCTTTTTGCTATGTAAGCTTTGGCAATATGGTTCTCTGTAAACTTTCATGCCAATAAAGCATTTGAATTGGAATTGGAATTGGAGAGAGAGACAGGGGAGAGAGAGGGAGGGAGAGAGACAGACAGGGAGAGAGAGAGAGAGGGGGAGGGAGAGAGAGAGAGACGGGGAGAGAGAGAGGGAGAGGGGGAGAGGGAGGGGGAGGGGGAGGGGGAAAGGGGGAGAGGGAGAGAGAGAGGGGGAGGGGGAGGGAGAGTGGCAGGTAGAGGGGGAGGGGGAGAGGGAGGGGGCGGGGGAGAGGGAGGGGGAGGGGGAGGGGAGAGGGGGGGCGGAGGGGGAGAGGGAGGGGCGGAGGGGGAGAGGGGGAGGGGGAGGGGGAGGGAGAGGGGGAGGGAGAGGGGGAGGGAGAGGGGGAGGCGTTGGGGAGTGTGGTAAACCACTTTTATCGTTACACTATGGTTATCACTGTTATATCGTTACACTATGGTTATCACTGTTTACACTGTTGTATCACTACACGAGGTCGCCTCTTGTCACGCTGTTATACCTGGGCTGACCACTGCTGACTCCGCCCATGGCTCCACCTACTTGCCCAGGTATAAAGGTGGTCGACTGGCTGGTATTCCTCCTTGTTGGATCCGATCACCCACGAGGGTGGGCTCTGTTATTTAGCCAATAAAAACCTATAGTTACTGTCTTAACTCGTCGCTTTTCATTGGATGAATTGATAGGTATATCAACTTTATTGGCTAAATTTTGAAATGTCTTTAACGGAGCAGCCAAACGACCAGTCAGACGCCCAGCTACAACAGCCACAGCAGCCGGCCTGGCTGCAAGCCCTCCGACCGCCGTACCTGGATCTAAACCCACAGGCAGCAAACTCAGCCCTCGACTTCAAACACTGGCTGAGCTGTTTCGAATCCTACCTGGGAGAATCCAGCGTGCCTCCGGGATCCAAACTAAGAGTTCTGACCACCCAAGTGAGCCCTAAAGTATTTGCACTCATCCAGGACCTTACTACATACGAGGCCGCCCTCAACCTGCTGAAAGAGCAGTACCAGAGCCCTGTAAATTCTATGTATGCCAGACATCTCCTAAGATCCCGCCCGCAACAGCCAGGAGAGTCTGTAGATGAATTTTTACGGGCGCTACAAACACTCGGCAGGGACTGTGACTTTAAAGCTGTAATGGCTGCAGAAAATACTGAAGAGAATATCCGCGATGCCTTCGTGAAAGGCCATCGGTCCGACTACTCACGGCAAAGACTGCTAGAATCAAAGGACCTCGACCTGAACACAGCTGCAGCCCTCGCTCGCTCTCTGGAAGTGGCCCATCGGGACCTCGAGGCGTATTCCAGGTACTGTGCTGCACGACCCTGGGACTCGGGTCCGACCCCGACCGCAATACCCCTCGCACCGCCGCCTCTGGGACCTACCTCAGCGTCGGCGTCCCAGACCCGATCGGGACCGCCACCCCCGGTACCGGCTGCGACATCGGGGCCCCGCGATCGGGCTGCCGGCTGCTTTTTCTGTGGCCAGGCGAAACACCCGAGGGCGCGCTGCCCTGTAAGAAACGCGACCTGCTCCGACTGTCACAAGAAAGGCCACTTCGCGAAGGCCTGCAGGGGGAAAGCCACAGACGCCAGCAGTGCCTCATGCGAGTTGTGGGGGCGGCCATCTTTCATCAAGGCCACAGATGCCAGTATCCCCTCGTGTGAGTAGTGGGGGCGGCCATCTTTGATCAAGGCCACCGACACCGGCAGTGCCTCATGTGAGTTGTGGGGGCGGCCATCTTCTCCGCCATTTTATGCAACGTCGTGGGCACCGCCATTTTGTTCACCACGCTCGACCGCCACCTTGTCTCCAGACCCGACCACAGCCTCACCCGCAGACTACAGCAGCTCGCTCAGCCATACACTAGCGTCCGTCACACTGGACCAAGCTCGCCCGCATCACCTGTCCAAGTCCATGATGGACATCAAAGTAAACGGCCACGCCACGACCTGCCTGTTCGACAGCGGAAGCACGGAGAGTTTCATCCACCCAGACATGATGAGCCACTACTCCCTCACTGTCCAGCCAACGCGCAACCGGATCTCGATGGTGTCGAGGTCCCATTCAACAGACATCAGCGGCTACTGTGCTGTGACCCTGTCGGTTAGGGGCACGGAGTATAAAAATTTTAAACTTCTCGTCCTGCCCCAGCTCTGCGCTGCCGTCCTACTAGGGCTGGATTTCCAATCCCACCTTCAAAGTGTCACTTTGGCATACGGTGGACCCCTCCCCCCACTCACAGTCTACAACCAGCAGCTTTTAAACCGCCCACCGCGTACCACCTGCGGCCTATCCACCCTCAGGGTTCCGCCCCCCTCCCTGTTCGCCAACCTCACCCGCGACTGTAAACCCGTCGCTACCAAGAGCAGGCGGTACAGCACCGGGGACAGAGCTTTTATTAGCTCTGAGGTGCAGCGTCTCCTGAAAGAGGGCATCATCGAGAGGAGCAACAGCCCCCGGCGTGCCCAGGTCGTAGTCGTTAAGACCGGCGATAAAAACCGCCTAGTCATCGACTACAGCCAAACCATAAACCGGTACACCCAGCTGGACGCATACCTCCTTCCCCGCATATCTGATATGGTCAATCAGATTGCACAGTACCGAGTATTCTCTACCATCGACCTTAAGTCGGCCTACCACCAACTCCCTATCCGCCCTGAGGACCGCCAGTATACCGCCTTCGAGGCGAATGGCCGCCTCTACCACTTCCTTAGGGTTCCCTTCGGCGTCACCAACGGGGTTTCGGTCTTCCAAAGGGAGATGGACCGGATGGTTGACCAGAACGGGCTGCACGCCACGTTCCCCTATCTAGATAACGTCACCATGTGCGGCCGCGACCGGCAGGACCACGATGTTAATCTGGAGAGATTCCTCCGTACGGCCCAACGGCTGAACCTCACCTACAATAAGGGGAAATGTGTGTTTAACACCTCGCGCCTTGCCATCCTCGGCTGCGTAGTAGAGAACGGAGTCATCGGCCCCGACCCCGAAAGAATGCGCCCCCTCATGGAGCTTCCCCTCCCCCACTGTCCAAAGGCGCTGAAGAGAACCCTGGGGCTCTTCGCCTACTATGCCCAATGGGTGCCGAATTATGCAGACAAAGCCAGACCCCTCATGAAGTCCGCCTCCTTCCCCCTGACGGCAGAAGCGTGCGCAGCCTTCTCCCTCATTAAGAGAGACATTGCTAAGGCCACAATGCACGCTGTGGATGAGTCTATCCCTTTCCAAGTGGAGAGCGATGCATCCGACTTCGCCCTAGCCGCAACCCTTAACCAGGAGGGGAGACCGGTGGCCTTCTTCTCAAGGACCCTCCAGGGCCCTGAGATCCGACACTCCTCGGTCGAGAAGGAGGCCCAGGCGATCGTGGAGGCTGTACGACGCTGGAGGCATTACCTGGCAGGCAAACGATTTACCCTCCTCACCGACCAGCGTTCGGTCGCTTTTATGTTTAATAACAAGCTGAGGGGCAAAATCAAGAACGACAAGATCTTGAGGTGGAGAATCGAGCTCTCCACCTATGATTATGAGATCTTGTACCGGCCTGGTAAACTGAACGAACCCCCAGATGCTCTATCACGAAGTACATGCGCCAACGCGCAAATTGATAGACTGCAGACCCTCCACAACGATCTCTGCCACCCCGGAGTCACCAGACTTTACCACTTCATTAAGGCCCGCAACCTGCCCTACCCCATCGAGGAGGTCAGGACCATGGCCAGGAACTGCCAAACCTGTGCCGAATGCAAACCGCATTTCTTTAGGCCGGACAGAGCAAGCCTGATCAAGGCCACCCGCCCCTTCGAGCGCTTGAGCATCGATTTTAAGGGGCCCCTACCGTCCTCTGACCGTAATGTGTACTTCCTCAACATCATTGACGAGTACTCCCGTTTCCCCTTTGCCTTCCCCTGCCCAGACATGACCAGCACCACGGTCATCAAATGCCTGAACGACCTCTTCGCCGTGTTCGGGTTCCCGAACTATATACATAGCGACCGGGGCTCCTCCTTCATGAGCGAGGAACTTCGCCAGTTCCTACTAGCGAGAGGTATTGCTGCAAGCAGGACCACCAGCTACAACCCCCGAGGGAACGGCCAGGTGGAAAGAGAGAACGCGACTGTCTGGAAGGCCGTTCTCTTAGCCTTAAAGTCCAAGGGCCTCCCAACCTCTCGCTGGCAGGAAGTCCTCCCGGCAGCGCTGCATTCCATCCGGTCACTGCTTTGCACTGCCATTAACGCCACCCCCCATGAACGAATGTTTGTTTTCCCCAGGAAGTCGACGACGGGAACCACGCTACCAACGTGGCTGACCTCTCCGGGGCCCGTCTTGCTGCGAAAGCACGCGAGGGCCCATAAAATGGACCCCCTGGTCGAGAGGGTGGACCTCCTGCACGCCAACCCCCAGTACGCCTATGTGGCATACCCAGACGGGCGGGAGGGCACAGTCTCCTTACAAGACCTCGCACCCTCGGGCATCCCTGAGACACCACCGTTACCCCCCACCACCCCCCCAAATCCAGCCCAGGTAGACGGCATGCCGGAACCCCACGATGGCATACTGGTTAGCACTGTTGCCTCACAGCGCCAGGGACCCGGGTTCGAATCCGGCCTCGGGCGACTGTCTGTGTGGAGTTTGCACATTCTCCCCGTGTTTGCGTGGGTTTCCTCCGGGTGCTCCGGTTTCCTCCCACAGTCCAAAGATGTGCGGGTTAGGTTGATTGGCTATGATAAATTGACCCTTAGTGTTAGGGGGATTAAATACGTGGGGTTACGGGGATCGGGTGGAATATGTGTCGGTGCAGGCTCGATGGGCCGAAATGGCCTCTATCTGCACTGTGGGGTTTCTGTGATTCTGTGAGCCTTCGCCGACCACGCAGACACCAGCATTAACATCGGATACTGCATCACCGCCGCCGCTGCTGCGACGATCAGAAAGGCTCACGAGGCCTCCGGACAGACTGACATACCCGAACTGGTAGTACACTTCACCCCGCCGGACTCAAATCTAAACAAGGGGTGAATGTGGTAAACCACTTTTATCGTTACACTATGGTTATCACTGTTATATCGTTACAACAGTGTAAACAGTGATAACCATAGTGTATCACTACACGAGGTCGCCTCTTGTCACGCTGTTATACCTGGGCTGACCACTGCTGACTCCGCCCATGGCTCCACCTACTTGCCCAGGTATAAAGGTGGTCGACTGGCTGGTATTCCTCCTTGTTGGATCCGATCACCCACGAGGGTGGGCTCTGTTATTTAGCCAATAAAAACCTATAGTTACTGTCTTAACTCATCGCTTTTCATTGGATGAATTGATAGGTATATCAGGGAGGCGGGGGGGAGGCGGGGGGCGAGGGGGGAGGCGAGGGGGGAGGCGGGGGCGAGGGGGGATGCGGGGGGTGGCGAGGGGCGAGGCGAGGGGTGAGGCAGCGGGGGCGAGGGGGAGGCGAGGGGGGGGCGAGGGGGGAGGGGGGGAGGGGGGGGCGAGGAGTGAGGGTGGAGGGGGGAGCGAGGGTGGAGGGGGGAGCGAGGGTGGAGGGGGGAGGGAGGTGGGAGGGAGGTGGAGGGGGGGAGGGGGAGGGGGGGCGAGAGACGGGCGGGGGGGCGAGAGGGGGGCGAGAGAGAGAGACAAAGAGAGAGAGTGTACAGATAACTGTAGCTGTAGTAAAGACAGCTGCTTGACGGTAGCTGTGGTAAAGACTGTTGCTTGATGGCAGTCGGATAAATAGGAAGCCATCTGTAATGATCAGTAACCTGTCATTCTGGAATGGTACACTAGGTGGTGCTGTATGTATATAAGAGTGGGCTACCCACAATGCACCAGGCTACCCACAAGGCAGCAGTCAAGATGGATGCCTCTACAGATATTGTACCTAGTCCACATGTGCTCAATAAAATGTCTAGCAAAAGCTAGCTGTTCTTCATAAAAACGACTAGTTATTAATGAACATAGCATGGTACCAGGATTGGTAAGATCTGCTGAATATTGTGCAACGCGACATGGAGAATTTGAAGCCACCAGAGCGTTTGAAACTCACAGGAAATATCGACTACAATTGGCAGACTTTTAAACAACAATTCGAACTCTACATTGCTGCCATCGGGTACGGTACGAAGCCAGACGCAAGGAAAATAGCGTTGCTGCTCACGGTTGCAGGCCCACAGGCGATAGAGGTATTTAATACATTTGTATTTAATCCAGAGGAGAACAGAGAAAAATTAGACGATGTGCTAAAGAAGTTTGATACACATTGTTCTCCCAAAAAGAATGAAACCTATGAGAGGTACATCTTTTGTTCTCGGACACAGCAGCAAAATGAGACTTTTGATAGCTTTATGACTGATCTGAAACTGAAAGCACAGACATGTAATTTCTCTGAGCTGAAAGCATCCATGATTCGTGACCAGATTGTGTTTGGTTTTCATGATAAAAAAGTCAGGGAACGTCTATTGAGAGAAACCGAACTAACATTGGAAATTGCTGTGAAAATATGCCAAGCCAGCGAGCTAGCTCGAAAGCACGCGAAGACTTTCAGTGAAATCAATAATGATGCGATTGTAATGAGTGATAATGCTGCTGTCGGTGCTGTGTCCTACAAGGGGAAGAAACGTGGGGTGAACAGAAATGAAAAGCAATTGGAGGATGAAATTTTTAATTGTAAACGCTGTGGTTACAAACACCAGTTAAGACAATGCCCAGCGTTTGGAAAAATGTGCACAAAGTGTGATGGAAAGAATCACTTTGTTTTTACTTTTGAAAAGCATTGTTTGGCAAAGAAAGGGCAACAAGTCAATGTGATTGAGGACACTGATTTAAGTGAGACATTTTTTGTAGGAATGGTGTCATGTGACAATATAGAAAAGGATACAGAAAATGTGCAGCCCTCAGGAATAAACAATGCTGAACATAAAGTTAATGCAGTAAAAGAGGACAAATGGATGATCCCACTGCAGGTAAATGGAGCATTAGTTACATTGAAACTAGGCACTGGGGCCAAAGCAAACTTAATCAGTATGAGTGACATTAAAAACATGAAAGAAAAACCCAAAATACAGAAAAAGTCAGTACTACTGAAGAGCTATAATGGACAGAAAATAGATAGCTTAGGTGTATGCAGACTTAAAGTGACAGTCAAAGACAAAGTGCATCATCTCATGTTTTCTGTTGTGGCTGAAGGACTTGATTCACTACTGGGTGACAAAGCTTGTGAGGACTCAGAACTGGTCAAGAGAGTCTACCGTATAAACTGTGCCATAAGCAGACCAGATGACTCGGTGGATTCTGTAGTGAATAATTTCCAGGATGTGTTCAAAGGATTTGGAGTTCTACCATTCACTTACAAGATCCAGCTAAAGCAGAATGCTCAGCCAGTGGTACATGCACCACGGAGAGTTCCAGCACCCCTGCGTGACCGGCTCAAGAATGAACTGGACAGAATGACCACACTAGGAGTCATCAGGAAAGTCGAAGAGCCAACAGACTGGGTTAACTCCATGGTATGTGTAAAGAAAAAGAACAATGATCTAAGAATATGCATGGATCCAAAGGACTTAAATGCAAACATAAAACGTGAACACTACCAGATTCCCAAGCGAGAAGAAATCACCAGTGAAATGTCAGGTGCCAGATACTTCACAAAGCTCAATGCCTCACAAGGATTTTGGCAACTAAAACTGGATGAAGAGAGCACCAAATACTGTACCTTCAACACACCATTTGGCAGGTATTGTTTCCTCAGAATGCCTTTCGGGATAATATCTGCATCTGAAATCTTTCATAGAGCGATGGAATACATAATTGAAGGTCTGGAAGGAGTTCGGGTCTATGTTGATGACATCATCATCTGGGGCTCCACACTGAAAGAACACAATGAGAGACTGACTAAAGTGCTACAGAGCATACGCCAGAATGGACTGAAGCTCAACAAAGCCAAGTGTCAGTTTGGCGTCCAGGAAGTCACTTTCCTAGGAGATAATCTATCTGGTAAAGGAATAGAGCCAGATATGGAAAAAGTAAACGCCATACTCAAAATGCCCCGACCCACTGACAAAAAAGGAGTGCTACGCATCATGGGGATGATAAACTTCATTGGAAAGTTCATTCCCAACTTGTCAGCCAAGACAGCCTGTCTGCGAGACCTGCTACATAAAACAAATGAGTTCGCATGGACAGAAAGACATGAACAAGAGTGGATAAACCTCAAAGCAGTGCTGACAACCACACCTGTACTCACCTTCTTTGACCCAACAAAAAGAATCAAAGTGTCAACGGGTGCATCAAAAGATGACCTAGGTGCGGTCTTGCTACAAGCAGAGGGTGAAGATTGGAAGCCTGTTGCCTATGGTTCCAGGTCTATGACTGATTCTGAGTGTCGATACGCCCAGATTGAAAAGGAATGTCTAGGCTTGGTAGTTGGACTAGAAAAGTTTCATGGCTACATATATGGACTTCCCACCTTCACAGTTGAGACAGACCACAGCCCACTGGTTGCCATCATAAAAAAGAACCTGAATGAGATGTCTCCAAGGATTCAACGACTCATGATGAAGCTGCAAAGATATGACTTTGAACTGATCTACACACCAGGCAAATACATAGTGTTAGCAGATGCACTATCCCGAGCACCCACAATGAGTCATGTGAGCTCTACTGAGGAAGACGTGGATGTTCATGTGAGTATGGCCACTGCTGCGCTGCCCGTGTCAGACACAAAATCAAAGCAAATAGCAGAAGAAACAGTAAAAGATACAGTGTTACAAACAGTAATAGAGAACATTCATCATGGTTGGCCAAAAGGTTCCTGTCCAAAATATTTTCACATAAGGTCAGAATTGAGTGTCGCAAGTGGACTATTACTAAAACAGAACAGAATAGTCATTCCACAGGCTTTACGTCAAGACATGCTCAAAAGGATTCATGAGGGACACCTCGGAATTGAAAAATGCAAAAGGAGAGCAAGAAACACTGTTTATTGGCCTGGCATAAATAAGGACATTGAGAACATGATAGGCAAATGTGAGACATGTCAGAAACACCAAAACAAACAAGCAAAGGAACCAATGATAGTAGCTGACATACCAACAGCACCATGGCAAAAGGTTGGTATGGACCTCTTTCATTTAAATGGTAAAGAATATCTAACAGTGATTGACTACTATTCTAACTATCCTAAGATGGCACTGCTCTCAAGCACCACAGCAAGCAGTGTCATAATGCATGTGAAATCCATCTTCGCCAGACATGGAATTCCCAGGATTGCCATTAGCGACAATGGTCCGTGCTTCAACTGTAAGGAGTGGCAACAGTTTGCAGCACATTATGACTTTCAACACATCACATCCAGTCCTCTGTATGCTCAGTCGAATGGTAAGGCAGAGAAAGGTGTTCAAGTTCTCAAGCAGCTACTGAAGAAAGCAACAGAAAGCAAGTCTGATCCTTATCTCACCCTGCTGAGCTACCGAGCCTCACCTTTAGACTCTGGTTCTTCACCTGCTGAACTCCTAATGGGTCGCAAGTTGCGTACCACGCTACCCTGCTGTGCAAAAGAAAAGCAGAGTAAGGAACTGAGACAGAGACTTCAACTGTTAAAGCTGAAACAGAAAACATACTGTGACAAGTCATCCAAAACTCTAAAACCATTGACAAGGGATGATGTTGTCAGGATTGAAGATCCAGATGCATGGAACAGGAAAGCTACAGTTCTTGAGGAAGTAGGACCAAGGTCATACACTGTTAGAACTGAGGAAGGACAGATTCTCAGGAGGAACCGCCGTTCCCTCCTAAAAACACAAGAGACGATCGAAGAGCACGAAGAGCAAATCGATGACAATGCCGCAACTGAATCTTGTCACTCACCACCAGAACAATCTAACACAAATACACATACAGGCTCTCATGAAAACACATCAGACTTACCTGTGCTGAGAAGATCCACACGCGAAGTAAAAAAGCCTGATAGACTTAATCTTTGAGTACAAAGAAAACTACATTGAAAATGTATTGACTGTTGAAGATGTTTATGTTGTTATTGATTGATATTGATTGATACTGATTTTGTTTAACCTCAAAGAAAGGGGGATGTAATGATCAGTAACCTGTCATTCTGGAATGGTACACTAGGTGGTGCTGTATGTATATAAGAGTGGGCTACCCATGATGCACTAGGCTACCCACAAGGCAGCAGTCAAGATGGATGCCTCTACAGATGCTGTACCTAGTCCACATGTGCTCAATAAAGTGTCTAGCAAAAGCTAGCTGTTCTGAATAAAAACGACTAGTTATTAATGAACATAACACCATCTTGGCCATGTGGCAGTACTACATGAGTTGGCACTAACTCAAGACCTAATAAAGAGTACTCAACGATATCTACTCGTAAGCCTCTTAATACTACGATATAAGATAACATTACAGAGACAGACAGAGAGAGAGACCGAGCGAGAGAGAGACAAAGAGAGAGAGCAGCAGCGGCGAGAGGATAAAGAGCGGCCCGAGTGTGGACCTGGATTAAAGCAGCATAGAAACATAGAAGATAGGAGCAGGAGTAGGCCATTCGGCCCCTCGAGCCTGCTCCGCCATTCAATGAGATCATGGCTGATCATCCAATTTCAGTACCCGGTCCCTGCCTTCTCTCCATATCCCTTGATCCCTTTAGCCTTAAGAAATATATCCAACTCCTTCTTGAATATATTTAATAAATTGGCCTCAACTGCCTTCTGTGGCAGAGAATTCCACAGGTTCACCACTCTCTGGGTGAAGAAATTCCTCCTCATTCCTGTCCTAAATGGCTTGCCCCTTATCCTTAGACTGTGACCCCTGGTTCTGGACTCCCTGACCATCATAAACATCCTTCCTGCATCTAGTCTGTCCAGTCCTGTTAGAATTTTATACGTTTCAATGAGATCCCCTCTCATTCTTCTAAACTCCAGCGAGTATAAGCCCAATCAACCCAATCTCTCCTCATACGTCATTCCTGCCATCCCAGGTATCAGTCTGGTGAATCTTCGCTGCACTCTCTCCATGGCAAGAACATCCTTCCTCAGATAAGGTGACCAAAACTGCACACAATACTTCTCGCAATCTAGTATACTGTATTCGCTGCTCACGATGCGGTCTCCTCTACATTGGGGAGACCAAACGCAGATTGGGTGACCGCTTTGCGGAACACCTCCGTTCAGTCCGTAAGGGTGACCCCGAGCTTCCAGTCGCCTGTCATTTTAATTCACCGCTCCATTCCCACTCGGACCTCACCGTCCTTGGCCTCTTGTATTGTTCCACGGAAGCTCACCGTAAACTCGAGGAACAGCACCTCATCTTCCGATTAGGCACTCTGCAGCCTTCCGGACTCAATATCGAGTTCAACAATTTCAGATCATAAGCTCGGCCCCCATTTCATTTTCTCTTGTAATTGTTCCACTCCTTTTCCCCCCCCGCCTTTCCTTTTGTTTCTCTCTCACACCTGGCAGCTATCTTTTGCCCAGCCAGTACACTTTACACCTAATCCCAGCCTATTACTATCTCGTCTAGCTTCTAATCTCTTTTACTTCTTTTGTTTCTTTTATTCTTTTGTCCGATCGCAGCCCTGCCTCCGATGTAGTTTCTCTTCTTTCCAGTTTTGAAGAAGGGTCCAACCCGAAACGTCAACTCAAATTTCTCTCCGCGGATGTTGCCTGACCTGCTGAGTTTTTCCAGCATTTTCTGTTGTTATTTCGGATTTCCAACATCTGCAGTATTTTGCTATCGTCACAATACTCAAGGTGTGGTCTCACCAAGGCCCCGTACAACTGCAGCAAGACATCCTTGCTCCTGTGCTCAAACCCTCTCGCTATGAAGGCCAACATACCATTTGCCTTCTTAACCGCCTGCTGCACCTGCATGCTTACCTTCAGCGACTGGTGCACAAGGACACCCAGGTCTCGTTGCACTTCCCCTTCTCCCAAACTATTGCCATTCAGATAATAATCTGCCTTCCTGTTTTTGCCAACAAAGTGGATAACCTCGCATTTATCCACATTAGACTGCATCTGCCCAATCACCCAACCTGTCCAAATCGTACTGGAGTTTCTCTGCATCCTCCTCACAGCACACACGCCCACCCAGCTTTGTGTCATCTGCAAACTTGGAGATAATGCATCTAGTTCCCTTGTCTAGATCATTAATATATATTGTGAATAACTGGGGTACTAGCACCGATCGGTACTCCACTAGTCACTGCCTGCCACTCGGAGAAAGACCCGTTTATTCCAACTCTTTGCTTTCTATCTGCCAACCAGTTCTCTATCCAAGTCAGTACCTTACCCCCAATCCCATGTGCCTTAACTTTGCACGTTAATCTCTTATGCGGGACCTTATCGAAAGTCTTCTGAAAGTCCAACTACACCACATCCACTGGTTCTCCCTTATCTATTCTACCAGTTACATCCTCAAAAAATTCCAGTAGATTAGTCAAGCATGATCAACCTTTTGTAAATTCATGTTGACTTTGTCCAATCCTGTCACTGTTTTCCAAGTACTCAGCTATTACATCTTTTATAATGGACTCTAGCATTTTCCCCACTACCGATGTCAGGCTTACCGGTCTGTAATTCCCCGTTTTCTCTCTACCACCTTTTTTGAATAGTGGAGTAACATTTGCTCCCCTCCAATCCATGGGTACTGTTCCAGAGTCTTTGGAAGATGACTAGCAATGCATCTACTATTTCTAGGGCCACTTCCTTATGTGCCCTAGGATGTAGATTATCAGGCCCTGGGGATTTATCGGCCTTCAATCCCGTCAATTTCCCTAACACCATTTCATTCAGTTCCTCCCTCTCCTTAGACCCTATGTTCCCCGACATCTCTGGGAGGTTATTTGTGTCCTCCTTTGTGAAGACAGAACCAAAGCATGTATTTAATTGGTCAGCCATTTCTTTGTTCCCCATTATAAATTCCCCTGATTCTGACTGCAAGGGACCTACGCTTGACTTCACCAATCTTTTACTCTTCACATATCTATAGAAGCTTTTACAGTCAGTTTTTATGTTCCCTGCTAGCTTACTCTCATACTCTATTTTCCCCCTCTTAATTAATCCCTTTGTCCTCCTTTGCTGAATCCTAAACTGCCACAGTTGAGTTACCATTTTTGTTTTATTTTTATGCCAAACAGGGGTGAACAAATTATTTGTTCATCCATGCGATCTTTAAATGTTTGCCATTGCCTATCCACTGTCAACCATTTAAGTAACGTTCCCCAATCCATCCTAGCCAACTCGCACCTCATACCATCGTAGTTTCCTTTATTTAAATTCAGGACCCCAGTCTCTGAGTCAAATACTTCACTCTCCATCTTAATGAAGAATGCTATCATATTATGATCGCTCCTCCCGAAGTGGCCTCACATAACAAGATTGCTAATGAATCATTTCTCATTACATAATACCCAGTCTAAGATGGCCTGATCTCTAGTTGGTTCCTCGACATATTGGTCCAGGAAACCATCCCGTATACACTCCAGGAATTCCTCCTCCACAGTATTATTACTTATTTGGTTAGCCCAATCTATATGTAGATTAAAGCCACCCATGATAACTGCTGTGCCCTTGTTGTATGCGTCTCTAATTTCCCTTTTAATGCCATCCCCAACCTCCGCCTTACTGTTTGGAGGTCTATATACCACTCCCACTAACGTTTTCTGCCCCTTAGTATTTCTCAGCTCTACCCATACAGATTCCACATCATCAGAGCTAATATCCTTCCTTACAATTGTGTTAATCCCCTCTTTAACCAGCAATGCTACCCACCTCCTTTTCCTTTTTGCCTGTCTTTCCTGAATATTGAATACCCCTGGATGTTGAGTTCCCAGCCTTGGGCAGCCTAGAGCCATGTCACCGTAATCCCAATTATATCATATCCATATACATCTATTTGCGCACCTAATTCATCCACCTTATTACGAATGCTCCTCGCATTAAGACACAAAGCCTTCAGGCTTGTTTTTTTAACACGCTTAGAACTTCTAGAATTTTTATTCACTGTGGCCATGTTTGATTTACACCTTTGATTTCTCTGACTACCACTTTTGTTTTTCTCCTTCCTGTCTTTTGTTGCTATCCTTGCTCTCCTTTCCTCTGTCTCCCTGCACAGGTTCCCAACCGCCTGCCATTTTAGTTTAATATAATACTGGGGTACAGTAGTGGTGGGTACAGGTCTGTCACTGTATAATACTGGGGTACAGTACTGGTGGGTACAGGTCTGTCACTGTACAACACTGGGGTACAGTACTGGTAGGTACAGGTCTGTCACTGTATAACACTGGGGTACAGTACCGGTGGGTACAGGTCTGTCACTGTATAACACTGGGGTACAGTACTGGTGGGTACAGGTCTGTCACTGTATAACACTGGGGTACAGTACTGGTGGGTGTAGGTCTGTCCCTGTCTAACACTGGGGTACAGTACTGGTGGGTACAGGTCTGTCACTGTATAACACTGGGGTACAGTACTGGTGGGTACTGTGGAAACGTACCCCTTATTGGAATACAGTCTGATGAATTAAAATGGTGTCTGGAACCTTTCAGTGTAAATAGAATGGGCACAAAATGGCTTCGTGTAAGGGATGATTGCTTTTAGTTTAGTGAGACCGGAAAGGGGTACTTCAGCCTTAGTTTGCAGAGATGGCAGTTCCGCTCTGAAACAATTTAGATTGTAGAACAATAAAGGTCATGTAATGTCAACTGTCCTTTGATAATCAATTGGTATCTGAGCAGTGCTCAATCACGGTTTGACAACTCAAATGAACCTAGGCTATAGTAAACAAACACCGGCCCTTGAGGTCCGATGGTTAGATCAAAAGACAGATCGTAAAAGAATGGGCTTTGATGTTGTGATAAGATTATAGCTAAGTTGTCTTCAAAAGAATGTGATTGAAGGGTAATGTGTTGCTAAGGGAAATTGTGTAGTAACTGATGAGTTTGTACTTTTTGAAGTGTATATAACCTGTAACTTTTTGGGAGTCCGTAGCTCTCGCTCCTAGCTGGTATTCCAGACTCAGCTGAGTTCTGGGTAGTCAAGCAGGACCGAGTGCTTCGACCGATAAAGAATAAAAGACTATTCTTTGAGAAAACAGTGTTCGAGTCGATTATTGTTGAACCAGATTGACGCCTAAAAGAATCTAGATCATCAGTACAGGTCTGTCACTGTATAACACTGGGGTACAGCACTGGTGGGTACAGGTCTGTCACTGTATAACACTGGGGTACAGTACTGGTGGGTACAGGTCTGTCACTGTATAACACTGGGGCACAGTACTGGTGGGTACAGGTCTGTCACTGTTATTAAAGAGACTTCCTGGTACAATATAATGAAACCACAAGGTGAGAAAGTGCAGGCGACTAGCCTCTGCAGCCTGTTTGTTAACGGTGTTGTTTGGCCAGGATATTCTGCTCTCCCTCCCCCGGAGCCTGGCTGCGATCAGCTGATTGAACAGCTCCAGTTGCAGCTGTCTCTCATCCTGCCAGTACACTTCACACCTAATCTCGAGCCGTCTTTTGTCTCCACTGTCCGATCACCATCTCGTCTGGTTTTGAATACCTCTTAATGTCTCTTTACTTCTTTTCTTCTATCGCAGCCCTGCCTTCGATCTACTTTATTTGCTTTCCAGTTTTGAAAAAGGGTTTCGACCTGAAACGTCGACTCTAATTTCTCTCCATGGATGTTTCCTGGCCTGCTGAGTTTTTCCAGCATTTTCTGTTGTTATTCCAGTTGCAGGTTGCCCGGGGCTGTGAAGCAGGCAGGCTGCTTGTTTGATAAAGAGGTGGGGTTTTTTCATTAGCTCTGTGCCATTCCAAACTTGTTTTCACCAGATGTGGGTGCGGTTTCTGTTTAAAATGGAGTGGCAGCTGGTATGTGGTAAGGTGTGGGGAACACTGTCCTCACAGAGAGACCTGGGGAACAGTGCAGTCTGTACACTGTCCTCACAGAGAGAGACCTGGGGAACAGTGCAGTCTGTACACTGTCCTCACAGAGAGACCTGGGGAACAGTGCAGTCTGTACACTGTCCTCAGAGAGAGAGAGACCTGGGGAACAGTGCAGTCTGTACACTGTCCTCACAGAGAGACCTGGGGAACAGTGCAGTCTGTACACTGTCCTCAGAGAGAGAGAGACCTGGGGAACAGTGCAGTCTGTACACTGTCCTCACAGAGAGAGACCTGGGGAACAGTGCAGTCTGTACACTGTCCTCACAGAGAGACCTGGGGAACAGTGCAGTCTGTACACTGTCCTCACAGAGAGACCTGGGGAACAGTGCAGTCTGTACACTGTCCTGAGAGAGAGAGAGACCTGGGGAATGTGGTGTATGTAACCTGTTCCACCTTAAGAGAACTACCTTAAGAGATGTACTACTTTCTCTTGGCTGCTGTATACTGTAATACCGGTGGTGACCACACCGGTATATAAGTGTTGTGCAAGGATTTGCTGGGCAGTTCAGACCTGACCTTCGAATAGTAAAGACCTGTTAAAAGTTATTCTTGTTGTCTGTGTCCAGTGATTGATCCTAAACATAACTGGGACATACAGACTCAACAGTGGCGACGAGTCCGATCTTACCCTGTGGCAAATTTACATCCAAGGCAGCTTCGTCCTCAAAACGGGCGTCGAGAAGAGGCATCCGCCCTCATCATCCTGCTGAGCACCATCGCACGGGAGGCATCGAGAACCCGGGTTAAAAAGAAAAAGAATTCTGACCACGAAGCCCTCCATCAGCGACAGGCAGTGATCATCCCTTCTACCACAGTGGTGGGTAAGCCGATCAGCGACACGAGCAGAAAGTCGGCCGCGTTGACTGTGGAGTAGGGGAGGGAAAACGGAGGAATAAGGGCGGAGAGCTCGACCACGGCCGGTAGAAAGGGCCGGGCTGCAATCGAGGCCGAGAGGTGCAGCGACTGGGGCAGCTTAAGGCTCGAGAGCCGCGGAGAACTCAAACGCAGCCGGTGTACAGGACCGGGCTGCGAGCGGGGCTGCGAGGCAAAGCAGCGTCGGGGAGTTGAGAAGCTTAAGGCACGAGAGCCGCGGAGAATTCAAACGCAGCCGGTGTAAAGGACCGGGCTGCAAGCGGGGCTGCAAGGCAAAGCAGCGTCGGGGAGTGAGAACCGCTGGGGAGGCGAGAACGGCAGCAGCAAGGCAATCGCCATTGCAGCCAGCGGGGGAAGAAGGCAAACGCGGGAATCCGCCATTGTAGTCGGCGGGGGAAGAAGACGAGCGCGGGAAAGACCGCCAAGCGCGGGAAGCCGCCATTTTAGTAGGTGGGGGAAGAAGACAAGCGCGGGAAGCCGCCATTTTGAGAAAAAGAAAAATTTAAAAACTTGCAAGGATGCCTAAACATGGGAGCATTAATACCTTTGATAGTGATATCGAAGATTGGACCACGTATGTAGAACGCATGGAAGTTTATTGTAAAGCAAATAAGGTACCAGATGATGAGAAAGCATTAACCTTATTAAGCTCAATGGGGGCGAAGACATACGGGCTATTGAAGCACCTTCTATCACCAAATAAACCGGCGGATCAGACCTTCGCGAATATTGTTACTGTCCTGAAAAATCATTTAAACCCCACGCCGCTGATGATAGCGGAACGATTTAAATTTTACAGAAGAACGCAGTTGAAAGACGAAAGCAACGCTGAATTTTTAATTGAACTACGTGAGTTATCGAAGTACTGTCAGTTTGGAACAGGGCTAGCAGATGCGCTGAGAGATAAATTTGTGTGTGGATTGTTAAAAGAAGGAACACAAAAGCGACTGCTTGAAGAGAATGATCTTACGCTTGATAAAGCTGTCACTATTGCAGCATCGCAAGAAGCCGCAGCGAGAGGCACTGCGGAAATGCAGCTACGGTCACCGGAACTCTGCACCAATCAAATGGTCTTGAGTACAGTAAAATGTTATCGTTGTGGAAAGACAACGCACGATCAGAACCAGTGCTGGTTCAAAAATCAGGAATGCAGAAAATGTGGCAGGCTTGGTCACATAGCTAAAGTATGCCGGTCAGGAAAGAAGACCAGCAACAAAAAGTCACCGCAGGAAAAGTGCAGAAAGGTACACAAGGTGACAGAGAACAGTTCGGATGAACAGAAGTCAGATTCAGACTCCAGCAGTAAGGAACTGGGTTGTCTAAGAGTACACAATGTTGGTAAGGAAGCAGACCTCCAAACAATTTGGGTCACACTTCAGATAGCAGGAGTCCAAGTGAAGATGGAATTGGACACTGGATCGGCATTGACGGTCATGAATAAGAAAGATTACAAAAGGTTATTCACCAGGCTGATACCTGGAATGGCGGGAATGACCTACGAGGAGAGATTGAATAGTTTGGGCTTGTACTCACTGGAGTTTAGAAGATTGAGAGGGGATCTCATCGAAACATATAAAATTATGGCAGGCCTGGACAGGCTGAATTCAGAGAGAATGTTTCCAATGGCAGGGGAGCACAGAACCAGGGGCCACAGTCTAAAAATAGCGGGCAAATCATTTAAAACAGAGATGAGGAAGAATTTCTTCACTCAAAGAGTGGTGAGCCTGTGGAATTCCCTGCCACAGAGGGCTGTGAAGGCTAATTCAATAAATATTTTCAAGAGAGAATTGGATATATTTCTGAAGGCTAAGGGGATTAAGGGTTACGGAGAAAAGGCGGGGACGGGGTACTGAACTGGTAAGATCAGCTAAGATCTCAGATGAAGATCAGCCATGATCTCATTGAATGGCGGAGCAGGCTCGAAGGGCCGAATGGCCTACTCCTGTTCCTATCTCTATGTTTCTATGTTTCTATGTTATTCCCACATATTCCCCTACGGGATACGGAGATTGTATTGAAAACATACACGGGAAGATAGAGGTAAAGGTGGTCCACAAGGGCAAAGAAAGCCGAGGAATGGACTTATATGTGCTACCTGAGGGAGGTCCACCACTACTGGGACGGGAGTGGATTAGGAAAATAAATATGGACTGGCATTCCTTAAAAGCACTAACGGTAGATTCCGGTACAAAAGATGTCAAACCTAAACGATTGTCCAGAATATTGGACGATGCTAAAGAGGTGTTCCAACAGGGACTGGGAACATTGAGAGGAATTACGGCAAACATCAAGGTTGAAGAACATGCAAACCCGAAATTTTTCAAAGCCAGACTGGTACCTTATGCAATACGACCTGCTGTGGAAGCTGAGCTGGAAGGGCTAGAACGTTCAGGAGTACTGTCTAAGGTAGACTGGAGTGAGTGGGCCACGCCCATTGTCCCAGTCATGAAGCGTTCATCGAGCAACAAGCCGGGGGAACCGGGGAAGGTTCGCATCTGTGGAGATTTCAAGATCACTGTTAATCCGGTGCTTCACACGGTGCAGTATCCGCTTCCACGGATTGAGGATATCTTCACTTCGTTGTCTGGCGGGAAACACTTCACCAAGATAGACCTGGCGCTGGCGTACTTACAGATGGAAGTTGAGGAAGAGTCACGCCAGTATCTCACGATCAACACGCATAGAGGCTTGTACCGGTATAATAGACTGGTTTTTGGAGTGGCATCGGCTCCAGCAATTTGGCAGAGGGCCATGGAGCAGGTATTACAGGGAATTCCAGGTACACAATGTTACCTGGACGATATTCTGATTACAGGAGATGATGACGAGGAACACCTTGCAAACTTGGAACTGGTGCTCACCAGGTTGAAAGAATATGGTCTTCGAGTTAATCGCCAGAAATGTGAATTCTTTCAGAAGCGGATCTCGTACGTGGTCATGTCATTGACCAGGAGGGGCTTCATAAGTCTCCTGACAAGATCGAAGCTGTTGTGAAGGCTTCCGCTCCGGATAATGTATCCCAATTGAGGTCGTTTCTAGGGTTGATTAACTATTACCATAAGTTTCTGCCAAATTTATCCACGGTGCTGCACCCGCTGAACGCTCTTTTGCAGAAGGGAGTACCATGGAAGTGGAGCGAGGACTGTAAGAGGGCCTTTCGTGAAAGCAAGGCATTGATCACCTCAGAGGAAGTGTTGGCTCACTTCAACCCAACGCTGCCTATTCGTTTGGCTTGTGATGCTTCTCCATATGGTATTGGGGCAGTACTCTCACACAAGTTGCCAAATGGCCAGGAGAGGCCAGTTGCGTTCGCATCCAGATCACTGACCTCCGCTGAGCGCAACTATGCTCAGATAGATAGGGAGGCTCTCAGCCTTGTGTGGGGAGTAAAGAAGTTTAATCATTACCTGCAGGGCCAAAAGTTTACGCTTCTGACAGACCACCAGCCGTTGGTATCCATTTTTAACCCTAAGAAGGGTGTTTTGGTGATGACAGCACAGAGACTCCAGAGATGGTCCCTTTTTCTAGGGGCACATCAATATCAGATAGAATTCAAAGGTACAAAGCAGCATGGTAATGCTGATGGGCTGTCGTGCCTGCCACTACCTACAGAGGAGGAGGCACCGACGGTTGACCCTGTTGAGTTATTTCACTCGACCATCATCGAATGTTTACCAGTCACCAATGCAAGTATTGAAAGAGAAACCAGGAACGACCCGACACTGTCCAGGGTCTACGAAGTGACGGTGAAGGGATGGCCAGCACATGGTGATCCACTGTTACCGGCATTCTCAGCAAGACGAGAACAGCTGTCCGTCTGTCAAGGAACATTGATGTATGGAACAAGGGTGATTATTCCTCCTAAGTTAAGAGAGAGAGTTCTAAAGGAACTGCATGAAGGTCATCTGGGGGGAGTCAAGATGAAAAGCCTTGCTACCTTGCTAGGGCTTATGTGTGGTGGCCGGGTATCGACCAACAGATAGAGGAGCTGACGAAAAGCTGCTCAGGGTGCCAAAAAGTGCAAAATGCACCTCCGATTGCACCGCTGCATCCATGGGAATGGCCTTCAACCCCATGGCAACGTGTACATATTGACTTTGCTGGTCCTTTCATGGACTCCATGTTTTTAATTGCGGTGGACGCACATTCTAAATGGCCAGAAGTGATTAAGATGACTACCACTACCTCGGAAAAGACAATCGCGGTGTTAAGAACGATATTTGCGAGAAATGGATTGCCAGAACAAATATGTTCAGACAACGGACCGCAGTTCGTGTCAGAAGAATTCCAGAGATTCATGAAGAAGAATGGGGTGAAACATTATACCTCTGCCCCATATCATCCGGCTACAAACGGGTTGGCCGAGAGATTTGTACAAACGTTTAAAAAAGCAATAAAGGCCATGAGCGAAGATCAGATTCCACTACAACACAAGGTGGACAAATTCCTACTGGCATATCGAAACGCCACTCATGCAGTGACAAACCAAAGTCCT
>NC_140995.1:250386899-250453085 GCF_052327205.1 Somniosus microcephalus | reverse complement strand
GGGGGGGGGAGAGAGGGGCCGAGAGACCCGGGGGGGGGAGAGGGGGCCGAGAGACCCGGGGGGGGGGGGAGAGAGACCCGGGGGGGGGAGAGGGGGCCGAGAGACCCGGGGGGGGGGGGGGAGAGAGACCCGGGGGGGTGAGGGGGCCGAGAGACCCGGGGGGGGGGAGAGGGGGGCCGAGAGACCCGGGGGGGGAGAGGGGCCGAGACCCGGGGGGGGAGAGGGGGCCGAGAGACCCGGGGGGGGAGAGGGGCAGAGACCCGGGGGGGGGGGAGAGGGGGGCCGAGAGACCCGGGAGGGGGGGAGAGCGAGGGGGGAGAGGGGGAGAGCCTGAATTCAGAAATCTGACTGACAACCAAAAACTCCCATTCCTACTGGGGGAGGAGAGAAGCTGTGTAACACTGGCGGCACACTATGTTACAGCTTGCCATGAACAGAGGGACAACCAGTAAACTAAGACAAGAGTATATATAAACAAGGCGAAAATATATTTATAAACTCAGGGATATACCTGTTTATACACTGTATGAATGGAACCGCGTTTATGTGTTCAACCATAAATGTATTTTGATGCTTTGGCAACATAAGATGTACCTTGTCATGCCAATAAAGCGATTTGTATTGTATTATTGTATTGTATTGAGAGCGAGAGGGAGGAGGGAGAGGGGGGGGAGAGGGAGAGGGAGGGGGGAGAGCGAGGGAGAGGGAGAGGGGGGGAGAGCGGGGGGGGTGAGCGAGGGAGAGGGTGGGGTAGAGGGAGGGAGAGCGAGGGAGAGGGGGGGGAGAGGGAGGGAGAGGGGGGGGAGAGGGAGGGAGAGGGTGGGGGAGAGGGTGGGGGAGAGCGAGGGAGAGGGGGGGGAGAGCGAGGGAGAGGGGGGGGGAGAGCGAGGGAGAGGGGGGGGGAGAGCGAGGGAGAGGGGGGGAGGGGGGGGAGAGCGAGGGAGAGGGGGGGGAGAGCGAGGGAGAGAGGGGGAGAGCGAGGGGGGAGCGAGGGAGAGGGGGGGGAGAGGGGGGGGAGGGGAGAGCGAGGGAGGGGGAGAGCGGGGGAGGGGGAGGGAGGGGGAGAGCGAGGGGGGGAGGGGGAGAGCGGGGGGGAGAGCGAGGGGGGAGGGGGGAGAGCGAGGAGAGGGGAGGGAGAGGGGGGAGAGCGAGGGGCGGGAGGGGGAGAGCGAGGGAGAGGGGAGGGAGAGGGGGGAGAGCGAGGAGGGGAGAGCGAGGGAGAGGGGGGGAGGGGGAGAGTGAGGGAGAGGGGGGGAGGGGGAGAGTGAGGAGAGGGGGGGAGAGCGGGGGAGGGGGAGAAGCGAGGGGGAGAGCGAGGGAGAGGGGGGAGAGGGGGAGAGCGAGGGAGAGGGGGGAGAGCGAGGGAGAGGGGGAGAGCGAGGGGGAGGGGGGAGGGGGAGAGCGGGGGAGGGGGGAGAGCGGGGGAGGGGGTGAGAGCGAGGGAGAGGGGGAGAGCGGGGGAGGGGGGAGGGGGAGAGCGAGGGGGGGAGGGGGAGAGCGGGGGAGGGGAGAGCGAGGGGGGGAGCGAGGGAGGGGGAGAGCGAGAGGGAGAGGGGGGAGGGGAGAGCGAGGGAGAGGGGGGGGAGAGCGAGGGAGAGGGGGGGGAGAGCGAGGGAGAGGGGGGGAGAGCGAGTGAGAGGGGGGAGAGCGAGGGAGAGGGGAGAGCGAGGGAGGGGGGGAGGGGGAGAGAGGGGGAGAGCGAGGGAGAGGGGGGAGAGCGAGGGAGAGGGGGGGAGGGGGAGAGCGAGGGAGAGGGGGGGAGGGGGGGAGAGGGGGGGAGGGGGGAGAGCGAGGGAGAGGGGGGGAGGGGGGAGAGCGAGGGAGAGGGGGGGAGGGGGAGAGAGGGGGGGAGGGGGAGGAGCGAGGGAGAGGGGGGGAGAGCGAGGGGGAGAGCGAGGGGGAGGGGGAGAGCGAGGGGGAGGGGGAGAGGGGGGGAGGGGGAGAGGGAGGGGAGGGGGAGAGCGAGGGAGGGGAGGGGGAGAGCGAGGGAGAGGAGGGGGAGAGCGAGGGAGGGGAGGGGGGGAGAGCGGGGGAGAGGGGAGAGCGAGGGAGAGGGGGAGAGCGGGGGGAGAGGCGAGGGAGAGGGGGAGAGCCGGGGGGAGAGGGGGAGAGCGGGGGAGAGCGAGGGAGAGGGGAGCGAGAGAGGAGAGGGGAGAGCGAGGGAGAGGGGGGGAGGGGAGAGGGGGGGAGAGCGAGGGAGGGGGAGAGCGGGGGAGGGGGGAGAGCGAGGGAGGGGGGAGCGAGGAGGGGGCGAGGGAGGGGGGAGCGAGGGAGGGGGCGAGGGAGGGGGGAGCGAGGAGGGGGCGAGGGAGGGGGGGAGCGAGGATGGGGGATGGAGGGGGGGAGCGAGGATGGGGGAGGGAGGGGGGAGCGAGGAGGGGGCGAGGGAGGGGGGAGCGAGGAGGGGGCGAGGGGGGGGCGAGGGAGGGGGGTGGAAGGGGGAGCGAGGAGGGGTCGAGGGAGGGGGAGCGAGGAGGGGGCGAGGGAGGGGGGAGCGAGGGGGGGCGAGGGGGGGGCGAGGGAGGGGGGGAGCGAGGGGGGAGCGAGGAGGGGGCGAGGGAGGGGGGAGCGAGGAGGGGGCGAGGGAGGGGGAGCGAGGAGGGGGCGAGGGGAGGGGGGGGCGAGGGAGGGGGGGAGGCGAGGAGGGGGCGAGGGGAGGGGGGGGAGCGAGGAGGGGGCGAGGGAGGGGGGAGCGAGGAGGGGGCGAGGGAGGGGGGAGCGAGGAGGGGGCGAGGGAGGGGGGAGCGAGGGAGGGGGCGAGGGAGGGGGGAGCGAGGAGGGGCGAGGGAGGGGGAGCGAGGAGGGGGCGAGGGAGGGGGGAGCGAGGAGGGGGCGAGGGAGGGGGGAGCGAGGAGGGGGGCGAGGGAGGGGGGGAGCGAGGAGGGGGCGAGGGAGGGGGGAGCGAGGAGGGGGCGAAGGGAGGGGGGAGCGAGGATGGGGGCGAGGGAGGGGGGAGCGAGGAGGGGGCGAGGGAGGGGGGGAGCGAGGAGGGGGGCGAGGGAGGGGGGGGCGAGGGAGGGGGGAGCGAGGAGGGGGGCGAGGGAGGGGGGAGCGAGGAGGGGGCGAGGAGGGGGGAGCGAGGAGGGGGCGAGGGAGGGGGGAGCGAGGAGGGGGCGAGGAGGGGGGAGCGAGGAGGGGCGAGGGGAGGGGGGAGCGAGGAGGGGGCGAGGAGGGGGGAGCGAGGAGGGGGCGAGGGAGGGGGGAGCGAGGAGGGGGCGAGGGAGGGGGGAGCGAGGAGGGGGCGAGGGAGGGGGGAGCGAGGAGGGGGCGAGGGAGGGGGGAGCGAGGAGGGGGCGAGGGAGGGGGGAGCGAGGAGGGGGCGAGGGAGGGGGAGCGAGGAGGGGGCGAGGGAGGGGGGGAGCGAGGAGGGGGCGAGGGAGGGGGGAGCGAGGAGGGGGCGAGGGAGGGGGGAGCGAGGAGGGGGCGAGGGAGGGGGGAGCGAGGAGGGGGGCGAGGGAGGGGGAGCGAGGAGGGGGCGAGGGAGGGGGGAGCGAGGAGGGGGCGAGGAGGGGGGGGCGAGGGAGGGGGGAGCGAGGAGGGGGCGAGGGAGGGGGGAGCGAGGAGGGGGCGAGGGAGGGGGGAGCGAGGAGGGGGCGAGGGAGGGGGGAGCGAGGAGGGGCGAGGGAGGGGGGAGCGAGGAGGGGGCGAGGGAGGGGGGGAGCGAGGAGGGGGCGAGGGAGGGGGGAGCGAGGAGGGGGCGAGGGAGGGGGGAGCGAGGAGGGGGCGAGGGAGGGGGGGAGCGAGGAGGGGGCGAGGGAGGGGGAGCGAGGAGGGGGGCGAGGGAGGGGGGAGCGAGGAGGGGGCGAGGGAGGGGGAGCGAGGAGGGGGCGAGGGAGGGAGGAGGGGGCGAGGGAGCGGGGAGCGAGGAGGGGGCAAGGAGGGGAGGAGGGGGCGAGGGAGGGGGGAGGGAGGAGGGGGGCAAGGGAGGGGGGAGGGAGGAGGGGGCGAGCGAGGGGGGAGGGAGGAGGGGGGAGGGAGATGGGGGGGGGAGGGAGGAGGGAGGAGGGGGGAGGGGGAGGGGAGAGGGTGAGGGGAGGGGGAGGGGTGAGGGGAGGGGGAGCGAGGAAGGGAGGGGGGAGGGAGAGAGGGAGGGGGAGAGAGGGAGGGAGGGGAGGAGGGAGAGAGGGAGGGGGAGAGGGAGGGGAGGAGAGGGAGGGGGGAGGAGGGAGGGGGGGAGGAGGGAGAGAGGGAGGTGGTGAGGGAGGAGGGGGTGAGACCGGTGCTGGGCCTGTTTCTGGTCTCGGAGCACTCTGTGTGTCGCTCGATCTCCTGGCCACTCCTGGTGATTCGGGCCTGTTTTCAGGAGGCGATATTTTGCTGTATGCTGGGCCCCTTCTCGCAGTGACTGGGCTGTGACCGGGAGTGTGAGTGGGGGAGAGAGGGAGGGGTGGGGGAGAGAGGGAGGGAGTGAGGGAGGAGGTGGTGAGGGAGGAGGTGGTGAGGGTGAGGGGGGGTGGTGCGGGAGGTTGTGAGAGAGGGAGGTGGTGAGAGAGAGGGAGGAGGTGAGGGGATGGTGAGACACTCTTTAATATTTACATAAATGAATTGGCAAAACTACTTGAACAATCTACAGCACCCGGCCTCACCCTATATCAATCCAAGGTTAAATTCCTCCTCTATGCGGATGACCTGGTTCTGCTGTCACCAACTAAGCAGGGTCTACAGCAGAACCTGGATCTGCTGGAGTCGTTCTGCCAGACCTGGGCCCTGACAATAAATCCCCCAAAAAACAAAGTCCTTGTGTTCCAGCAAAGATCCAGACATCAGGGACCCAAAATAAATTTCACACTAGGAACAACCAAAATTGAACAAACCACTAACTGCACATACTGGGCTTAAAATCAGTTCTACGGGAAATTTTCATCTGGCTGGGAATGAACTGAAAGAGAAAGCAAGAAGGGCTTTCTATGCCATTAAAAAATCAATCAAATAGAAATCCCAATTAGCATTTGGCTCAAAATCTTTAAATCAGTAATTGAACCAATTGTACTCTATGGCAGTGAGGTGTGGGGACCGCTAACACAACAAGAATTTGCAAAATGGGACAAACACCCAATTGAGATCCTACATGCAGAATTCTGTAAAAGTATCCTCCGGACTCAAAGGAAAACAGTAAACAATGCATGCAGGGCAGAACTAGGCCAATATCCATTAATAATCACTATCCAAAAAAGAGCCACCAAATTTTGGAAACACCTAAAAATGAGCAACCCCCATTGCTATCATTACGAAGCCCTGAAATGCCAAGAGAGGACCATAAAGAAGAATACCCTCAGTCAACTAGTCCTGGGACTCAGTGAAGTAACTACTAACACTACTAACAATAACCAGCCCCAGGACAGTGACAGCGTAACACAAAGAATTCGACCCAACACAATTGTCACTAAGCAAAAGGAAAAATATCTGTCATATTGGGCAGAAACAACAAAAACCCAAAACAAACTTAATTGCTACTTGGCCCTAAACAGACAATACAACATGGCTGATTACCTGACCATGGTAAAGGATAGCAAACTGAGAAAAACCTTGACAAGGTACAGGCTTAGTGAACATAGCCTGGCGATCGAAAAAGGTAGACACAGGCAGACCCGGCTACCAAGAGAGGACAGGATATGCTCTCACTGCAGTCAGGGAGTGGTGGAGACAGAGATGCACTTCCTCACAGCTTGTAGAAAATATCAGGGCAAAGGGAGAATTTCTACCCAAAATTCACAAAAATACGCCCGGAATTCAGAAATTTGAATGACGACCAAAAACTCCCATACTTACTAGGGGAAGAGAGAAATTGTGTAACACTAGCGGCACACTATGTTACAGCTTGCCATAAACAGAGGGACAACCACTAAATATAAGAAAAGAGTATATATAAATTATATGAAAGTATATTTATACACTCAGGGATATATCTGTTTGTACACTGTATGGATAGATCTGTATTTTTGTGTTCAACCATGAATGTTTTTCGATGCTTTGGCAACATAAGATGTAACTTGTCATGCCAATAAGCGAATTGAATTGAATTGAATTGAGAGAGAGCGAGAGACAGAGCGAGAGACAGAGAGAGAGCCAATAAAGCGAATTGAATTGAATTGAGAGAGGGAGGTGGTGAGAGAGGGAGGTGGTGAGGGAGGGGGTGAGGGAGGTGGTGAGAGAGGGAGGAGGTGAGGGAGGAGATAGGGGAGGTGGTGAGGGGGTGAGGGAGGAGGTGAGGGGAGGGGGAGAGAGGAGGGAGAGAGGAAGGGGAGGAGGTGGTGAGGGGGGTGTTGATGGTGGAGGGGTGAGGGAGGTGGTGAGGGGGGGTGAGGGAGGAGGGGGTGAGGGAGGGGGTGAGGGAGGGGGTGAGTGGGGTGGTGAGGGTGGTGAGGGAGGGGAGAGGGTGTGGTGAGGGAGGTGGGGCTGAGGGAGAGGGTGAGGGAGGTGATGAGGGAGGAGGGGGTGAGGGGGGTGGTGAGAGAGGGAGGTGGTGAGAGAGGGAGGAGGTGGGGTGTGAGAGAGGGAGGTGATGAGGGAGGAGGGGGTGAGGGGGTGGTGAGAGAGGGAGGTGGTGAGGGGGGTGGTGAGAGAGGGAGGGTGGTGAGGGAGGGTGTGGTGAGGGAGGAGGGAGAGGGAGGGGAGGAGGGAGAGAGGGGGATGAGGGAGGTGGTGAGGGAGAGGGAGAGAGGAAGGGGAGGAGTGGTGAGGGGGTGGAGGGTGTGAGGGGTGAGGGAGGAGGGGGTGAGGGAGGGGGTGAGGGAGGGGAGAGAGGGGGTGGTGAGGGAGGAGGGGTTGAGGGAGAGGGTGTGGGAGGTGATGAGGGAGGGGGTGAGGGGGGTGGTGAGGGAGGAGGTGAGGGGGTGGTAGAGGGAGGAGGTGAGGGAGGGGGTGAGGAGGTGAGGGAGGGGGTGAGGGAGAGAGGGAGGTGGTGAGGGAGGGGGATAGAGGAGGGAGGGAAGAGGGGGTGAGGGAGGTGGTGAGGGGGGGTGAGGGAGGAGGGGGTGAGGGAGGGGGTGAGGGGGGTGGTGAGGGAGGTGGTGAGGGAGGGGAGAGGGGGGTGGTGAGGGAGGAGGGGTTGAGCGAGAGGGGGTGGGAGGTGATGAGGGAGGTGGTGAGGGAGGAGGGGGTGAGGGAGGTGGTGAGGGAGGGAGTTGGTGAGGGAGGAGGTGAGGGGGGTGGTGAGAGAGGGAGGAGGTGAGGGGGTGTTGAGGGAGGGGGTGAGGGGGGTGGTAGAGGGAGGAGGTGAGGGAGGGGGTGAGGAGGTGAGGGAGGGGGTGAGGGAGAGAGGGCGGTGGTGAGGGAGGGGGATAGAGGAGGGAGGGAAGAGGGGGTGAGGGAGGTGGTGAGGGGGGTGAGGAGGGAGGGGGTGAGTGGGGTGGTGAGGGAGGGGGTGAGGGAGGTGGTGAGGGAGGGGAGAGGGGGTGGTGAGGGAGGAGGGGTTGAGCGAGAGGGGGTGGGAGGTGAGGGAGGAGGGGGTGAGGGAGGTGGTGAGGGAGGGAGTTGGTGAGGGAGGAGGTGAGGGGGGTGGTGAGAGAGGGAGGAGGTGAGGGGGTGTTGAGGGAGGGGGTGAGAGAGGGAGGAGGTGAGGGAGGGGGTGAGGGAGGGGGTGAGGAGGTGAGGGAGAGAGGGAGGTGGTGAGGGAGGGGGATAGAGGAGGGAGGGAGGAGGGGGTGAGGGAGGTGGTGAGGGAGGAGGTGAGGGGGTGGTGAGAGAGGGAGGAGGTGAGGGGGTGTTGAGGGAGGAGGTGAGGGAGGGGGTGAGGAGGTGAGGGAGGGGGTGAGGGAGAGAGGGAGGTGGTGAGGGAGGGGGATAGAGGAGGGAGGGAGGAGGGGGTGAGGGGGTGGTGAGGGAGGAGGGGGTGAGACCGGTGCTGGGCCTGTTTCTGGTCTCGGAGCACTCTGTGTGTTGCTCGATCTCCTGGCCACTCCTGGTGATTCGGGCCTGTTTTCAGGAGGAGATATTTTGCTGTATGCTGGGCCCCTCCTCCCAGTGACTGGGCTGTGACCGGGAGTGTGAGTGGGGGAGGGAGGGAGGGAGGCAGGGAATGTGCTCAGTTACAATCTGCACGGCCCGGAGCTGCCAGCATCTCTGTTCGAGTGAGACTCTGTGGGTATATCTCTGTGATTTATGTCATGTTCAGTGTCTCCATGAGCTGTGAGAAACTCCCAGTGTGTTTTCCCCATCCCAGCTCTGTGCTGGTACAGCGAGGGGGTTGGGGAGAGGCTACAGACGGTGTCTCTGTGAGGGTCTGAGTGAGTGTCTCTGTGTGGGATTGATGTCGATATTCCCAGAGTCTCCCGGACTTCTATCAGTACTAGGCATCTAACGGGAACACCCAGAACCATTTTGGGATGCAGTGCCCTGCTGCCGGGGGCGATGGGTGTGTCGATGGGACACACCCTGGTGCCGTTACTGTGGGTGGATGGGCATGGGGCACAGCCCCTCTCTGTACCAGTCAGCGAGCTGTAATGGAGTATCGGACAGCGGCCCAGGATAGCCCCTGGTTATCGGAGATCTGGGGGAGGGAGGGGAGGGGGCGCGAGCCGTAAGACAAGGGAGGGACGGAGCTGTTCCACCGGGGCTGGATGTGGTGTTGGTGCTGTCGGCTGTGGGCACTCCTGTCTGGTGAAAGTTCCTCATTTTCAGATTCAGTCGTGGGTTGGTGGGCTTGTTTGTGACACAG
This sequence comes from Somniosus microcephalus, assembly GCF_052327205.1. Classification (NCBI taxonomy): domain Eukaryota; kingdom Metazoa; phylum Chordata; class Chondrichthyes; order Squaliformes; family Somniosidae; genus Somniosus; species Somniosus microcephalus. Next base: position 250,444,429 of record NC_140995.1, on the reverse strand, counting down.
TAAAACCAGCCGAGCTTTGGCTGAGCTGGGAAGGGAGTGTTTTTTTTAATAGAAAAGCTGTCGTTTGACTCCAGTTAACCCGTCGCATTCTGAAACTGCTCTCTGTCATTTCATAGAATGATGCAGTGTGAAGGAGGCCATTCGGCCCATCCTGCAAGTGCTGGCTCTTTGAAAGAGCTCTCCAATCAGTCCTACTCCCCCTGCTCTTTCACCAGAGCCCAGTAATTTACCCCCTTCAAGTATTTCTCCAATTCCTTTTTGAAAGTTATTATTGAATCTGCTCCCACCGCCCTTTCAGGCAGCGCGTTCCAGATCACAACAACTCGCTGCGTAAGAAACATTCTCCTCATCTCCCCTCTGGTTATTTTGTCAATCACCTTCAATCTGTGTCCTCTGGTTCTCGACCCTCCGGCCACTGGGAACAGTTTCTCTTTATTTACTCTATCAAAACCCTTCATGATTTTGAACATCTCTATCAAATCGCCCCTCAACCTTCTCTGCTACAAGGAGAACAATCCCAGCTTCTCCAGTCTCTCCACATCACTGATGTCCTGGGACCATTTTCAAGTGAAGGATTGAGTTGGTGGGGGTGGAGGGAGGAATGGCGTGCTGGAATCAGTGACTGGGAGGGGGCAGTGTAAGCGGGGTCAGGGGGTGACTCGATTGGGGTGGACAGGTGCTGTATCCTGAAAAGGGTTGGGCTGGATGGGTTTCTGGTCTGTGAATGCACAGTGCCGGAAGCATGCTGACTCACCCAGTTCGCTTCAGTAAATGGCATGCAGTCTGATTAATCATTCAGTGCGTGGCACTGAACATCAAACCCATTAACCTAATGAGCAGAGACTGACTCCCAGCAACCAGAGAGCAGGATCAATCAGTCCTTCAACATACTGAGAATTAGATGGGAATGATCAGCAATGGGAAGGGCTTAGGTCCATTGGGATTGTGTACAGTGGGAGTGAATGGGAAGGTGTTTGGTATTTGGGATTGTGTACGGTGGGAGTGAATGGGAAGGGGTTTGGTCCGTTGGGATTGTGTACGGTGGAAGTGAATGGGAAGGGGTTTGGTCCGTTGGGATTGTGTACGGTGAGAGTGAATGGGAAGGGGTTTGGTATTTGGGATTGTGTACGGTGGGAGTGAATGGGAAGGGGTTTGGTCCATTGGGATTGTGTACAGTGGGAGTGAATGGGAAGAGGTTTGGTCCATTGGGATTGTGTACAGTGGGAGTGAATGGGAAGAGGTTTGGTCCATTGGAATTGTGTACAGTGGGAGTGAATGGGAAGGGGTTTGGGTCCATTGGGATTGTGTACAGTGGGAGTGAATGGGAAGGGGTTTGGGTCCATTGGAATTGTGTACAGTGGGGTGAATGGGAAGGGGTTTGGGTCCATTGGGATTGTGTACAGTGGGAGTGAATGGGAAGGGGTTTGGTCCATTGGGATTGTGTACAGTGGGGTGAATGGGAAGGGGTTTGGTCCATTGGGATTGTGTACAGTGGGGTGAATGGGAAGGGGTTTGGGTCCATTGGGATTGTGTACAGTGGGAGTGAATGGGAAGGGGTTTGGGTCCATTGGGATTGTGTACAGTGGGGTGAATGGGAAGGGGTTTGGTCCATTGGGATTGTGTACAGTGGGAGTGAATGGGAAGGGGTTTGGTCCATTGGGATTGTGTACAGTGGGAGTGAATGGGAAGGGGTTTGGTCCATTGGGATTGTGTACAGTGGGGTGAATGGGAAGGGGTTTGGGTCCATTGGGATTGTGTACAGTGGGAGTGAATGGGAAGGGGTTTGGGTCCATTGGAATTGTGTACAGTGGGGTGAATGGGAAAGGGTTTGGGTCCATTGGGATTGTGTACGGTGGGAGTGAATGGGAAGGGGTTTGGTCCATTGGGATTGTGTACAGTGGGAGTGAATGGGAAGAGGTTTGGTCCATTGGGATTGTGTACAGTGGGAGTGAATGGGAAGGGGTTTGGTCCATTGGGATTGTGTACAGTGGGAGTGAGTGGGAAGAGGTTTGGTCCATTGGGATTGTGTACAGTGGGAGTGAATGGGAAGGGATTTGGTCCATTGGGATTGTGTACAGTGGGGTGAATGGGAAGGGGTTTGGGTCCATTGGGATTGTGTACAGTGGGAGTGAGTGGGAAGAGGTTTGGTCCATTGGGATTGTGTACAGTGGGAGTGAATGGGAAGGGATTTGGTCCATTGGGATTGTGTACAGTGGGAGTGAATGGGAAGGGGTTTGGTCCATTGGGATTGTGAACAGTGGGAGTGAATGGGAAGGGGTTTGGTCCATTGGGATTGTGTACAGTGGGAGTGAATGGGAAGGGGTTTGGGTCCATTGGGATTGTGTACAGTGGGAGTGAATGGGAAGGGGTTTGGTCCATTGGGATTGTGTACAGTGGGAGTGAATGGGAAGAGGTTTGGTCCATTGGGATTGTGTACAGTGGGAGTGAATGGGAAGGTGTTTGGTATTTGGGATTGTGTACGGTGGGAGTGAATGGGAAGGGGTTTGGTCCGTTGGGATTGTGTACGGTGGGAGTGAATGGGAAGGGGTTTGGTCCGTTGGGATTGTGTACGGTGAGAGTGAATGGGAAGGGGTTTGGTATTTGGGATTGTGTACGGTGGGAGTGAATGGGAAGGGGTTTGGTCCATTGGGATTGTGTACAGTGGGAGTGAATGGGAAGAGGTTTGGTCCATTGGGATTGTGTACAGTGGGAGTGAATGGGAAGAGGTTTGGTCCATTGGAATTGTGTACAGTGGGAGTGAATGGGAAGGGGTTTGGGTCCATTGGGATTGTGTACAGTGGGGTGAATGGGAAGGGGTTTGGGTCCATTGGGATTGTGTACAGTGGGGTGAATGGGAAGGGGTTTGGTCCATTGGGATTGTGTACAGTGGGGTGAATGGGAAGGGGTTTGGGTCCATTGGGATTGTGTACAGTGGGAGTGAATGGGAAGGGGTTTGGGTCCATTGGGATTGTGTACAGTGGGGTGAATGGGAAGGGGTTTGGTCCATTGGGATTGTGTACAGTGGGAGTGAATGGGAAGGGGTTTGGTCCATTGGGATTGTGTACAGTGGGAGTGAATGGGAAGGTGTTTGGTATTTGGGATTGTGTACGGTGGGAGTGAATGGGAAGGGGTTTGGTCCGTTGGGATTGTGTACAGTGGGAGTGAATGGGAAGGGATTTGGTCCATTGGGATTGTGTACAGTGGGAGTGAATGGGAAGGGGTTTGGTCCATTGGGATTGTGAACAGTGGGAGTGAATGGGAAGGGGTTTGGGTCCATTGGGATTGTGTACAGTGGGAGTGAATGGGAAGGGGTTTGGTCCATTGGAATTGTGTACAGTGGGAGTGAATGGGAAGGGGTTTGGGTCCATTGGGATTGTGTACAGTGGGAGTGAATGGGAAGGGGTTTGGTCCATTGGGATTGTGTACGGTGGGAGTGAATGGGAAGGGGTTTGGTCCGTTGGGATTGTGTACGGTGAGAGTGAATGGGAAGGGGTTTGGTATTTGGGATTGTGTACGGTGGGAGTGAATGGGAAGGGGTTTGGTCCATTGGGATTGTGTACAGTGGGAGTGAATGGGAAGAGGTTTGGTCCATTGGGATTGTGTACAGTGGGAGTGAATGGGAAGAGGTTTGGTCCATTGGAATTGTGTACAGTGGGAGTGAATGGGAAGGGGTTTGGGTCCATTGGGATTGTGTACAGTGGGAGTGAATGGGAAGGGGTTTGGGTCCATTGGAATTGTGTACAGTGGGGTGAATGGGAAGGGGTTTGGGTCCATTGGGATTGTGTACAGTGGGAGTGAATGGGAAGGGGTTTGGTCCATTGGGATTGTGTACAGTGGGGTGAATGGGAAGGGGTTTGGTCCATTGGGATTGTGTACAGTGGGGTGAATGGGAAGGGGTTTGGGTCCATTGGGATTGTGTACAGTGGGAGTGAATGGGAAGGGGTTTGGGTCCATTGGGATTGTGTACAGTGGGGTGAATGGGAAGGGGTTTGGTCCATTGGGATTGTGTACAGTGGGAGTGAATGGGAAGGGGTTTGGTCCATTGGGATTGTGTACAGTGGGAGTGAATGGGAAGGGGTTTGGTCCATTGGGATTGTGTACAGTGGGGTGAATGGGAAGGGGTTTGGGTCCATTGGGATTGTGTACAGTGGGAGTGAATGGGAAGGGGTTTGGTCCATTGGGATTGTGTACAGTGGGAGTGAATGGGAAGGGGTTTGGGTCCATTGGAATTGTGTACAGTGGGGTGAATGGGAAGAGGTTTGGTCCATTGGGATTGTGTACAGTGGGAGTGAATGGGAAGGGATTTGGTCCATTGGGATTGTGTACAGTGGGGTGAATGGGAAGGGGTTTGGGTCCATTGGGATTGTGTACAGTGGGAGTGAGTGGGAAGAGGTTTGGTCCATTGGGATTGTGTACAGTGGGAGTGAATGGGAAGGGATTTGGTCCATTGGGATTGTGTACAGTGGGAGTGAATGGGAAGGGGTTTGGTCCATTGGGATTGTGAACAGTGGGAGTGAATGGGAAGGGGTTTGGGTCCATTGGGATTGTGTACAGTGGGAGTGAATGGGAAGGGGTTTGGGTCCATTGGGATTGTGTACAGTGGGAGTGAATGGGAAGGGGTTTGGTCCATTGGGATTGTGTACAGTGGGAGTGAATGGGAAGGTGTTTGGTCCATTGGGATTGTGTACAGTGGGAGTGAATGGGAAGAGGTTTGGTCCATTGGGATTGTGTACAGTGGGAGTGAATGGGAAGGGGTTTGGGTCCATTGGGATTGTGTACAGTGGGAGTGAATGGGAAGGGGTTTGGTCCATTGGGATTGTGTACAGTGGGAGTGAATGGGAAGGGGTTTGGTCCATTGGGATTGTGTACAGTGGGAGTGAATGGGAAGAGGTTTGGTCCATTGGGATTGTGTACAGTGGGAGTGAATGGGAAGGTGTTTGGTATTTGGGATTGTGTACGGTGGGAGTGAATGGGAAGGGGTTTGGTATTTGGGATTGTGTACGGTGGGAGTGAATGGGAAGGGGTTTGGTCCATTGGGATTGTGTACAGTGGGAGTGAATGGGAAGAGGTTTGGTCCATTGGGATTGTGTACAGTGGGAGTGAATGGGAAGAGGTTTGGTCCATTGGAATTGTGTACAGTGGGAGTGAATGGGAAGGGGTTTGGTCCATTGGGATTGTGTACAGTGGGAGTGAATGGGAAGGGGTTTGGTTCATTGGGATTGTGTACAGTGGGAGTGAATGGGAAGGGGTTTGGGTCCATTGGAATTGTGTACAGTGGGAGTGAATGGGAAGGGGTTTGGTCCATTGGGATTGTGTACAGTGGGAGTGAATGGGAAAGGGTTTGGGTCCATTGGGATTGTGTACAGTGGGAGTGAATGGGAAGGGGTTTGGTCCATTGGGATTGTGTACAGTGGGAGTGAATGGGAAGGGGTTTGGTCCATTGGAATTGTGTACAGTGGGAGTGAATGGGAAGGGGTTTGGTCCATTGGGATTGTGTACAGTGGGAGTGAATGGGAAGGGGTTTGGTTCATTGGGATTGTGTACAGTGGGAGTGAATGGGAAGGGGTTTGGGTCCATTGGAATTGTGTACAGTGGGGTGAATGGGAAAGGGTTTGGGTCCATTGGGATTGTGTACAGTGGGAGTGAATGGGAAGAGGTTTGGTCCATTGGGATTGTGTACAGTGGGAGTGAATGGGAAGAGGTTTGGTCCATTGGGATTGTGTACAGTGGGAGTGAATGGGAAGAGGTTTGGTCCATTGGAATTGTGTACAGTGGGAGTGAATGGGAAGGGGTTTGGTCCATTGGGATTGTGTACAGTGGGAGTGAATGGGAAGGGGTTTGGTTCATTGGGATTGTGTACAGTGGGAGTGAATGGGAAGGGGTTTGGGTGCATTGGGATTGTGTACAGTGGGAGTGAATGGGAAGGGGTTTGGTCCATTGGGATTGTGTACAGTGGGAGTGAATGGGAAGAGGTTTGGTCCATTGGGATTGTGTACAGTGGGAGTGAATGGGAAGGGGTTTGGGTCCATTGGGATTGTGTACAGTGGGAGTGAATGGGAAAGGGTTTGGTCCATTGGGATTGTGTACAGTGGGAGTGAATGGGAAGGGGTTTGGTCCATTGGGATTGTGTACAGTGGGAGTGAATGGGAAAGGGTTTGGTCCATTGGGATTGTGTGCAGTGGGAGTGAATGGGAAGGGGTTTGGTCCATTGGGATTGTGTACAGTGGGAGTGAATGGGAAGGGGTTTGGGTCCATTGGGATTGTGTACAGTGGGAGTGAATGGGAAGGGGTTTGGTCCATTGGGATTGTGTACAGTGGGAGTGAATGGGAAGGGGTTTGGTCCATTGGGATTGTGTACAGTGGGAGTGAATGGGAAGGGGTTTGGGTCCATTGGGATTGTGTACAGTGGGAGTGAATGGGAAGGGGTTTGGTCCATTGGGATTGTGTACAGTGGGAGTGAATGGGAAGGGGTTTGGTCCATTGGGATTGTGTACAGTGGGAGTGAATGGGAAGAGGTTTGGTCCATTGGGATTGTGTACAGTGGGAGTGAATGGGAAGAGGTTTTGTCCATTGGGATTGTGTACAGTGGGAGTGAATGGGAAGAGGTTTGGTCCATTGGGATTGTGTACAGTGGGAGTGAATGGGAAGAGGTTTGGTCCACTGGGATTGTGTACAGTGGGAGTGAATGGGAAGGGGTTTGATCCATTGGGATTGTGTACAGTGGGAGTGAATGGGAAGGGGTTTGATCCATTGGGATTGTGTACAGTGGGAGTGAATGGGAAGGGGTTTGGTCCATTGGGATTGTGTACAGTGGGAGTGAATGGGAAGGGGTTTGGTCCATTGGGATTGTGTACAGTGGGAGTGAATGGGAAGGGGTTTGGTCCATTGGGATTGTGAACAGTGGGAGTGAATGGGAAGGGGTTTGGTCCATTGGGATTGTGTACAGTGGGAGTGAATGGGAAGGGGTTTGGTCCACTGGGATTGTGTACAGTGGGAGTGAATGGGAAAGGGTTTGGTCCATTGGGACTGTGTACAGTGGGAGTGAATGGGAAGGGGTTTGGTCCATTGGGATTGTGTACAGTGGGAGTGAATGGGAAGGGGTTTGGTCCATTGGGATTGTGTACAGTGGGGTGAATGGGAAGGGGTTTGGGTCCATTGGGATTGTGTACAGTGGGAGTGAATGGGAAGGGGTTTGGTCCATTGGGATTGTGAACAGTGGGAGTGAATGGGAAGGGGTTTGGTCCATTGGGATTGTGTACAGTGGGGTGAATGGGAAGGGGTTTGGTCCATTGGGATTGTGTACAGTGGGAGTGAATGGGAAGGGGTTTGGTTCATTGGGATTGTGTACAGTGGGAGTGAATGGGAAGGGGTTTGGGTCCATTGGGATTGTGTACAGTGGGAGTGAATGGGAAGGGGTTTGGGTCCATTGGGATTGTGTACAGTGGGAGTGAATGGGAAGAGGTTTGGTCCATTGGGATTGTGTACAGTGGGAGTGAATGGGAAGGGGTTTGGTCCATTGGGATTGTGAACAGTGGGAGTGAATGGGAAGGGGTTTGGGTCCATTGGGATTGTGTACAGTGGGAGTGAATGGGAAGAGGTTTGGTCCATTGGGATTGTGTACAATGGGAGTGAATGGGAAGGGGTTTGGTCCATTGGGATTGTGAACAGTGGGAGTGAATGGGAAGGGGTTTGGTCCATTGGGATTGTGTACAATGGGAGTGAATGGGAAGGGGTTTGGTCCATTGGGATTGTGAACAGTGGGAGTGAATGGGAAGGGGTTTGGTCCATTGGGATTGTGAACAGTGGGAGTGAATGGGAAGGGGTTTGGTCCATTGGGATTGTGTACAGTGGGAGTGAATGGGAAGGGGTTTGGGTCCATTGGGATTGTGTACAGTGGGAGTGAATGGGAAGGGGTTTGGTCCATTGGGATTGTGTACAGTGGGAGTGAATGGGAAGGGGTTTGGTCCATTGGGATTGTGTACAGTGGGAGTGAATGGGAAGGGGTTTGGTCCACTGGGATTGTGTACAGTGGGAGTGAATGGGAAGGGGTTTGGGTCCATTGGGATTGTGTACAGTGGGAGTGAATGGGAAGGGGTTTGGTCCATTGGGATTGTGTACAGTGGGAGTGAATGGGAAGGGGTTTGGTCCATTGGGATTGTGTACAGTGGGAGTGAATGGGAAGGGGTTTGGTCCATTGGGATTGTGTACAGTGGGAGTGAATGGGAAGGGGTTTGGTCCATTGGGATTGTGAACAGTGGGAGTGAATGGGAAGGGGTTTGGTCCATTGGGATTGTGTACAATGGGAGTGAATGGGAAGGGGTTTGGTCCATTGGGATTGTGAACAGTGGGAGTGAATGGGAAGGGGTTTGGTCCATTGGGATTGTGTACAGTGGGGTGAATGGGAAGGGGTTTGGTCCATTGGGATTGTGTACAGTGGGAGTGAATGGGAAGGGGTTTGGGTCCATTGGGATTGTGTACAGTGGGGTGAATGGGAAGAGGTTTGGTCCATTGGGATTGTGTACAGTGGGAGTGAATGGGAAGGGGTTTGGTCCATTGGGATTGTGTACAGTGGGAGTGAATGGGAAGAGGTTTGGTCCATTGGGATTGTGTACAGTGGGAGTGAATGGGAAGAGGTTTGGTCCATTGGGATTGTGTACAGTGGGAGTGAATGGGAAGGGGTTTGGTCCATTGGGATTGTGTACAGTGGGAGTGAATGGGAAGGGGTTTGGTCCATTGGGATTGTGAACAGTGGGAGTGAATGGGAAGGGGTTTGGTCCATTGGGATTGTGTACAGTGGGAGTGAATGGGAAGGGGTTTGGTCCATTGGGATTGTGAACAGTGGGAGTGAATGGGAAGGGGTTTGGTCCATTGGGATTGTGTACAATGGGAGTGAATGGGAAGGGGTTTGGTCCATTGGGATTGTGTACAGTGGGAGTGAATGGGAAGGGGTTTGGTCCATTGGGATTGTGTACAGTGGGAGTGAATGGGAAGGGGTTTGGTCCATTGGGATTGTGTACAGTGGGGTGAATGGGAAGGGGTTTGGTCCATTGGGATTGTGTACAGTGGGGTGAATGGGAAGGGGTTTGGTCCATTGGGATTGTGTACAGTGGGAGTGAATGGGAAGAGGTTTGGTCCATTGGGATTGTGTACAGTGGGAGTGAATGGGAAGGGGTTTGGTCCATTGGGATTGTGTACAGTGGGAGTGAATGGGAAGAGGTTTGGTCCATTGGGATTGTGTACAGTGGGGTGAATGGGAAGGGGTTTGGGTCCATTGGGATTGTGTACAGTGGGAGTGAATGGGAAGAGGTTTGGTCCATTGGGATTGTGTACAGTGGGAGTGAATGGGAAGGGGTTTGGTCCATTGGGATTGTGTACAGTGGGAGTGAATGGGAAGAGGTTTGGTCCATTGGGATTGTGTACAGTGGGAGTGAATGGGAAGGGGTTTGGTCCATTGGGATTGTGTACAGTGGGAGTGAATGGGAAGGGGTTTGGTCCATTGGGATTGTGTACAGTGGGAGTGAATGGGAAGGGGTTTGGTCCATTGGGATTGTGTACAGTGGGAGTGAATGGGAAGAGGTTTGGTCCATTGGGATTGTGTACAGTGGGAGTGAATGGGAAGGGGTTTGGTCCATTGGGATTATGTACAGTGGGAGTGAATGGGAAGGGGTTTGGTCCATTGGGATTGTGTACAGTGGGAGTGAATGGGAAGGGGTTTGGTCCATTGGGATTGTGTGCAGTGGGAGTGAAAATGAAACAACGGAGAGGAGAATAATCCCATCAGAACAAACCGGAGAGGAATGATGTGTTGGATTGGGTCAGAGGTCATTTCAGTCAAGTGATACACTGTCTAGCATTAGAGAAACCGCCCCCGCCCCCTCCCCCTCCCTCGCCCCCGCCCCCTCCCCCGCCCTCACCCATCCACTCACGCCCACGCTCGCGCCCACGCTCTCTCTCTCGCTCTCTCATGCCCACACTCGCTCTCACACACGCTCTCTCACGCTCTCTCACGCTCTCTCTCACGCTCTCTCACACTCTCTCTCACGCTCTCGCCCGCGCTCTCGCCCGCGCTCTCGCCCGCGCCCACTCCCGCACCCACGCCCGCACTCACGCCCCCACCCACGCCCACACTCGCATGCTCCCACACCCACACCCAGACACACTCGAGCAGGCTCACTTGCTCCCAATCACACTCGCTCACACAGCAAAATCCCACAAACAGCAATGTGATAATGATCGAATCATCTGCTTTAGTTTTTTAGGAATAAATATTGGCCAGGACATCGGGAGAACCCCGCTGCTCTTCTTCAAATAATGCCATGGGAACTTTTACATCCACCTGAGAGAGCAGACGGGGCCTCGGTTTAACATCTCATCAGAAAGACGGCACCTCCGACATTGCAGCACTCCCTCAGTACTGCCCCTCCGACAGTGCGGCGCTCCCTCAGTATTGCCCCTCCGACATTGCAGCACTCCCTCAGTATTGCCCCTCCAACATTGCAGCGCTCCCTCAGTACTGCCTCTCCGACAGTGCGGCACTCCCTCAGTACCGCCCTTCCGACAGTGCAGCGCTCCCTCAGTACTAACCCTCCGACAGTGCGGCACTCCCTCAGTACTGCCCTTGCGACAGTGCGGCACTCCCTCAGTACTGCCCCTCTGACAGTGCGGCGCTCCCTCAGTACTGCCCCTCCGACAGTGCGGCGCTCCCTCAGTACTGCCCCTCCGACAGTGCGGCACTCCCTTAGTACTGCCCCTCCGACATTGCAGCGCTCCCTCAGTACTGCCCCTCCGACAGTGCGGCGCTCCCTCAGTACTGCCCCTCCGACAGTGCGGCACTCCCTTAGTACTGCCCCTCCGACATTGCAGTGCTCCCTCAGTACTGCCCTTCCGACAGTGCAGCGCTCCCTCAGTACTGCCCCTCCGACAGTGCAGCTCTCCCTCAGTACTGCCCCTCCGACAGTGCAGCGCTCCCTCAGTACTGCCCCTCCGACAGTGCACCGCTCCCTCAGTACTGCCCCTCCGACAGTGCGGCGCTCCCTCAGTACTGCCCCTCCGACAGTGCAGCGCTCCCTCAGTACTGCCCCTCCGACAGTGCAGCACTCCCTCAGTACTGCCCCTCCGACAGTGCAGCGCTCCCTCAGTACTGCCCCTCCGACAGTGCACCACTCCCTCAGTACTGCCCCTCCGACAGTGCAGCGCTCCCTCAGTACTGTCCCTCCGACAGTGCAGCGCTCCCTCAGTACTGTCCCTCCGACAGTGCAGCGCTCCCTCAGTACTGACCCTCCGACAGTGCAGCGCTCCCTCAGTACTGCCCCTCCGACAGTGCAGCTCTCCCTCAGTACTGCCCCTCCGACAGTGCAGCGCTCCCTCAGTACTGCCCCTCCGACAGTGCAGCGCTCCCTCAGTACTGCCCCTCCGACAGTGCAGCGCTCCCTCAGTACTGACCCTCCGACAGTGCAGCGCTCCCTCAGTACTGCCCCTCCGACAGTGCAGCACTCCCTCAGTACTGCCCCTCCGACAGTGCAGCACTCCCTCAGTACTGCCCCTCCGACAGTGCAGCGCTCCCTCAGTACTGACCCTCCGATAGTGCAGCGCTCCCTCAGTACTGCCCCTCCGACAGTGCAGCGCTCCCTCAGTACTGCCCCTCCGACAGTGCAGCGCTCCCTCAGTACTGCCCCTCCGACAGTGCAGCTCTCCCTCAGTACTGCCCCTCCGACAGTGCAGCGCTCCCTCAGTACTGCCCCTCCGACAGTGCAGCGCTCCCTCAGTACTGCCCCTCCGATAGTGCAGCACTCCCTCACTCCCTCTGAACAAATGCGGTGGAGACGGAGAAACTCGGAGAATGGAATCGAGTCCTTACAGGAAATGGGGTGGGAGGAAGTGCAGTTCAGATAACTGTTGGAGGCAGTGGGCTGAAAGTGGCTATTAGTCGACAGCCTATCCCCAGAAATGGAGATAGAGAAGTTGAGGAAGTGCTGGGGAGAGTTGGAGACAGAACGTGTGAAGGTGAGGGAAGGGTGAGAACTGGAAGTGAAGTGAATGAAATTTTCCAGTTCAGGGCGAGAGCAGGAAACGGCACAGTTACAGTCATTAATGTACCGGAAAAAGAGGTGAGAGAGGGGACCCGAGTAGGACTGGAACAAAGAATGTTCCACATATCCCACTAGGCATAGCTAGGGCCCATGCGGGTGCCCATAGCAACACCTTTACTTTGGAGGAAGCGAGTGGACACACAGGAAAACATGCTGAATATAAGAACAAATTGAGCCAGGCGGAGGAGGTTACAGAGATAGGGAGGGGCGAGGCCATGGAAGGATTTGAAAACAAGGATGAGAATTTTAAAATCGAGGCGTTGCCGGACCGGGAGCCAATATAGGTCAGCGAGCACAGGGGGTGATGGGTGAACGGGACTGGGTGTGAGTTAGGACACGGGGCAGTGAGCACAGGGGGTGATGGGTGAACGGGACTGGGAGTGAGTTAGGACACGGGGCAGCGAGCACAGGGGGTGATGGGTGAACGGGACTGGGTGTGAGTTAGGACACGGGGCAGTGAGCACAGGGGGTGATGGGTGAATGGGACTGGGTGTGAGTTAGGACACGGGGCAGTGAGCACAGGGGGTGATGGGTGAACGGGACTGGGTGTGAGTTAGGACACGGGTCAGTGAGCACAGGGGGTGATGGGTGAACGGGACTGGGTGTGAGTTAGAACACAGGTCAGCGAGCACAGGGGGTGATGGGTGAACGGGACTGGGTGCGAGTTAGGACACGGGTCAGTGAGCACAGGGGGTGATGGGTGAACGGGACTGGGTGTGAGTTAGGACACGGGGCAGTGAGCACAGGGGGTGATGGGTGAACGAGACTGGGTGTGAGTTAGGACACGGGGCAGTGAGCACAGGGGGTGATGGGTGAACGGGACTGGGTGTGAGTTAGGACACGGGGCCGTGAGCACAGGGGGTGATGGGTGAACGGGACTGGGTGTGAGTTAGGACACGGGGCAGTGAGCACAGGGGGTGATGGGTGAACGGGACTGGGTGTGAGTTAGGACACGGGGCAGTGAGCACAGGGGGTGATGGGTGAACGGGACTGGGTGTGAGTTAGGACACGGGGCAGTGAGCACGGGGGGTGATGGGTGAACGGGACTGGGTGTGAGTTAGGACACGGGGCAGTGAGCACAGGGGGTGATGGGTGAATGGGACTGGGTGTGAGTTAGGACACGGGGCAGTGAGCACAGGGGGGTGATGGGTGAACGGGACTGGGTGTGAGTTAGGACACGGGGAGCGAGCACAGGGTGTGATGGGTGAACGGGACTGGGTGTGAGTTAGGACACGGGGAGCGAGCACAGGGTGTGATGGGTGAACGGGACTGGTGTGAGTTCGGACACGGGGCAGTGAGCACAGGGGGTGATGGGTGAACGGGACTGGGTGTGAGTTAGGACACGGGTCAGTGAGCACGGGGGGTGATGGGTGAACGGGACTGGGTGTGAGTTAGGACACGGGGAGCGAGCACAGGGTGTGATGGTGGTGAACGGGACTGGGTGTGAGTTCGGACACGGGGCAGTGAGCACGAGGGGTGATGGGTGAACGGGACTGGGTGTGAGTTAGGACACGGGGAGCGAGCACAGGGTGTGATGGGTGAACGGGACTGGGTGTGAGTTCGGACACGGGGCAGTGAGCACAGGGGGTGATGGGTGAACGGGACTGGGTGTGAGTTAGGACACGGGGCAGTGAGCACGGGGTGATGGGTGAACGGGACTGGGTGTGAGTTAGGACACGGGGCAGTGAGCACAGGGGGTGATGGGTGAACGGGACTGGGTGTGAGTTAGGACACGGGGCAGTGAGCACAGGGGGTGATGGGTGAACGGGACTGGGTGTGAGTTAGGACACGGGGCAGTGAGCACAGGGGGTGATGGGTGAACGGGACTGGGTGTGAGTTAGGACACGGGTCAGCGAGCAGAGGGGGTGATGCGTGAACGGGACTGGGTGTGAGTTAGGACACGGGGCAGTAAGCACAGGGGTGTTGGGTGAACGGGACTGGGTGTGAGTTAGGACACGGGGCAGTGAGCACAGGGCGTGATGGTGTGAACGGGACTGGGTGTGAGTTAGGACACGGGCAGTGAGCACAGGGGGTGATGGGTGAACGGGACTGGGTGTGAGTTAGGACACGGGGCAGTGAGCACAGGGGGTGATGGGTGAACGGGACTGGGTGTGAGTTAGGACACGGGGCAGTGAGCACAGGGGGTGATGGGTGAACGGGACTGGGTGTGAGTTAGGACACGGGGCAGTGAGCACAGGGGGTGATGGGTGAACGGGACTGGGTGTGAGTTAGGACACGGGGCAGTGAGCACAGGGGGTGATGGGTGAACGGGACTGGTGTGAGTTAGGACACGGGGCAGTGAGCACAGGGGGTGATGGGTGAACGGGACTGGGTGTGAGTTAGGACACGGGGCAGTGAGCACAGGGGGTGCTGGGTGAACGGGACTGGGTGTGAGTTAGGACACGGGGCAGTGAGCACAGGGGGTGATGGGTGAACGGGACTGGGTGTGAGTTAGGACACGGGGCAGTGAGCACAGGGGGTGCTGGGTGAACGGGACTGGGTGTGAGTTAGGACACGGGGCAGTGAGCACAGGGGGTGATGGGTGAACGGGACTGGGTGTGAGTTAGGACACGGGGCAGTGAGCACAGGGGGTGATGGGTGAACGGGACTGGGTGTGAGTTAGGACACGGGGCAGTGAGCACAAGGGGTGATGGGTGAACGGGACTGGGTGTGAGTTAGGACACGGGGCAGTGAGCACGGGGTGATGGGTGAACGGGACTGGGTGTGAGTTAGGACACGGGCAGTGAGCACAGGGGGTGATGGGTGAATGGGACTGGGTGTGAGTTAGGACACGGGGCAGTGAGCACAGGGGGGTGATGGGTGAACGGGACTCGGTGTGAGTTAGGACACGGGGCAGTGAGCACAGGGGGTGATGGGTGAACGGGACTGGGTGTGAGTTAGGACACGGGGCAGTGAGCACAGGGGGTGATGGGTGAACGGGGCTCGGGGTGAGTTAGGACACGGGGCAGTGAGCACAGTGGGTGATGGGTGAACGGGACTGGGTGTGAGTTAGGACACGGGGCAGTGAGCACAGGGGGTGATGGTGTGAACGGGACTGGGTGTGAGTTAGGACACGGGGCAGTGAGCACAGCGGGTGATGGGTGAACGGGACTGGGTGTGAGTTAGGACACGGGGCAGCGAGCACAGGGGGTGATGGGTGAACGGGACTGGGTGTGAGTTAGGACACGGGGCAGTGAGCACAGGGGGTGATGGGTGAACGGGACTGGGTGTGAGTTAGGACACGGGGCAGTGAGCACAGGGGGTGATGGGTGAACGGGACTGGGTGTGAGTTAGGACACGGGGCAGTGAGCACAGGGGTGATGGGTGAACGGGACTGAGTGTGAGTTAGGACACGGGGCAGTGAGCACAGGGGGGTGATGGGTGAACGGGACTGGGTGTGAGTTAGGACACGGGGCAGTGAGCACAGGGGGTGATGGGTGAACGGGACTGGGTGTGAGTTAGAACACGGGGCAGTGAGCACAGGGGTGATGGGTGAACGGGACTGGGTGTGAGTTAGGACACGGGGCAGTGAGCACAGGGGGTGATGGGTGAATGGGACTGGGTGTGAGTTAGGACACGGGGCAGTGAGCACAGCGGGTGATGGGTGAACGGGACTGTGTGTGAGTTAGGACACGGGGCAGTGAGCACAGGGGGTGATGGGTGAACGGGACTGGGTGTGAGTTAGGACACGGGGCAGTGAGGACAGGGGGTGATGGGTGAACGGGACTGGGTGTGAGTTCGGACACGGGCAGTGAGCACGGGGTGATGGGTGAACGGGACTGGGTGTGAGTTAGGACACGGGGCAGTGAGCACAGGGGGTGATGGGTGAACGGGACTGGGTGTGAGTTAGGACACGGGTCAGTGAGCACAGGGGGTGATGGGTGAACGGGACTGGGTGTGAGTTAGGACACGGGGCAGTGAGCACGGGGTGATGGGTGAACGGGACTGGGTGTGAGTTAGGACACGGGGCAGTGAGCACAGGGGGTGATGGGTGAACGGGACTGGGTGTGAGTTAGGACACGGGGCAGTGAGCACAGGGGGTGATGGGTGAACGGGACTGGGTGTGAGTTAGGACACGGGGCAGTGAGCACAGGGGGTGATGGGTGAACGGGACTGGGTGTGAGTTAGGACACGGGGCAGTGAGCACAGGGTGTGATGGGTGAACGGGACTTGGTGTGAGTTAGGACACGGGGCAGTGAGCACAGTGGGTGATGGGTGACCGGGACTAGGTGTGAGTTAGGACACGGGGCAGTGAGCACAGGGGGTGATGGGGTGAACGGGACTGGGTGTGAGTTAGGGACACGGGGCAGTGAGCACAGGGGGTGATGGGTGAACGGGACTGGGTGTGAGTTAGGACACGGGGCAGTGAGCACAGGGGGGTGATGGGGTGAACGGGACTGGGTGTGAGTTAGGACACGGGGCAGTGAGCACGGGGTGATGGGTGAATGGGACTGGGTGTGAGTTAGGACACGGGGCAGTGAGCACAGGGGGTGATGGGTGAACGGGACTGGGTGTGAGTTAGGACACGGGGCAGTGAGCACAGGGGGTGATGGGTGAACGGGACTGGGTGTGAGTTAGGACACGGGGCAGTGAGCACAGGGGGTGATGGGTGAACGGGACTGGGTATGAGTTAGGACACGGGGCAGTGAGCACAGCGGGTGATGGGTGAACGGGACTGGGTGTGAGTTAGGACACGGGGCAGTGAGCACAGGGGGTGATGGGTGAACGGGACTGGGTGTGAGTTAGGACACGGGGCAGTGAGCACGGGGGGTGATGGGTGAACGGGACTGGGTATGAGTTAGGACACGGGGCAGTGAGCACAGGGGGTGATGGGTGAACGGGACTGGGTATGAGTTAGGACACGGGGCAGTGAGCACAGCGGGTGATGGGTGAACGGGACTGGGTGTGAGTTAGGACACGGGGCAGTGAGCACAGGGGGTGATGGGTGAACGGGACTGGGTGTGAGTTAGGACACGGGGCAGTGAGCACAGGGGGTGATGGGTGAACGGGACTGGGTGTGAGTTAGGACACGGGGCAGTGAGCACGGGGTGATGGGTGAACGGGACTGGGTGTGAGTTAGGACACGGGGCAGTGAGCACAGGGGGCGATGGGTGAACGGGACTGGGTGTGAGTTTGGACACGGGGCAGCGAGCACAGGGGGTGATGGGTGAACGGGACTTGGTGTGAGTTAGGACACGGGGCAGTGAGCACACGGGGTGATGGGTGAACGGGACTGGGTGTGAGTTAGGACACGGGGCAGTGAGCACAGGGGGTGATGGGTGAACGGGACTGGGTGCGAGTTAGGACACGGGGCAGTGAGCACACGGGGTGATGGGTGAACGGGACTTGGTGTGAGTTAGGACAGGGCAGAGAGCACAGGGGGTGATGGGTGAACGGGACTTGGTGTGAGTTAGGACACGGGGCAGTGAGCACAGTGGGTGATGGGTGAACGGGACTGGGTGTGAGTTAGGACACGGGGCAGTGAGCACAGGGGGTGATGGGTGAATGGGACTGGGTGTGAGTTAGGACACGGGGCAGTGAGCACAGGGGGTGATGGGTGAACGGGACTGGGTGTGAGTTAGGACACGGGGCAGTGAGCACGGGGTGATGGGTGAACGGGACTGGGTGTGAGTTAGGACACGGGGCAGTGAGCACAGGGGGTGATGGGTGAACGGGACTGGGTGTGAGTTAGGACACGGGGCAGTGAGCACAGGGGGTGATGGGTGAACGGGACTGGGTGTGAGTTAGGACACGGGGCAGTGAGCACAGGGGTGATGGGTGAACGGGACTGGGTGTGAGTTAGGACACGAGGCAGTGAGCACAGGGGGTGATGGGTGAACGGGACTGGGTGTGAGTTAGGACACGGGGCAGTGAGCACAGGGGGTGATGGGTGAACGGGACTGGGTGCGAGTTAGGACACGGGGCAGTGAGCACAGGGGGTGATGGGTGAACGGGACTGGGTGTGAGTTAGGACACGGGGCAGTGAGCACAGGGGGTGATGGGTGAACAGGACTGGGTGTGAGTTAGGACACGGGGCAGTGAGCACAGGGGGTGATGGGTGAACGGGACTGGGTGTGAGTTAGGACACGGGGCAGTGAGCACAGGGGGTGATGGGTGAACGGGACTGGGTGTGAGTTAGGACACGGGGCAGTGAGCACGGGGGTGATGGGTGAACGGGACTGGGTGTGAGTTAGGACACGGGGCAGTGAGCACAGGGGGTGATGGGTGAACGGGACTGGGTGTGAGTTAGGACACGGGGCAGTGAGCACAGGGGTGATGGGTGAACGGGACTGGGTGTGAGTTAGGACACGGGGCAGTGAGCACAGGGGGTGATGGGTGAACGGGACTGGGTGTGAGTTAGGACACGGGGCAGTGAGCACGGGGTGATGGGTGAACGGGACTGGGTGTGAGTTAGGACACGGGGCAGTGAGCACGGGGTGATGGGTGAACGGGACTGGGTGTGAGTTAGGACATGGGGCGGTGAGCACAGGGGTGATGGGTGAACGGGACTGGGTGTGAGTTAGGACACGGGGCAGTGAGCACGGGGGGTGATGGGTGAACGGGACTGGGTGTGAGTTAGGACACGGGGCAGTGAGCACAGGGGGTGATGGGTGAACGGGACTGGGTGTGAGTTAGGACACGGGGCAGTGAGCACAGGGGGTGATGGGTGAACGGGACTGGGTGTGAGTTAGGACACGGGGCAGTGAGCACGGGGTGATGGGTGAACGGGACTGGGTGTGAGTTAGGACACGGGGCAGTGAGCACAGGGGTGATGGGTGAACGGGACTGGGTGCGAGTTAGGACACGGGCCAGTGAGCACGGGGGGCGATGGGTGAATGGGACTGGGCGTGAGTTAGGACACGGGGCAGTGAGCACGGGGTGATGGGTGAACGGAACTGGGTGTGAGTTAGGACACGGGGCAGTGAGCACGGGGGGCGATGGGTGAATGGGACTGGGCGTGAGTTAGGACACGGGGCAGTGAGCACAGGGGGTGATGGGAGAACGGGACTGGGTGTGAGTTAGGACACGGGGCAGTGAGCACAGGGGTTGATGGGTGAGCGGGACTGGGTGTGAGTTAGGACACGGGGCAGTGAGCACGGGGTGATGGGTGAACGGGACTGGGTGTGAGTTAGGACACGGGGCAGAGAGCACAGTGGGTGATGGGTGAGCGGGACTGGGTGTGAGTTAGGACACGGGGCAGTGAGCACGGGGTGATGGGTGAACGGGACTGGGTGTGAGTTAAGGCGCGGGGCAGTGAGTACAGGGGGTGAGGGGTGAAAGGGGCTCGGTGAGAGTTAGGACACGGGGCAGTGAGCACGGGGTGATGGGTGAACGGGACTGGGTGTGAGTTGGGACACGGGGCAGTGAGCACAGGGGGTGATGGGTGAACGGGACTGGGTGTGAGTTAAGGCACGGGGCAGTGAGCACGGGGTGATGGGTGAACGGAACTGGGTGTGAGTTAGGACACGGGGCAGTGAGCACAGGGGGTGATGGGTGAACGGGACTTGGTGTGAGTTAGGACACGGGGCAGTGAGCACAGGGGGTGATGGGTGAATGGGACTGGGTGTGAGTTAGGACACGGGGCAGTGAGCACAGGGGGTGAGGGGTGAAAGGGGCTCGGTGAGAGTTAGGACACGGGGCAGTGAGCACAGGGGTGATGGGTGAACGGGACTTGGTGTGAGTTAGGACACGGGGCAGTGAGCACAGTGGGTGATGGGTGAACGGGACTGGGTGTGAGTTAGGACACGGGGCAGTGAGCACAGGGGGTGATGGGTGAACGGGACTTGGTGTGAGTTAGGACACGGGGCAGTGAGCACAGGGGGTGATGGGTGAACGGGACTGGGTGTGAGTTAGGACACGGGGCAGTGAGCACAGGGGGGTGATGGGTGAACGGGACTGGGTGTGAGTTAGGACACGGGGCAGTGAGCACGGGGTGAGGGGGTGAACAGGACTGGGTGTGAGTTAGCACACGGGGCAGTGAGCACAGGGGGTGATGGGTGAACGGGACTGGGTGTGAGTTAGGACACGGGGCAGTGAGCACAGGGGGTGATGGGTGAACGGGACTGGGTGTGAGTTAGGACACAGGGCAGTGAGCACGGGGTGATGGGTGAACGGGACTGGGTGTGAGTTAGGACATGGAGCAGTGAGCACAGGGGGTGATGGGTGAATGGGACTGGGTGTGAGTTAGGACACGGGGCAGTGAGCACAGGGGGTGATGGGTGAACGGGATTGGGTGTGAGTTAGGACACGGGGCAGTGAGCACAGGGGGTGATGGGTGAATGGGACTGGGTGTGAGTTAGGACACGGGGCAGTGAGCACAGGGGGTGATGGGTGAACGGGACTGGGTGTGAGTTAGGACACGGGGCAGTGAGCACAGGGGGTGATGGGTGAACGGGACTGGGTGTGAGTTAGGACACGGGGCAGTGAGCACAGGGGGTGATGGGTGAACGAGACTGGATGTGAGTTAGGACACGGGGCAGTGAGCACAGGGGGTGATGGGTGAATGGGACTGGGTGTGAGTTAGGACACGGGGCAGTGAGCACGGGGGGTGATGGGTGAACGGGACTGGGTGTGAGTTAGGACACGGGGCAGTGAGCACAGGGGGTGATGGGTGAACGGGACTGGGTGTGAGTTTGGACACGGGGCAGTGAGCACAGGGGGTGATGGGTGAACGGGACTGGGTGTGAGTTAGGACACGGGGCAGTGAGCACAGGGGGTGATGGGTGAATGGGACTGGGTGTGAGTTAGGACACGGGGCAGTGAGCACGGGGGGTGATGGGTGAACGGGACTGGGTGTGAGTTAGGACACGGGGCAGTGAGCACAGGGGGTGATGGGTGAATGGGACTGGGTGTGAGTTAGGACACGGGGCAGTGAGCACAGGGGGTGATGGGTGAACAGGACTGGGTGTGAGTTAGGACACGGGCAGCCGAGTTTTGGATGACCTGAAGTTTACGTAGGGTGGAATGTGGGAGGCCGGCCAGGAGTGGGTTGGAATAGTCAAGTCTGGAGGTAACAAAGGCATTGCTGAGGGTTTCAGCAGCGGATGAGCTGAGGCGGGGCGGAGACCGGCGATGTTACGGAGGTAGAAGTAGGCGGTCTTTGTTATGCTGCAGATATGTGGGGTAGACGGGGGTTTAATGTGCGGGGTTAGCCTGAATCCCACTCCCGGTCTACGCCAGGATTAGCTGGTCCTGTCTGGGGGGTTCAGACCCTGTGTGGCTGGAGTTGATCAGGGTGCTGGAAATCTGGAACTGTCTCCTCCAAAAGGCTGTGGAAACTGAGGGTCAATGGGAGCTTTCAAGACTGAAATGGATAGATTTTAGTTGGTTAAAGGTATCGGAATATGGAGCAAAGGCAAGTAAATGGGGCTGAATGGGCCTCCTCCTGTTCCTGTGTCACAGGCTCGAGGGGCTGAATGGCCTCCTCCTGTTCCTGTGTAACAGGCTCGAGGGGCTGAATGGCCTCCTCCTGTTCCTGTGTAACAGGCTCGAGGGGCTGAATGGGCCTCCTCCTGTTCCTGTGTAACAGGCTCGAGGGGCTGAATGGCCTCTTCCTGTGTAAGATGCTCAAGGGGCTGAATGGCCTCCTCCTGTTCCTGTGTAACAGGCTCGAGGGACTGATTGGCCTCCTCCTGTTCCTGTGTAACAGGGTTGGGCCTGCGCTGAGGGGCGGGTTAGGGCCAGTCCTGTGAATCAGTTGCTGAGACTGAGGATCTATAGACTGAGTCACGCCATGACACACACAGATTATTTAACAGGCTCTGCCCCTGGCCCCAGGTCCCCGGCCCAGGCCCAGGCTCCGGCCCAAGCTCCGGCCAGGCTCAGGCCCAGGCTGCGGTTCAGGCTCCGGCCCAGGCTCCGGCCAGGTTCAGGTTCAGGCCCAGGTTCAGGCTCAGGCCCAGGCTCCGGTTCATGTTCAGGCCCAGGCTCCGGCCAGGCTCAGACCCAGGCTCCGGTTCAGGCCCAGGCTCCGGTTTATGTTCAGGCCCAGGCTCCGGTTTATGTTCAGGCCCAGGCTCCGGCCCAAGCTCCGGCCAGGCTCAGGCCCAGGCTCCGGCCAGGCTCAGGCCCAGGCTCCGGCCAGGCTCTGGCCCAGGCTCCGGTTTATGTTCAGGCCCAGGCTCCGGTTCATGTTCAGGCCCAGGCTCCGGCCAGGCTCAGACCCAGGCTCCGGTTCAGGCCCAGGCTCCGGTTTATGTTCAGGCCCAGGCTCCGGTTCATGTTCAGGCCCAGGCTCCGGTTTATGTTCAGGCCCAGGCTCCGCCCCCGCCCGGCCCAGGCCTTCCTTCAGCTCCCCACAAACAGTTAACAGGAGCTGCTTCTCCTGGAGCTTGCGCTGGCTGCTGCTTCGGTTGTCAGTTTGAGCTGTTGCCAAGAGCCGTCTTGCTCTCCCTGAGGCCCAGAACATGTGAGTCAGAGTTTTGTTAATGAATTGCAGCCGTTCACATCCACTGTGCAGCTCCCCTGAACCAGCTCTGTGCAGGAACAGAGAGACCCGGGACTGTCTGTGCACAAACCTCTGAAGGTGGCGGGGCAAGTTGAGTAGGCTGCTTAAAAAAAAGCATATGAGATCCTGGGCTGTATTAATGGAGACATAGGGGGTGAAATTGGGTGCCTTTGCGCCTCCCGTTAGCGCTCCTGGAGGGTGCCCGGGCGCAGCGCTGACACCCACTCCCGCCGTAATCTGTTTTTTAGTGATGTTGGTTGAGAGAAATCTTGGCCAGGACACCAGGGAGAGCTCCCCTGCTCTTCTTCAGACAGTGGCCGTTGTTAAATCTGTGAATCTTAAGGTATGGTGTTCTTCAATAAATAGACGGAGACTGCAGATTAACAATCAACAGGTGTTTACCGGATGAGGGTAGTCTAAAAACTAACAGTACAAATCCCTACTCAGGGTTTATATACAGGTGTGGTCACTGCCGGTACTACAGTGTACAGGAGCTGTAAAAGTAGTTCTCTCTTAAAGGTACATACACTACAATTCCTCCCCTTTTAGATTAACAGTACCATAACATTCAAATAACAGTTAACACTTTAACATGCACATTAACTGAAATAGTCCATTTATAGACTCAGTCTTTGGGGCGGCTTCCTGATCCTTTCTGGATAGTGCCTTTCCTGAGTGTCTTGTTCTTGGTGCGGAGGCCCCCTGTCGTCGGTTGGTTCATCAGTTTCCGATGCGACTGTTTCTGGGGCAGATGCTACCGGTATGTCGGGTTCATCACCAGGTACGCGAGACATGGGGTTGACTCGTCCCTGTGACGCTAGGATCTGGTCAACATGGCGTCTCACAATGTTCTCCCCAACATCCACTGTGTACATTAATGGCCCCTGCCGTGTGCATATCATCCCTGGTTGCCATTTCTCTGTTCGGTAGTCGCGGGCCAAGACTGGTTGTCCTACATTGAAGCTCCTTGTCGGCTTCTCATTGATGTGCTGGAATTGCTTATTCTCAACATTTCTTCGTACATTTGGTCTGAGCAAATCCAGACGAGATCTCAACCTTCGGTTAAAGAACATCATGGCCGGGGTCTGGTTGGTAACTGCATGTGTCGCATTTCTGTAGGCTAACAGGAAATTGTCCACCTTATGCTGCAGTGGAATGTCGTCATCGCACATGGCCCTTACGGCCTTTTTAAAGGTTTGTACAAACCTCTCAGCCAATCCATTTGTGGCTGGATGATACGGGGCGGATGTGTAATGCCTTACCCCATTCCTTCTCATAAATTTCCGAAACTCTTCGGACACAAACTGTGGTCCGTTATCAGAGCAAATCTGTTCTGGCAAGCTGTTCCTGGTAAAAATGGTCCGTAGGACTGCAATCGTGTTCTCCGTAGTGGTGGAGGACATTTTGATCACCTCAGGCCATTTCGAGTGCGCATCCACTGCTATTAAGAACATTGAGTCCATGAATGGACCAGCAAAATCAATATGCACCCGTTGCCATGGAGAGGAGGGCCACTCCCGTGGGTGTAGAGGGGCATGTGGTGGTGCATTTTGGACCTTCTGGCATCCTGAGCAGCTCTTTGTTAGGTCCTCGATTTGTTGATCGATCCCCGGCCACCACACATAAGCCCTAGCAAGGCTTTTCATTTTCACCCCTCCCAGATGGCCTTCGTGAAGCTCATTGAGCACTCTCTCCCTTAACTTGGGTGGAATTACCACTCGGGATCCACACATCAAGGTCCCCTGGCATACTGACAGCTGTTCTCTTCTGGATGAGAATGCTGGCAACAGTGAGTCGCCATGTGTTGGCCATCCCTTCACCGTCAAATCATATACCCGAGACAGTGTCGGATCATTTCGGGTCTCCTTCTCTATATCCGCGTTAGTTACTGGCAAGCGTTCAATTATCGACGAATAAAATATTTCGATAGGGTCCACTGCTGGTGCTTCCTCCGCAGTAGGCAGTGGCAGGCGTGATAGCC
This sequence comes from Somniosus microcephalus, assembly GCF_052327205.1. Classification (NCBI taxonomy): domain Eukaryota; kingdom Metazoa; phylum Chordata; class Chondrichthyes; order Squaliformes; family Somniosidae; genus Somniosus; species Somniosus microcephalus. The sequence continues at coordinate 250,419,912 of NC_140995.1, read as the reverse complement.
CATCAGCGTTTCCATGCTGTTTCGTGCCCTTATACTCAATTTCATATTGGTGCGCCCCTAGAAAAAGGGACCATCTTTGTAGCCGTTGCGCAGTCATCACCGGAACGCCCTTCTTTGGATTAAAGATGGAGACAAGTGGTTGGTGGTCAGTCAGCAAGGTGAACTTCTGCCCGTGCAAATAGTGGTTGAACTTTTTTTCTCCCCACACTAGGCTGAGGGCCTCCCTGTCAATCTGGGCGTAGTTGCGCTTGGCTGAGGTTAGTGACCGAGACGCAAAGGCTACTGGCCTCTCCAACCCGTCTAGGAATTTGTGCGACAGCACCGCTCCAATACCATAGGGTGATGCATCACACGCCAACCGAATTGGTAGTGCTGGGTTGAAATGAGCCAACACCTCTTTTGATGTGATCAATTCTTTGCACTTCTGGAAAGCTCGTTTACATTCGTCATTCCACTTCCATGGTACCCCCGTTTGCAGTAGGGTGTTCAGTGGGTGTAGTACGGTAGACAAATTTGGTAAGAACTTATGGTAGTAGTTCACCAGCCTGAGGAACGACCTCAGTTGTGACACATTATCCGGTGCTGGAGCCTTGACTACTGCCTCAATCTTTTCAGGGGACTTATGTAACCCCTCTTCATCAATAACGTGGCCACAATACGAGATCTGCTTCTGGAAAAACTTGCATTTGTGGCGATTAGCTCGTAGCCCATATTCCTTCAATCTAGTGAGCACCTGCTCCAGCTTGGCGAGGTGATCACTGTCATTTTCGCCCATGACCAGGATGTCGTCCAAATAACACTGGGTCCCTGGAATCCCTTGCAGGACTTGATCCATTGCCCTTTGTCAAATAGCCGGAGCTGATGCTACCCCGAACACCAGCCGGTTGTATTGGTAGAGGCCTTTGTGAGTGTTGATCGTGAGGTATTTTTTCGATGCTTCTTCTACCTCCATTTGCAGGTACACCTGGGCCAGATCAATCTTAGTGAAGCGTTTTCCTCCAGATAGCGAGGCGAAAATATCTTCAATCCGCGGAAGCGGATATTGTACCGTGTGAAGGACTGGGTTCACTGTCACCTTAAAGTCCCCACAGATGCGAACCTTCTTTGGTTCCCCTGGCGTATTACTCAACGACCTCTTCATTACAGGAATGATGGGTGTAGCCCACTCGCTCCAGTCCACTTTGGACAGTACTCCTGAACGTTCCAAACCTTCCAGCTCTGCTTCGACGGCTGGGCGGATCGCATAAGGCACCGGTCTGGCCGTAAAAAACTTTGGGCTTGCATTTTCCTCTCTTTCGATCGTCGCTGTTATGCCTTTTAGTGTTCCGCGTCCCTCCTGGAACACTTCTTGTGCGTCAGTTAGCATTTTTGACAGTCGTCATCCTTTTTGGCCTCTACCGTCAGTGCCTGTATGGAATGCCAATCTAACTGTATCTTCCGGATCCATTCACGACCCAGTAGTGGTGGTCCCCATCTGGCAATACATATAGGTCTATTTTTGGTGTTTCCTTGCCATTGTATATCACGTTCACCCTTATTTTTCCTTTAGGGTAGACTTTTTGCCCCATGTACGTCTTCAAGACAATCTCTGTATCTTTCAAGGGTATATGTGAGAAAGCCGCTTGTAGTCCCTTCGGTTTATGACTGTTGGGGCTGATCCTGTGTCCAATTCCATTTTCACTTGGACTCCGTCTATCTTGAGCGTGACCCAGATAGTTTGGTGATCCTCCATTTTGATTACCTTATGTAGTTTCAGACAACCCAGCTCCTTGCTTCCAGAGTCTGTATCACTTTTCTGTTCGTCTGAGCTACTGTCCCTCACCTTATGTACCTTTTTGTACTTCTCCTGTGGGGATTTCTTGCTGCTGGTTTTCTTTCCCGACCTGCAGACTCTTGCTATGTGTCCTGCTTTTCCACACTGTCTGCACACTTGGTCCTTGAACCAACAATCCTTCTGGTTGTGTGTTGTTCTGCCGCAGCGATAGCACTTCACTGCTCCATATGACATTTCATTGGTGCCATATTCTTGCGGTCTCCGTTGTATCTCTGCAGCGCCCCGTGCAGCTGCTTCGTGTGATACTGCCGTACTGAAAGCCTTGTCCAGCGTAAGATCCTTTTCCGATAGAAGCCGTTTCTGGGTTCCTTCACTTTGAAGCCCACACACAAACTTGTCCCTTAACGTATCTGCTAGTCCCAATCCAAACTGGCAGCGTTTCGATAGCTTGCGCAGTTCCGTTAAATACTCAGCATTACTTTCGTCTTTATGCTGGTTCCTTTTGTGGAACTTAAATCTTTCTGCTATCAGCAGCGGTGTGGGGTTTAAGTGGTCCTGTAGGATTGACACTATGCTTTAGAAATCCTTTTCCACTGGCTTCTCTGGGGTTATGAGGTTTCGCAGTAAGCCATACATTTTTGCACCCATGGAATTCAACAAAACCAGTGCTTTCCTGGCATCTGGCACTTCATTCGCCTTGCAGTACACCTCAATGCGTTCCACATATGTCGTCCAATCTTCGACTTCATTGTCGAACGCTGTGACACTGCCACTCTTCGGCATCCCTGGGTGTGGTTAGACTGGCTAAAATGGCGTCTCCCGCGCTCTCCCTTCTTCCCGCGCTCGCCCTTCTTCTCCACTGCGGCTTCAAAAATGGCGTCTCCCGCGCTCTCCCTTCTTCTCCGCGGCTCAAATGGCGTCTCCCGAGCTTCCTTCCTTCCCCCGCGGACGCTGCTCAGCCCTTGAGCACTGGCTGCGCTCTGCGCGTTTTCCTGTGCGCCTCTCTCGTTGCCGCCGCTCGGTCCTGAACCCCGGCTGTGCTTTACCCTCTCTCTCTTTTTGTTTTCCGTCGACGCCGCTCGGTCTTCAACCCCCGGCTGCGCCCTGTGCGCTTTACCCTCTCTCTTACCCCGTCGACGCTGCTCGGCCTTTTCTGTGCCGTCGGTCGGCTCCAGCCGCCGCTGTCTGGGAAGTGTCTGCGCCGTACCTGTTGCCAGCCTGTTGCTGGATCGTCGTGGCTGGAGAACCAAGCCCAGCTCTCAACAGCCTCCCCTGCGATGCTCACTCTCTGCCGGATGACTGGGCGGTTCCTCGTGGTCGACGCCCATGCTTCCGGCCTCAACTTTCTTCCACTGTCCTCCAGGAGCGAATCCCTGGGAGGAAATGCAGAGTTGCAGGTAGGTTCGAATCGACCTCGTCACCACTGTTAAATCCGTGAATCTTAAGGTATGGTGTTCTTCAATATATAGACGGAGACTGCAGATTAACAATCAACAGGTGTTTACCGGATGAGGGTAGTCTAAAACCTAACAGTACAAATCCCTACTCAGGGTTTATATACAGGTGTGGTCACTGCCGGTACTACAGTGTACAGCAGCTGTAAAAGTAGTTCTCTCTTAAAGGTACATACACTACAGCCGTGGGATCTTTTACATCCACCTGAGAGAGCAGACGGAGCCTCGGTTTAACGTCTCATCCGAAAGACGGCACCTCCGACAGTGCAGCACTCCCTCAGGACTGACCCTCCGACAGTGCGGCGCTCCCTCAGTACTGACCCTCCAACAGTGCAGCACTCCCTCAGTACCGCCCATCCAACAGTGCGGCACTCCCTCAGTACTGACCCTCCCAACAGTGCAGCACTCCCTCAGTACCGCCCATCCAACAGTGCGGCACTCCCTCAGTACTGACCCTCCCAACAGTGCAGCACTCCCTCAGTACCCGCCCATCCAACAGTGCGGCACTCCCTCAGTACTGCCCCTCTGACAGTGCAGCGCTCCCTCAGTACTGACCCTCCGACAGTGCAGCGTTCCCTCAGTACTGCCCCTCCGACAGTGCAGCGTTCCCTCAGTACTGCCCCTCCGACAGTGCGGCACTCCCTCAGTACTGCCCCTCTGACAGTGCAGCACTCCCTCAGTACTGCCCCTCCGACAGCGCGGCGCTCCCTCAGTACTGCCCCTGCGACAGTGCAGCGCTCCCTCGGTACTGCCCCTGCGACAGTGCAGCGCTCCCTCGGTACTGCCCCTCCGACAGTGCGGTGCTCCCTCAGTACTGCCCCTCCAACAGTGCAGCACTCCCTCAGTACTGCCCCTCCGACAGTGCAGCGCTCCCTCAGTACTGCCCCTCCGACAATGCAGCACTCCCTCTCTACTGCCCCTCCGACAGTGCGGTGCTCCCTCAGTACTGCCCCTCCGACAGTGCAGCGCTCCCTCAGTACTGCCCCTCCGACAGTGCGGCACTCCCTCAGTACTGACCCTCCGACAGTGCGGCGCTCCCTCAGTTTTGATCGAGTAAATAAGGAGAAACTGTTTCCAGTGGCAGGAGGGTCGAGAACCAGAGGACACAGATTTAAGCTGATTGGCAAAAGAACCAGAGGGGAGATGAGGAAACATTTTGTTACGCAGCAGGTTGTTGTGATCTGGAACGTGCTGCCTGAGGGCGGTGGAAGCAGATTCAATAGTAACTTTCAAAAGGGAATTGGAGAAATACTTGAAGGGGAAATATTTACAGGGCTGTGGGGAAAGAGCGGGTTTGTGGGTCTGTTTTTTCTGCCCTTGACCTTCGGGCTGACGGACCTCTGACCCCTGCCATTTACCTGTGACCTGGTGTGACCTCTCTCTCTCTCTCTCTCTCTCTCTCTCTCTCTCTCTCTCTCACAGAGTGAAGGAGCTGCGCGATGTTAATGGGAGTGTCTGCACGGCTACACAAGGAGCGGTTAAAGCGAGAAGGAATGGGATCCTATGATAAGGCCCTCAAGTTCCTTAACCAGGACTACGATGGGCTGAAGCAGGAATGCCTGGAGGACGGAAGCCTCTTCGAAGACCCACCATCGGATTCAAGGAGCTCGCTCCGCACTCCTCCAAAACCCTAGGGATTGTCTGGAAGAGACCGACGGTGAGGAAATACTTCCCCCTGACCCCTCATTATGACCTCTCACCCTCACCCCTCACCCTCACCCCTCACCCTCACCCCGACCCCTCACCCCGACCCCTCACCCCGACCCCGACCCCGACCCCTCACCCCGACCCCGACCCCTCACCCTCACCCTCACCCCTCACCCTCACCCTCACCCCGACCCCTCACCCTCACCCCGACCCCTCACCCTCACCCCGACCCCGACCCCTCACCCCGACCCCTCACCCCGACCCCTCACCCCGACCCCTCACCCCGACCCCTCACCCCGACCCCTCACCCCGACCCCTCACCCCGACCCCTCACCCCGACCCCTCACCCCGACCCCTCACCCCGACCCCTCACCCCGACCCCTCACCCCGACCCCTCACCCCGACCCCTCACCCCGACCCCTCACCCCGACCCCTCACCCCGACCCCTCACCCCCACCCCTCACCCCCACCCCTCACCCCCACCCCTCACCCCGACCCCTCACCCCGACCCCTCACCCCGACCCCTCACCCCGACCCCTCACCCCCACCCCTCACCCCCACCCCTCACCCCCACCCCTCACCCCCACCCCTCACCCCCACCCCTCACCCCCACCCCTCACCCCCACCCCTCACCCTCACCCCCCCCTCCCCTCACCCACCCCCACCCCTCACCCCCACCCCTCACCCTCACCCCCACCCCTCACCCCCACCCCCCACCCCCACCCCCTCACCCCCACCCCTCACCCCCACCCCTCACCCCCACCCCTCACCCTCGACCCGACCCTCTCACCCCCGACCCTCACCCCGACCTCTCACCCCTCACCCCAACCTCTCCCCCTCGCCCTTCGCCCCCCCCACCGTATATGCAATGCACTGTCGGAGGGGAGTACTGATCGAGCGCCGCACTGTCGGAGGGGCAGTACTGAGGGAGCGCAGTACTGAGGGAGCGCTGCAGTGTCGGAGCGCCGCACTGTCGGCGGGGCAGTACTGAGGGAGCGCCGCACTGTCGGCGGGGCAGTACTGAGGGAGCGCCGCACTGTCGGAGGGGCAGTACTGAGGGAGCGCCGCACTGTCGGAGGGGCAGTACTGAGGGAGCGCCGCACTGTCGGAGGGGCAGTACTGAGGGAGCGCTGCACTGTCAGTACAGCAGCGGCAGCAGGCAGGCGGGCCAGCGGGTAATGAGGCGGCTGAGCGGCGGCAGTTAAAAAAGCGGCTCCGCGACCAGGTAGGTTTACTAATCTCCAATCTCCGAGCTCAGAGGGAGAGAGAGAAGTAAAAAGTAATCGAAGTGTGACGTCACCAGAAAGCAAGTAAGTGATTGGTTGGTGAGTATTTCTCTCTTTTTAAACTTTAACTCTGTGGTTTATAGTTTCTAAGGTCTCTCTGGTGTCGCAGGGACTGTTGGTAAACCATTTAACTGTAGTGTAATTGGTGGGATTGATTTGATTTAATTTAATTTCAATTAAGTAAAGGGTAAGTCATGGCAGGACAGCCCGGTGCTGTGGTATGCTCCTCCTGCGCTATGTGGGAACGCAGGGACACTTCCTGTGTCCCTGACAACTACGTGTGCAGGAAGTGTATCCAGCTGCACCTACTGACAGACCACATTGCGGCGCTGGAGCTGCGATTGGATGCATACTGGAGCGTTCGCAATGCTGAGGACATCGTGAATAGCACATTTAGGGAGTTGGACACACCGCAGGTAGAGGTTGGACAGGCAGAAAGGGAACGGGTGACCAACAGACAGCGTACTAGGCGCAGGCAGGTAGTGCAGGGGTCCCCCTGTGGACATCCCCCTCTCAAACAGATACACCGCTTTGCGTACTGTTGGGGGGGGTGGCTTATCAGAGGAAGGCAGCAGCAGCCAACTTCCTGACACCAGGGGTGGCTCTGCTGCACAGGACGGGAGGAAAAAGAGCGGGAGAGCTATAGTAATAGGGGATTCTATTGTAAGGGAAATAGATAGGCGTTTCTGCGGCCGCAAACGAGACTCCAGGATGGTGTGTTGCCTCCCTGGTGCAAGGGTCAAGGATGTCTCGGAGCGGCTGCAGAACATTTTGGAAGGGGAGAGTGAACAGCCAGTTGTCGTGGTGCATATAGGCACCAACGATATAGGTAAAAACCAAGATGAGGTCCTAAAAGCTGAATATAGGGAGTTAGGAGGTAAATTAAAAAATAGGACCTCAAAGGTAGTAATCTCAGGATTGCTACCAGTGTCATGTGCTAGTCAGAGTAGAAATAGAAGGATATTTCAGATGAATACGTGGCTAGAGGAATGGTGCAATGGGGAGGGATTCAAGTTCCTGGGACATTGGAACCGGTTCTGGGGGAGGTGGGACCAGTTCAAACGGACAGTCTGCACCTGGGCAGGGCTGGAACCGATGTCCTAGGGGGAGTGTTTGCTAGTGCTCTGGGGAGGGTTTAAACTAAAATGGCAGGGGGTTGGGAACCTGAGCAGGGAGACAGAGGAAAGGGAAACAAGGATAAAAGCAAAAGATAGGAAGGAGAAAAACAAAGGTGGCAGTCAGAGAAATCAACAGTTTAAATCAAACGTGGCCACAGTAAATAATAATTCTAATAGGTCTAAGAGCGTTAAAAAAACAAACCTGAAGGCTTTGTGTCTTAATGCGAGGAGCATTCGTAATAAGGTGGATGAATTGGCTGCGCAAATAGAGGTAAATGAATATGATATGATTGGGATTACGGAAACATGGCTCCAGGGTGGCCAAGGCTGGGAACTCGAGATCCAGGGGTATTCAATATTCAGGAAAGATAGGCAAAAAGGAAAGGGAGGTGGGGTAGCATTGCTGGTTAAAGAAGGGATTAACACAATTGTAAGGAAGGATATTAGCTCTGATGATGTGGAATCTGTATGGGTAGAATTGAGAAATACCAAGGGGCAGAAAACGTTAGTGGGAGTGGTATATAGACCTCCAAACAGTAAGGCGTAGGTTGGGGATGGCATTAAAAGGGAAATTAGAGAAGCATGCAATAAGGGCACAGCAATCATCATGGGTGACTTTAATCTACATATAGATTGGGCTAACCAAATTAGTAACAATACTGTGGAGGAGGAATTCCTGAAGTGTTTACGGGATGGTTTCCTGGACCAATATGTCGAGGAACCAACCAGAGATCAGGCCATCTTAGACTGGGTATTATGTAACGAGAAAGGATTAATTAGCAGTCTTGTTGTACGAGGCCCCTTGGGTCGGAGCAATCATAATATGATCAAATTCTTCATTAAGATGGAGAATGAAGTAGTTGACTCAGAGACTAGGGTCCTAAATTTAAATAAAGGAAACTACGATGGTCTGAGGTGCGAGTTGGGTAGGATTGATTGGGGAATGTCACTCAAAGGGTTGACGGTGGATAGGCAATGGCAAACATTCAAAGACCGCATGGATGAACTACAGAATTTGTTCATCCCAGTTTGGCATAAAAATAAAAATAAAAAGGTGATTCAACCGTGGCTAACAAGGGAAGTTAGGGATAGCATAAGATCCAAGGAGAGGACATATAAATTGGCCAGAAAAAGCAATAACCCTGAGGATTGGGAGCAGTTTAGGATTCAACAAAGGAGGACAAAGGGATTAAGTAAGAAAGGGAAAATAGAATATGAGAGTAAGCTTGCAGGGAACATAAAAACTGACTGTAAAAGCTTTTATAGATATGTGAAGAGAAAAGGATTGGTGAAGTCAAGCGTAGGTCCCTTGCAGTCAGAATCAGGGGAATTTATAATGGGGAACAAAGAAATGGCAGACCAACTAAATACATATTTTGGTTCTGTCTTCACAAAGGAGGACACAAATAACCTGCCAGAGATGCCGGGGAACATAGGGTCTGATGAAAGGGAGGAACTGAAAGAAATCAGTATTTGTAGGGAAATGGTGTTAGGGAAATTGATGGGATTGAAGGCCGATAAATCCCCAGGGCCTGATAATCTACATCCTAGGGTACTTAAGGAAGTGGCCCTAGAAATAGTAGATGCATTGCTGATCATCTTCCAACATTCGATGGAATCTGGAACAGTACCCATGGATTGGAGGGTAGCTAATGTTACCCCACTATTCAAAAAGGGTAGTAGAGAGAAAACGGGGAATTACAGACCGGTAAGCCTGACATCGGTAGCGGGGAAAATGCTAGAGTCCATTATTAAAGATGTAATAGCAGAGCACTTGGAAAACAGTGACAGGATCGGATAAAGTCAACATGGATTTACAAAAGGTAAATCGTGCTTGACTAATCTACTGGAATTTTTTGAGGATGTAACTGGTAAAATAGATGAGGGAGAACCAGTGGATGTGGTGTATTTGGACTTTCAAAAGGCTTTTGATAAGGTCCCGCATAAGAGATTAGCGTGTAAAGTTAAGGCACATGGGATTGGGGGCAAAGTATTGACTTGGATAGAGAACTGGTTGGCAGACAGGAAGCAAAGAGTTGGAATAAACGGGTCTTTTTCCGAGTGGCAGGCAGTGACTAGTGGGGTACCGCAGGGATCGGTCCTTGGACCCCAGCTATTCATAATCACAGAAATCACAGAAACCCCACAGTGCAGATAGAGGCCATTTCGGCCCATCGAGCCTGCCCCGACACATATCCCACCCTATCCCTGTAACCCCACGCATTTAATCCCCTTAATACTAAGGGTCAATTTATCATAGCCAATCAACCTAACCTACACATCTTTGATCTAGACAAGGGAACTAGATGTAATATCTCCAAATTTGCAGACGACACAAAGCTGGGTGGGCGTGTGTGCTGTGAGGAGCATGTCGTGAAACTCCAGGATGATTTGGACATGTTGGGTAATTGGGCAGAAACATGGCAGATGCAATATAACGTGGATAAATGTGAGGTTATCCACTTTGGTGGCAAAAACAGGAAGGCAGATTATTATCTAAATGGCAGTAGATTGGGAGAAGGGGAAGTGCAACGAGACTTGGGTGTCCTTGTGCACCAGTCGCTGAAGGTAAGCATGCAGGTGCAGCAGGCGGTTAAGAAGGCAAATGGTATGTTGGCCTTCGTAGCGAGAGGGTTCGAGTACAGGAACAAGGATGTCTTGCTGCAGTTGTACAGGGCCTTGGTGAGACCACCTTGAGTATTGTGTGCAGTTTTGGTCGCCTTATCTGAGGAAGGATGTTCTTGCCATGGAAGGAGTTCAGCAAAGATTCACCAGGCTGATACCTGGGATGGCAGGAATGATGTATGAGGAGAGATTGGGTCGATTGGGCTTGTAGTCGCTGGAGTTTAGAAGGGGATCTCATTGAAACTTATAACATTCTGACAGGACTAGACAGACTAGATGCAGGAAGGATGTTCCCGATGGTCGGGGAGTCCAGAAGCAGGGGTCACAGTCTAATGATAAGGGGTAAGCCATTTAGGACAGAGATGAGGAGGAATTTCTTCACCCAGAGAGTGGTGAACCTGTGGAACTCTATACCACAGAAGGCGGTGGAGGCCAGTTTATTAAATATATTCAAGAAAGAGTTGGATACATTTCTTAAGGCTAAAGGGATCAAGGGATATGGGGAGAAGGCAGGGACAGGGTACTGAATTTGGATGATCAGCCATGATCTCATTGAATGGCGGAGCAGGCTCGAGGGGCCGAATGGCCTACTCCTGCTCCTACCTTCTATGTTTCTATGTCAGAGGGGCAGTCCTGAGGGAGCGCCGCACTGTCGGAGGGGCAGCCCTGAGGGAGCGCCGCACTGTCGGAGGGGCAGCCCTGAGGGAGCGCCGCACTGTCGGAGGGGCAGTACTGAGGGAGCGCCGCACTGTCGGAGGGGCAGTACTGAGGGAGCGCCGCACTGTCGGAGGGGCAGTACTGAGGGAGCGCCGCACTGTCGGAGGGCCAGTACTGAGGGAGCGCCGCACTGTCGGAGGGGCAGTACTGAGGGAGCGCCGCACTGTTGGAGGGGCAGTACTGAGGGAGCGCCGCACTGTCGGAGGGTCAGTACTGAGGGAGCGCCGCACTGTCGGAGGGGCAGTACTGAGGGAGTGCTGCACTGTCGGAGGGGCAGTACTGAGGGAGCGCCGCACTGTCGGAGGGGCAGTACTGAGGGAGCGCCGCACTGTCGGAGGGGCAGTACTGAGGGAGCGCCGCACTGTCGGAGGGGCAGTACTGAGGGAGCGCCGCACTGTCGGAGGGTCAGTACTGAGGGAGCGCCGCACTGTTGGAGGGGCAGTACTGAGGGAGCGCCGCACTGTCGGAGGGTCAGTACTGAGGGAGCGCCGCACTGTCGGAGGGGCAGTACTGAGGGAGTGCTGCACTGTTGGAGGGGCAGTACTGAGGGAGCACCGCACTGTCGGGGGGGCAGTACCGAGGGAGTGCCGCTCTGTCGGAGGGGCAGTACTGAGGGAGTGCCGCTCTGTCGGAGGTGCCGTCTTTCAGATGAGACGTTAAACCGAGGCTCCGTCTGCCCCCTCAGGTGGATGTAAAAGATCCCACGGCCGCTGTTGGAAGAAGAGCAGGGGAGCTCTCCCTGGTGTCCTGGCCAATATTTATCCCTCAACCAACATCACGAATAAAGCCAGATGATCTGGTCATTCTCGCATTGCTGTTCATGGGATCTTGCTCTGCGCAAATTGGCTGCCGCGTTTCCTACATCACAACAGTGACCACAATTCAGAAACTCCTCCATTGTCTGAGAAACCTTCTGGGACACCCGGAGGTGGTGAAAGGCGCTGGGAGTCTGTCTGCCCTTTATCGGAGTTACTGATCTCTCCCATTCTCTCTAGGAAATTGCTGCCGATCCACAGTTCATTCTCGGTGGAGCATCTCGAACAGATGTGTGTCAGGGAGCGCTAGGTAAGTCCTGGGAACTGAGGTCTGCGAACCGTATCTCTCTATCTAAATCCCTGTACCTGCCCTGGGAGTGTTTGATGGGACAGTGTAGAGGGAGCTTTACTCTGTATCTAACCCGTGCTGTACCTGCCCTGGGAGTGTTTGATGGGACAGTGTAGAGAGAGCTTTGCTCTGTATCTAACCCGTGCTGTACCTGCCCTGGGAGTGTTTGATGGGACAGTGTAGAGGGAGCTTTACTCTGTATCTAACCCGTGCTGTACCTGCCCTGGGAGTGTTTGATGGGACAGTGTAGAGCGAGCTTTACTGTGTCTGGGTTGGGACTGTGCCCCTCGCTCCTCTTTCTCTGATGTTTGGGTTGGATACTGGCGACAGGAAACAAGCAGCAGGAAGTAGGAGCTTTTGGATCGGGTTAGAGCCGGAAACAGATGGAGATTCTCAAGCAGCAGACTTTGGGACAGACCATGGGAGTGAGGGCGAGTCTAGGACAAACCCGGGAGTGAGGGCGAGTCTGGGACAGACCCGGGATTGAGGGAGACCCGGGACAGACCCGGGAGTGAGGGCGAGTCTGGGACAGACCCGGGAGTGAGGGAGACTCGGGACAGACCCAGGTAGTGAGGGAGACTCGGGACAAACCCGGGAGTGAGGGAGACTCGGGACAGACCCGGGATTGAGGGAGACTCTGGACAGACCCGGGAGTGAGGGCGAGTCTGGGACAGACCCGGGAGTGAGGGAGACTCGGGACAGACCCGGGAGTGAGGGAGACTCGGGACAGACCCGGGATTAAGGGAGACTCGGGACAGACCCGGGAGTGAGGGTGAGTCTGGGACAGACCCGGGAGTGAGGGAGACTCGGGACAGACCTGGGTAGTGAGGGAGACTCGGGACAGACCCGGGAGTGAGGGCGACTCGGGACAGATCCGGGATTGAGGGAGACTCGGGACAGACCCAGGAGTGAGAGAGAGTCTAGGACAGACCCGGGCGTGAGGGATACTCGGGACAGACCCGGGAGTGAGGGAGACTCTGGACAGACCCGGGAGTGAGGGAGACGCGGGACATACCCGGGAGTGAGGGAGACTCGGGTCAGACCCGGGAGTGAGGGAGACTCGGGACAGACCCGGGAGTGAGGGAGACTCGGGACAGACCCGGGAGTGAGGGAGACTCGGGACAGACCCGGGAGTGAGGGAGACTCGGGACAGACCCGGGAGTGAGGGAGACTCGGGACAGACCCGGGAGTGAGGGAGACTCGGGACAGACCCGGGAGTGAGGGAGACTCGGGACAGACCCGGGAGTGAGGGAGACTCGGGACAGACCCGGGAGTGAGGGAGACTCGGGACAGACCCGGGAGTGAGGGAGACTCGCGACAGACCCGGGAGTGAGGGAGACTCGGGACAGACCCGGGAGTGAGGGAGACTCGGGACAGACCCGGGAGTGAGGGAGACTCGGGACAGACCCGGGAGGGAGGGAGAGTCAGGGGCGAACCCTGTCCGGAGCCCCTGGGAGGGGGTGAGGGACAGTCTCTGTGTGTGGGCACCTCGTTTTCCCCTCGTTCTCCATGACCCTGCTCCTCACGGTGAGCACTCAGGGCTGGGAGTGCGAGCCACTCCCTTAGAGCACTGGGCACAGGAATCAGTCAAACATTCACACTCACTCTCTCTCTCTGTCTCTCTCTGTCTCTCTCTGTCTCTCTCTCTCTCTCTGTCTCTCTCTGTCTCTCTCTGTCTCTCTCTCTCTCTCTCTCTGTCAATTCAATTCAATTCAATTCAATTCAAATCGCTTTATTGGCATGACAAGTTACATCTTATGTTGCCAAAGCATCGGAAAACATTCATGTTTGTTCACAAAAATACAGATCTATCCATACAACAGATATATCCCTGAGTGTATAAATATATACTTTCATATAATTTATATATACTCTTTTCTTATATTTACTGGTTGTCCCTCTGTTTATGGCAAGCTGTAACATAGTGTGCCGCTAGTGTTACGCAATTTCTCTCTTCCCCTAGTAGGTATGGGAGTTTTTGGTCGTCATTCAAATTTCTGAATTCCGGGCATATTTTTCTGAATTTTGGGTAGAAATTCTCCCTTATGTCCTGATATTTTCTACAAGCTGTGAGGAAGTGCATCTCTGTCTCCACCACTCCCTGACTGCAGTGAGAGCATATCCTGTCCTCTCTTGGCAGCCGGGTCTGTCTGTGTCTACCTTTTTCGATCGCCAGGTTATGTTCACTAAGTCTGTACATTGTCAAGGTTTTTCTCAGTTTGCTATCCTTTACCATGGTCAGGTAATCAGCCATGTTGTATTGTCTGTTTAGGGCCAAGTAGCAATTGAGTTTGCTTTGGGTTTTTGTTGTTTCTGCCCAATATGACAGATATTTTTCCTTTTGCTTAGCGACGATTGTGTTGGGTCGAATTCTTTGTGTTACGCTGTCACTGTCCTGGGGCTGGTTATTGTTAGTAGTTACTTCACTGAGTCCCAGGACTAGTTGACTGAGGGTATTCTTCTTTATGGTCCTCTCTTGGCATTTCAGGGCTTCGTAGTGATAGCATTGGGGGTTGCTCATTTCTAGGTGTTTCCAAAATTTGGTGGCTCTTTTTTGGATAGTGATTATTAATGGATATTGGCCTAGTTCTGCCCTGCATGCATTGTTTACGGTTTTCCTTTGAGTCCGGAGGATACTTTTACAGAATTCTGCATGTAGGATCTCAATTGGGTGTTTGTCCCATTTTGCAAATTCTTGTTGTGTTAGCGGTCCCCACACCTCACTGCCATAGAGTGCAATTGGTTCAATTACTGATTTGAAAATTTTGAGCCAAATGCTAATTGGGATTTCTATTTGGATTGATTTTTTAATGGCATAGAAAGCCCTTCTTGCTTTCTCTTTCAGTTCATTCACAGCCAGTTTGAAATTTCCCGTAGAACTGATTTTTAAGCCCAAGTATGTGTAGTTCGTGGTTTGTTCAATTTTGGTTGTTCCTAGTGTGAGATTTATTTTGGGTCCCTGATGTCTGAATCTTTGCTGGAACACAAGGACTTTGGTTTTTTGGGGATTTATTGTCATGGCCCAAGTCTGGCAGTATGACTCCAGCAGATCCAGGTTCTGCTGTAGACCCTCCTTAGTTGGTGACAGCAGAACCAGGTCGTCTGCATAGAGGAGGAATTTAACCTTGGATTCATATAGGGTGAGGCCAGGTGCTGTAGATTGTTCAAGTCTGTCTCTCTCTGTCTCTCTCTGTCTCTCTCTGTCTCTCTCTCTCTCTCTGTCTCTCTCTCTCTGTCTGTGTCTCTCTGTCTGTGTCTCTCTGTCTGTGTCTCTCTGTCTGTGTCTCTCTGTCTGTGTCTCTCTGTCTGTGTCTCTCTGTCTGTGTCTCTCTGTCTGTGTCTCTCTGTCTGTGTCTCTCTGTCTGTGTCTCTCTGTCTGTGTCTCTCTGTCTGTGTCTCTGTCTGTGTCTCTCTGTCTGTGTCTCTCTGTCTGTGTCTCTGTCTGTGTCTCTGTCTGTGTCTCTGTCTGTGTCTCTCTCTCTGTGCCTCTCTCTCTGTGCCTCTCTCTCTGTCTCTCTCTCTCTGTCAAATCCAATTCAAATTCAAATGCTTTATTGGCATGAAAGTTTACAGGGAACCATATTGCCAAAGCTTACATAACAAAAAGTACAGGTTTCCAACATTCTGTAGGTGTCAAACGTTTTTGACCCTCGTTGGGTACAGACAGTATTAATTTTAAACAGTCGTTGACCCTCGTTGGGTGCATTCAGTATTAATTTAAAACAGTCGTTGGGTACATTCGGTATTAATTTAAACATTTTTAGAGTATATATGCTATGGGTGTGCTCGTTAGTCACTCACTGTTCCTCAGGTTGTGACATGTTGTTACATATTGGGCACCAAGATATGGTCTGTCTCCTTCCCCCAGGATTATTCTTAATTTTGACAGGTCATCCAACTCTTTGAAATCTGGGGTTGTAAGGCTGAGCTTGTCAAAATATATGTTTCTTGTTTTGTTGAATTTTTCGCATTTTAGGAGGAAGTGCACCTCTGTCTCAACCTCGCCGGCCAGACAGTGATCACATATTCTATTCTCTCTAGGCTGCCAGGATTTCTTGTATCTTCCTTTTTCAATTGCCAGTTGGTGGTCGCTTAGTCTGTATCTGGTGAGGGTCTGTCTCTGTTTTGTGTCTCTGATGGTCGAGAGATAGTCTACCAGTTTATATTCTCTTTTTAGGGCCTGGTAGCATTCTAATCTGCTTTGGCTTTTGGTTATTTTGTTCCAATGTTCCAGGTAGGTTTCTTTGCATTGTTTAATGATTTGGTTCACTCGGATTGGTGTTTGGAGAGCAGTGTTGGTCTGGGACTGGTCAGGATCCGGCTGGGTAGGAGTACTTAGTTTCAGTAACAACTGACTCAGGGGACTCATTTCTGGGTTCAGCTCTTGGGTCTGGAGGGCTTTAAAATGAAGGGTGTCTGGGGAACTAGATTTGAGGTGATTTAGAAAGTTTAGTGCTCGTTTTTGGATGTTTATTATCAGTGGGTATCTGCCTAGTTCGGCTCTACATGCATTTGTTGGTGTTTTCCTTTGGGTGCGAAGAATGCTTCGGCAAAATTCTGCATGTAGGTCTTCTATTGTGTGTTTTTCCCATTTAGTGTAGCTATGGTGATTGAGTGGGCCCCATACTTCACTACCATACAGTGCAATGGGCAGGATTATACTATCAAATATTTTGAGCCAGATTTTGATTGGAATTTGGATGTTGTAGAATTTTCTTTTTATTGCATATAGGGCTCTTCGGGCTTTTTCTTATAGTGCATTCACTGCTATGCTGAAGCTCCCTGATGCTGTAATGGTTAGACCAAGGTAAGTGTAGGTCATAGTGTGTCCTATGATGGTATCACTGAGAGTAAACTGGTATTTGTTTTCCTGACATCTGGGCCTTTTTTGAAAAATCATGATGTTGGTTTTCTTTAGATTTACTGTCAGGGCCCAATTTTGGCAGTATTTGTCGAGTAGTTCTAAATTTTGCTGTAATCCCTGTTCTGTGGGAGACAGCAGAACCAGGTCGTCCGCATGGAACAGGGATTTCACTTCCCCATCCAGGAGACAGAGACCCGGTGACTCCCTCTCTGTCTCCCTCTCTGTCTCCCTCTCTGTCTCCCTCTCTGTCTCCCTCTCTGTCTCCCTCTCTGTCTCCCTCTCTCTCTCCCTCTCTGTCTCCCTCTCTCTCTCCCTCTCTCTCTCCCTCTCTCTCTCCCTCTCTCTCTCCCTCTCTCCCTCCCTCTCTCCCTCCCTCTCTCCCTCCCTCTCTCCCTCCCTCTCTCCCTCCCTCTCTCCCTCCGTCTCTCCCTCCGTCTCTCCCTCCGTCTCTCCCTCCGTCTCTCCCTCCGTCTCTCCCTCCGTCTCTCCCTCCGTCTCTCCCTCCGTCTCTCCCTCCGTCTCTCCCTCCGTCTCTCCCTCCGTCTCTCCCTCCGTCTCTCCCTCCGTCTCTCCCTCCGTCTCTCCCTCCGTCTCTCCCTCCGTCTCTCCCTCCGTCTCTCCCTCCGTCTCTCCCTCCCTCTCTGTCTCCCTCTCTGTCTCCCTCTCTGTCTCCCTCTCTGTCTCCCTCTCTGTCTCTCTCTCTCTGTCTCTCTCTCTCTGTCTCTCTCTCTCTGTCTGTCTCTCTCTCTCTGTCAAATTCAAATTCAAATGCTTTATTGGCATGAAAGTTTACAGGGAACCATATTGCCAAAGCTTACATAACAAAAAGTACAGGTTTGCAACATTCTGTAGGTGTCAAACGTTTTTGACCCTCGTTGGGTACAGACAGTATTAATTTTAAACAGTCGTTGACCCTCGTTGGGTGCATTCAGTATTAATTTAAAACAGTCGTTGGGTACATTCGGTATTAATTTAAACATTTTTAGAGTATATATGCTATGGGTGTGCTCGTTAGTCACTCACTGTTCCTCAGGTTGTGACATGTTGTTACATATTGGGCACCAAGATATGGTCTGTCTCCTTCCCCCAGGACTATTCTTAATTTTGACAGGTCATCCAATTCTTTGAAATCTGGGGTTGTAAGGCTGAGCTTGTCAAAATATATGTTTCTTGTTTTGTTGAATTTTTCACATTTTAGGAGGAAGTGCACCTCTGTCTCAACCTCGCCGGCCAGACAGTGATCACATATTCTATTTTCTTTAGGTTGCCAGGATTTCTTGTATCTTCCTTTCTCTCTCTCTCCCCCCTCCCCCTCTCTCAATTCAGTTCAATTCAATTCAAATCGCTTTATTGGCATGACGAGGTACATCTTATGTTGCCAAAGCATCGAAAAACATTCATGGTTGTACACAAAAATACAGATCTATCCATACAGTGTACAAACAGATATATTCCCGAGTGTATAAATATACATTCATATAATTTGTATATACTCTTTTCTTATATTTAGTGGTTGTCCCTCTGTTTATGGCAAGCTGTAATATAGTGTGCCGCTAAGGTTACACAATTTCTCTCTTCCCCTAGTAGTTATGGGAGTTTTTGGTCGTCATTCAAATTTCTGAATTCCGGGCATATTTTTGTGAATTTTGGGTAGAAATTCTCCCTTATACCCTGATATTTTCTACAAGTTGTGAGGAAGTGCATCTCTGTCTCCACCACTCCCTGACTGCAGTGAGAGCATATCCTGTCCTCTCTTGGTAGCTGGGTCTGCCTGTGTCTATCTTTTTCGATCGCCAGGCTATGTTCACTAAGTCTGTACATTGTCAAGGTTCTTCTCAGTTTGCTATCCTTTACCATGGTCAGGTAATCAGCTATGTTGTATTGTCTGTTTAGGGCCAAGTAGCAATTGAGTTTGCTTTGGGTTTTTGTTGTTTCTACCCAATATGACAGATATTTTTCCTTTTGCTTAGTGACGATTGTGTTGGGTCGAATTCTTTGTGTTACGATGTCACTGTCCTGGGGCTGGTTATTAGTAGTGTTAGTAGTTACTTCACTGAGTCCCAGGACTCTCTCTCTGTCTCTCTCTCTCTTTCTCCTCTCTGGTGTCTATCTGATCTTTGGCCCCTCCCCCACATTCCTATCCAGTGACACATGCAGACTGTTTTAATCTGGATGGGTTGGGTGTGGCTGTGACTTAGTTTAAAGGCACAAGCCCGTTTTCTCCCCCCCGCCCCAACTCCGAAGGCACTGATTCTCTCCTGGGGTTCACTGCACCCCTCACCCCAGGGGAGGGAGCGACTCTACCTCAGGGGTCACTGAATGTGGGGCATATAAATCACGTTCGGGGTGTAAGATCAGGAGCCATGGTGTGGAGATGCCGGAGTTGGACTGGGGTGGACAAATGTAAGAAGTCACACAACACCAGGTTATAGTCCAACAGCTTTATTTGAAGTCACAAGCTTTCGGAGCGCTGCTCCTTCGTCAGGTCTCCCTCTCTGTCTCTCCCTCTCTGTCTCTCTCTCTCTGTCTCTCTCTGTCTCTCTCTCTCTCTCTCTCTCTCTGTCTCTCTCTCTCTGTCTCTCTCTCTCTGTCTCTCTCTCTCTCTGTCTCTCTCTCTGTCAAATTCAAATTCAAATGCTTTATTGGCATGAAAGTTTACAGGGAACCATATTGCCAAAGCTTACATAACAAAAAGTACAGGTTTCCAACATTCTGTAGGTGTCGCTCTCTCTCTCTCTCTGTCGCTCTCTCTCTCTCTCTGTCGCTCTCTCTCTCTCTCTGTCGCTCTCTCTCTCTCGCTCTCTCTCTGTCGCTCTCTCTCTCTCTCTCTGTCGCTCTCTCTCTCTCTCTCTGTCGCTCTCTCTGTCGCTCTCTCTCTCTCTGTCGCTCTCTCTCTGTCGCTCTCTCTCTCTCTGTCGCTCTCTCTCTCTCTCTCGCTCTCTCTCTCTCTGTCGCTCTCTCTGTCGCTCTCTCTCTCTGTCGCTCTCTCGCTCTCTGTCGCTCTCTCTCTCTCTGTCGCTCTCTCTCTCTCTGTCGCTCTCTCTCTCTCTGTCGCTCTCTCTCTCTCTCTGTCGCTCTCTCTCTCTGTCGCTCTCCAATTCAATTCCAATTCCAATTCAAATGCTTTATTGGCATGAAAGTTTACAGAGAACCATATTGCCAAAGCTTACATAGCAAAAAGGTACAGTTTTCCAACATTCTGTAGGTGTCAATCGATTTGACATTTGTTGGGTACATACAATATTACTTTTAAACAATATTAATTTTCAACAGTCTTTGTACTTCATTTGGTACGTTCAATATTAATTTTAAACAGTCTTAATTTTAAACAGTCCTCAGGTTGTGACATGTTGTTACATATTTGGCCCCAAGGTATGGTCTGTCTCCTTCTCCTAGGACTAATCTCAATTTTGACAGGTCATCCAATTCCTTGAAATCTGGGGTTGTTTGGCTTAGCTTGTTGAATAATATGTTTCTTGATGTGTTGAATTTTTCGCATTTTAGGAGGAAATGCATCTCTGTTTCAACCTTGCCGGCCAGACATTGATCGCATATTCTATTCTCTCTAGGCTGCCAGGATTTCTTGTATCTGCCTTTTTCAATTTCCAGTTGGTGGTCGCTTAGTCTGTACCTGGTGAGGGTCTGTCTCTGTTTTGTGTCTCTGATGGTCGTGAGGTAGTCTGCCAGTTTATATTCTCTTTTTAGGGCCCGGTAACATTCTAATCTGCTCTGGCTTTCGGTTATTTTGTTCCAATGTTCCAGGTAGGTTTCTTTGCATTTTTTAATGATTTGGTTCACTCGGATTGGTGTTTGGACGGCTGTGTTGGTCTGGGGCTGGTCAGGGTCCGGTTGAGTACTTAGTTTCAGTAGCAGCTGACTCAGGGGACTCTTTTCTGGGTTTAGCTCTTGGGTCTGAAAGGCTTTGAAATGAAGGGTGTCTGGGGAGCTAGATTTGAGGTGATTTAGGAAGTTTAGTGCTTGTTTTTGGATGTTTATTATCAGTGGGTATCTGCCTAGTTCGGCTCTGCATGCATTTGTTGGCGTTTTTCTTTGGGTGCGAAGGATGCTTCGGCAGAATTCTGCATGTAGGGCTTCTATTGTGTGTTTTTCCCATTTAGTGTAGCTTTGGTGATTTAGCGGGCCCCATACTTCACTACCGTACAGTGCAATGGGCAGGATTATGCTGTCAAATATTTTGAGCCAGATTTTGATTGGGATTTGGATGTTGTAGAATTTTCTTTTTATTGCATATAGGGCTCTTCGGGCTTTTTCTTTTAGTGCATTCACTGCTATGCTGAAGCTCCCTGATGCTGTAATAGTTAGACCAAGGTAGGTGTAGCTCATAGTGTGTCCTATAGTGGTATCACTGAGGGTAAACTGGTATTTGTTTTCCTGACATCTGGGCCTTTTTTGAAAAATCATGATGTTGGTTTTCTTTAGATTTACTGTTAGAGCCCAATTTTGGCAGTATTTGTCGAGTAGGTCTAGTTGTTGCTGTAATCCCTGTTCTGTGGGAGACAGCAGAACCAGGTTGTCCGCATAGAACAGGGATTTCACTTCTCCATCCAGGAGACGGAGACCTGGTGACTCGCTTTGCTCCAGCATGTCTGCTAATTCATTTATGTATATGTTGAACAGGGTCGGGCTCAAATTGCAGCCCTGCCGGACGCCTCTTCTCTGGGTGAAGAAATCGGTGCGTTTGTCTCCAATTTTGACCCCGCATTTGTTTTTCAGATACATTGATTTAATAAGGTCATAGACTTTGCCCCCTATTCCACACTGAAGAAGTTTATAATAGAGCCCTTCGTGCCATATAGAGTCAAAGGCTTTCTTGAAGTCGATGAAACAGGCGAATATTTTCCCATTTTTTGTTTGGTGTATATGTTTTTCAATGAGGGTGTGAAGGGTATAGATATGGTCGGCGGTGCGGTGTTTTGGAAGAAAGCCTATTTGGTTTTTTCCTGAGGATATTATGTTTGTTAAGAAAATCAAGTAATCTACTATTTAGAATACTGCAGAATAACTTCCCTAGACAACTGTTGACACAGATGCCGTGGTAGTTATTTGGGTCTGATTTGTTTCCACTTTTATATATGGGGGAGATTAGTCCTTGGCACCAGATATCGGGAAAACAGCCTGAACGTAATATGATGTTGAATAATTTGAGTACCGCACCCTGCATCTCCATATTGCTGAACTTGAGCATTTCATTTTTGATGTTGTCTGGGCCACAGGCTTTCTTTAGGTGGAGAGATTTTGTTTTTGTGGCCAGTTCTTTCCATGTGATTGGGGAGTCTAGAGGGTTTTGGTTGTCTTTAATTGTTGCTTCTAATGTGTGGAGTTTTTCTGTGACCTGATGTTGACTTGGGTTTGTTTCGTTTATTGGGATGTCTTTGTAGAGGTTTTCAAAATGTGTTCTCCAGATGTCGCCATCTTGGATTGGTAATGCTTGCAATTGTGTTGTACTCAGGTTATTCCACATTTCCCAGAATTGTTTTGGATTGGTGGAGTTTTCAATTTCTTCGAGTATTTTGTGGGTATAGTTTTGTGTTTTGTTCCTAATGGTGTGTTTATATCTTTTGAGGGTTTCATTGTATCTAGTACGTAGGTCCGGATTGTTTGGTTGGCGATGCTTTTGGTTTGATATTTTTCTCAGGTCTTTTCTGGCATTTTTGCATTCGTGGTCAAACCATTTCTTATTTTTATTTTGTCTTTTGTGACGCTTCCTCTTCTGTTTCACAAGGTCGGCTTTTACAGCTGCCTCATGGAAGATCATATTTATATCCTCTATGGCCATGTTTACACCATCTCTGGTGATCTCGTATGGGTTTTCTTTAAATTTTGATATTTTACTTGTGAGATCAGGTGACTTTAGTGCTGTGATGAATTTTTCTCCACTGTCTGGGGCCCATCTGTATGTCTGGTTTATTTTATGGAGCTTACTGGGTTCCTTTTTTGTGTCTGTAGTTTGGGCAGAAAGTTTAAGGTACATATTTATTTGGTTATGGTCTGAGAGGGGGGATTGCTGCCTGACAGTGAATGAGTTGATATCGCAGGGGTCCAGGTCAGTGATTGTATAGTCCACCACACTAGACCCAAGAGTTGAGGAGTATGTGAGTCTCCCTAGGGAGTCCCCTCTGAACCTACCGTTAACTATGTACAGGCCTAAGGCTCGGCAGAGTTGCACTACCTACGATCAAGGTTGTTCCGATTTGCGATGGCTGGTGTGACATCTAAAGGGGTCTGGCCAAACACATGGTTGTTTCCCTGTGGGTCTATGAAGTCAGGTTCACAACCGGTCCTTGCATTTAGGTCCCCACATATTATCACCTTTCCTTGGGCCTGGAAATGGCTGATTTCCATGTGGAGAGTATCAAATAACTCCTCTTCGAAATATGGCGATTCTATTGGAGGTATGTAGATCGCACATAAGTAAACATCTTTTTTTGCTATTCCTATATTTTTATCTAGTTTTAGCCATACGTGTGATTTTCCCTGTTTTACCGGTGAGATGTGTTTGTCCAGTTCTCCCTTATACCACACCAATATTCCCCCGGAGGTTCTGCCCTTGCGTGTTTTAGTGTTCTTTACTGAGGGCACAATGATTTCATGGTACATTGGAGGACAGTGGGTCGGCACGTCCTTTTGGCACCATGTTTCTGTTAACACAATTATATCAATGTCTTTTATAGCTTTTAGGAATTCAGGGTCTGTACTCTTCATCCCAAAAGTTGAGGAGCGGAGGCCCTGGATATTCCAGCAGCTTATGTGGAAAGAACGCATTTATATAGTTCAAAAAAACGAAATAAAATGGACCTATTTTGTGGGATGAGTGTGGAAACACTATTTTCTATAATGCTAAATGATGATTTAGTATAAATTTCATGAGGCATGCACATATAGCTATCTAATAATAGTAATAATACTGATAAGATAACAATAATGATAATGATAAATAACAATATTAATAATTTCTCCAGCTTTCTATCAGGCTGTTCAGCATTGTCATGATCTTTCTCAGTTCTTGGTCTACAGTCTGTGGTCTAGAGGGGGGTCTTGGGTCAGGTATAAAAGCACGGTTCTGTTGTTGGTTTTGTATAGGGGGGTGGGGGACATTGGTGGTCCTGTTTGGGCTCCCAATGGTAGAGGGGGTGGGAGGGCTGCGTCTTTTGGCAGTGTTTATGAGGTTTCTTGCGAAGACCCACATCCGCTGTTTGAGTAGATGTATTTCGTCATAGAGGTCCCTTGTGTTGATGTTTGGATGATGGGCCAGGGAGACGTTGGGGAAGACAGAACATCTCGTGTCGATCTCCCTGTTGGTGTTGTGGATTATATAGGCTGGGGTGTCCTTTCTGGGCAGTAGTGTGGAGATCACGATCCGCGCCTCGGGGAATTCCCTGCTGGCCTTTTCCGCCATCCTGCTCACCGCCCTAGCAGTGCCTTCCTGTAGGGTGCGTAGGTCGTTCGTGCCTGTGTGGATCACAATCCATTTGGGGCTTCCAAGGGATTCTTTGTTCAGGATCTTCATTGCTTGGTCTGTGTTGCTGCACCATTTTTTCAGGACTTGATGGTCTGGGAACAGCCTCTGGGGGTCCAGAAACTTTCCGTTGGAGTCGGTCAGCAGGACCGCCTGAGGGGCTGGTTTTTCAGACTGGGTAACAGTAGTCTGGGTAGGACTCGCCTGGTGGCTGGTTGTTGGCTGGGTTTCTGGGATATGTTGTGTGGCAGGAGCGGGGTTTGGGGCTTTCGGTGTGTCCTCGTTTGGGGGGGTATCTGTCGGTTTTTGTGTTCCTGTGTGTGAGGACTGGGTAGCAGTAGTCTGGGCATGACTCGACTGAGGGCTGGTTGGAGCGGGGTTTGTGGCTTTCGGTGTGTCTTCGTGTGGGGTGGCATCCGGCGGGTTCTGTGTCCTTGTGTGTGTTGTTTTTGTGTCCTCAGGTTTTTGGACCTTAAGAGGTTTGTGTTGCCTGCTGAGCCTTTCTACGGTCTCCTTCGTTTTGTTTAGTTGAGTACGGAGTTCTTTGATCTCATTTCTTTGCTCCTCTATGGTCTTTCTCAGCTTGTGGATGGTGGACTCGTGTTCCGTTTTTAGCTGTTTGAATTCCTCCTTCAAATTCTTGGCCAGTGTTTCTCTGTATTCGTTGAAATCAAGTTCTAGTTTGGCCAGATTCTCTTTCATCATTTTGTTTTCGTTGAGAGGTGTGGGGGGGGGTGGAGATGGACAGGGAGGTGTTTTCCTCTGCTGGTCTCTTCTTCTTCCTCCACTTGGCTCTCATCATCCTCTGTTCGACTCTCTTTTGCTTCCTGTCCATTGGTCCTCTTTGTGTCTGTCTTAGTTTTCAACTGGGGGAATTCCTTTTCGAAGGAGTCCAGATTTTCCACATTCCCCTGTATCATGATCTTTCTATTTTTGTTGTAGTAGCTTATGGTTAGCAGGGGGTCATCTTTATCTAGGTTTCCATCTTTACATATTTTCAGTCTGCCTCCACTGCCAATACCTTCACTGGAGACGTATGCGTAGTGTTTTTGTAAAGTCTCCTTCCAGGAGGTGACGTATTCGGTGTAGAATATGAGGTTGTTCTTCAGCTTAGTCCCTTTGTGTGTGGTATAGTCAACGTAGAGGATCTCTGGGTTATTTTTTAGTGTTGTGTACTTGTATTTTTCCTTTGCTTTATTTTTTGTGCATTGCTCAGGATATATCATTTCCCTGCTCATTGTAGTCGTTTGTTTTTTGTCTCAGATAGATAACTTTTTTTTTTCTCTTTTTTTGTGTCGTGTTCCACCTTAGCCCACTTTTAGGTCCAAAATTGGGAGTTTTTCAGGGGTTCATCTTTGATATAGCTGCTCTTAAAGGTTTATCTTTCTCTTTCTCTCACAGGCTCTTGGTTCGGGTAGTTTATCGTTTCTCTCGGGTTTCTATTCCTTTTCCTCGCGGGTTTGTTGTTCTTTTTTCTGGTTTTTTTCGAACTAAATTTAAATAAAATTAAACTTTTTCCGAACTAACTTTAACTAAAATGAAACTTAGGTAGAATTAGGTAAAACTTATTTCTCCGGTTTTTTTTCCTCTTCCGACTCTCTCACTCGCTCTCCGGGTCTCGGACTCGCTCTCTCTCTCTGTGCTCCAAACTCGTCCACTCTCCGTGCCCCGGACTCATTCGCTTTCCGCGCTCTGGGCGGATCTCCTCGCGTCGTCGTGTCGGTCTCAGGCCCCCGGGTTCTTTGACTCACCAGGCTGTTTTCTGCCCTGGTCTCCCGGTCTCCGTTCCCGCGGTCTCTGGGCCTCGCGGTCTCGGGTTCACCCTCCCCAGGCCTCTTACTCGTTTTCCCGGTTCGGGCCGCTCCTCCCGTTCTCCGACCTCGCGGTCTCGGGTTCGCCCTCCCCAGGCCTCTTACTCGTTTTCCCGGTTCGGGCCGCTCCTCCCGTTCTCCGACCTCGCAGTCTCGGGTTCGCCCTCCCCAGGCCTCTTACTCGTTTTCCCGGTTCGGGCCGCTCCTCCCGTTCTCCGACCTCGCGGTCTCGGGTTCGCCCTCCCCAGGCCTCTTACTCGTTTTCCCGGTTCGGGCCGCTCCTCCCGTTCTCCGACCTCGCGGTCTCGGGTTCGCCCTCCCCAGGCCTCTTACTCGTTTTCCCGGTTCGGGCCGCTCCTCCCGGTCTCCGATCCCGCGGTCTCTGGGCCTCGCGTTCTCGGGTTCACCCTCCCCAGGCCTCTTACTTACTGTCCTGGTTCGGGCTGCTCCTCCCGGTCTCCGGTCTCGCGGTTCAGGCCTCTGTTTCTCTCTCTCTCCAGCTTTCTCTGTCTCTCTCTCGCCAGCTTTCTCTGTCTCTCGCCAGCTTTCTCTATCTCTCTCTCGCCAGCTTTCTCTGTCTCTCTCTAGCCAGCTTTCTCTGTCTCTCTCTCCAGCTTTCTCTGTCTCTCTCTCCAGCTTTCTCTGTCTCTGTCTCTGTCTCTCACGCTCCCAATCTCCCTCTCTCTCAGTCCAAGTCTCTCTCTCTCTCACACTCCCAATCTCTGTCTCTGTCTCTCTCTGTCTCTCTCTCTGTCTCTCTCTCTGTCTCTCTCTCTGTCTCTCTCTCTGTCTCTCTCTCTGTCTCTCTCTCTGTCTCTCTCTCTGTCTCTCTCTCTCTCTGTCTCTCTCTCTGTCTCTCTCTCTGTCTCTCTCTCTGTCTCTGTCTCTGTCTCTGTCTCTGTCTCTGTCTCTCTCTCTCTCTCTCTGTCTCTCTCTCTCTCTCTGTATCTTGGCCCCTCTTGTCTTGTAAACACAGCTATATTTCTGGATGTTTTCAGACTCGGCGCTTAAAGTCCGTTTCTCTGCCAATTGGTCCCCATATTTGGAGCATGCTCCTGAATTATCCACAGACGGGCCTTCAGTGGCGCCTGGCCAGGGCAGAGCAACTGAGAGAAGCCAGGTGTCGGCCTGAGTGAAAGGACAGGCATTGGAGCTCAGTTCAAATCCCTCCAGGGCCTCGCCTCTCCCTATCTCTGTAATCTCCTCCAGCCCTACATCCCTCCGAGATCTCTGCGTTCCTCGAATTCAAACGTCTTGCACATCCCCGATTATAGTCACTCCACCACTGGGGTACATAGATACATAGATACATAGAAGATAGGAGCAGGAGTAGGCCATTCGGCCCTTCGTGCCTGCTCCGCCATTCGATGAGATCATGGCTGATCTTTTAATTCAGTATCCCGTCCCCGCCTTCTCTCCGTAACCCTTAACCCCTTTTGCCCGTAGAAATATATCTAATTCCCTCTTAAATATATTTAATGAGCTGGCGTACACTGCCCTCTGTGGCAATGAGTTCCACAGGTTCACCACTCTCTGAGTGAAGAAATTCCCCCTCATCTCTGTCCTAAATGGTTTAGCCCTTATCCTCAAATTATGTCCTCTAGTTCTGTTCTCACCCGCCAAGGGAAACATTCCTTCTGCATCCAGTCTGTCTAGACCTGTCAGAATTTTATACACTTCTATGAGGTCCCCTCTCAATCTTCTAAACTCCAGTGTGTACATCCCTAAACTACATAGTCTCTCCTCATAGGTCATTCCCGCCATTCCTGGTATCAGCCTGGTGAATCGCCGCTGCACCCCCTCCATGGCAAGAACATCCTTCCTCAGATGAGGCGACCAAAACTGTACACAGTACTCGAGGTGTGGTCTCACCAGTGCCCTGTACAGCTGCAGCAAGGTATCCCTGTTCCTGTATTCTAACCCTTTTGCTATGAAGGCCAGCATACCGTTTGCCTTCTTGACCGCCTGTTGCACCTGCATGCTCGCCTTCAGTGACTGGTGTACAAGAACACCCAGGTCTCTCTGTACTTCCCCCTCTCCCAATCTATTGCCATTTAAATAATAATTTGCCCTCCCGTTCCTGCACCCAAGGTGGATAACTTCGCACTTGTCCACATTATAGTGCATCTGCCATTTATCCGCCCAATCGCCCAGTCTGTCCAAATCGCTCTGGAGCTTCCTGGTCTCTTCCTCTGAGCCCACCCCCCCTCCTAGTTTAGTGTCGTCTGCAAATTTGGAAATGCTGCATCCGACTCCCTGATCCAGGTCATTAATGTAAATTGTGAACAGCTGGGGGCCCAGGACAGATCCCTGTGGTACCCCACTTGTTACTGCCTGCCATTCAGAAAATGAGCCGTTTATTCCAACTCTCTGTTTTCTATCTGACAGCCAGTTCCCTATCCACGCCAAAACTTTCCCCTTTATCCCATGAGCCTCAATTTTCCATGCTAATCTTTTATGTGGGACCTTATCGAAGGCCTTTTGGAAGTCCAGGTACACCACATCTACTGGCTCTCCCCCATCTATTCTACCAGTTACTCCCTCAAAAAATTCCAATAGATTAGTCAAGCACGATTTACCCTTTGTAAATCCATGTTGACTCTGTCCTATCCTGTCCCCATTTGCTAAGTGCTCCGCTATTTCATCCTTAATGATGGACTCCAGCATTTTGCCCACAACTGATGTAAGGCTTACAGGTCTGTAATTACCTGCTTTTCCCCTACCCCCCTTTTTGAATAGTGGGGTAACGTTAGCTACCCTCCAATCCATCGGCACTGTTCCCGAGTCTAATGAATTCTGAAAAATCATCCTTAGTGCATCCGCTATCTCTAGGGCCACCTCCTTCAGTACCCTAGGATGCATGTTATCAGGCCCTGGGGATTTGTCCACCTTCAATCCCTTTAGCTTCCTTAACACCATATCCTTAGAGATATTGATTTGCGTCAGTTCCTCCTTTGCCAATGTCCCTATTTTTCCCGATATCCCAGGGAGGTTTTTTGTGTCTTCCTTCGTAAAGACTGACCCAAAGTATGCATTTAGTTGATCTGCCATTTCCTTATTTCCCATTATATATTCCCCCGTATCTGACTGCAATGGACCAACTTTGGTTTTCACCAGTCTTTTCCTTTTGATATACTTATAAAAGCTTTTGGAGTTAGTTTTTATATTTTCCGCCAGCTTGTTTTCGTAAGCTATTTTGCCCCTCTTGATTATGCCCTTTGCCCTCCTTTGCTCTATCTTAAACTGTTCCCAATCTTCCGCTCTGGCGCTTTTTTTGGCTATTTTATACGCCCTATCTTTGGATTTTATGCTGTCTCTAATTTCCCCTGTTATCCACGGTTGAGTCACCTTTTTAGATTTCCTTTTATGCCAGATTGGTATAAACAATTTTTGCAATTTTGTCATTCTATCTTTAAATGTTTGCCATTGTTTATCTACCTCCAGTCCTCCCAGGAACGTTGTCCAATCAGACCTACTCAGTTCCCGTCTCATGGCATCATAATTCCCCTTGTTTAAATTCAGGACCTTAGTCTCTGAGTCAATTTCTTCGCTCTCCATTTCGAGTGAGAAATCGATCATGTTATGATCGCTCTGACCCAAGGGTCCCCGTACAACAAGATTACTGATTAGTCCCTTCTCATTGCACAGTACCCAGTCCAATATAGCCTGTTCCCGAGTTGGTTCCTCGACATATTGATCCAGATAACCATCCCTCAAACACTCAAGGAATTCCTCCTCCTCATTATTTTTACTGATTAGGCTAGTCCAATCTATATGTAAGTTAAAGTCACCTATGATGACAGCTGTGCTCTTATTGCACGCTTCTCTAATTTCCCTCGTGATGCCCTCCCTAACCTCTATTTTACTATTTGGAGGCCTATATACCACTCCTATTAATGTTTTTCGCCCCTCGCTATTTCTTAGCTCCACCCATATAGATTCTGTATTAACTGAGTTAATATCCTTCCTTTCAATTGCATTTATCCCCTCTTTTACTAGCAATGCTACCCCTCCTCCCTTTCTTTTTTGTCGATCCTTCCTAAATACTGAATACCCCTGTATGTTAAGCTCCCAGCCCTGCTCACCCTGCAACCATGTTTCCGTAATCCCAATTAGGTCATAATTATTAACCTCTATTTCCACAGCTAATTCATCTACCTTGTTCCTGATGCTTCTCGCATTAAGGTATAAAACCCTCAGGCTTTTTTTATGCTCACATTTTTTATGAATTAGTTTGGCCCTTTGTTTTTTGTTCCTCACCCTTTTATCATTTATTTCTGTCTGCCTTTCACTTTCCTCTATTTCACTACATAGGTTTCTAGCCCCCTGCCATACTAGTTTAAATGCTCCCGAACTGCTTTATCAAAAATTACCCCGAGAACATCAGTTCCATCTCTGCACAGGTGTAGACCGTCCCTTTTGTATAGGTCACACCTACCACAAAACTGGTTCCAATGCCTCAAAAATTTAAAACCCTCCCTCTTACACCACTGCTCAAGCCACGTATTTAGCCTAACTATCCTGTTCTCTGTACTCTTACTAGCACGTGGCACTGGTAGTAATCCAGAGATTACTACCTTCGAGGTCCTACTTTTTAGCTTGGCTCCTAACTCCCGAAATTCTACTTGTAGGACCTCTTCCCTTTTTTTAGCTACGTCGTTGGTACCAACATGTATCACGACAACTGGCTGTTCCCCCTCCCCCTCCAGAATGTTCTGCACCCGCGCCGAGACATCCTTGACCCTTGCACCAGGGAGGCAACATACCATCCTGGAGTCTCGGTCGCGACCACAGAAACCCCTATCTATTCCCCTTACAATCGAATCCCCTATTACTATAGCCCTGCCACTCTTTTTCCCTCCCTTCTTTGCAACAGAGCCAGTCATGGTGCCATGAGCCTGGCTGCTGGTGCCTTCCCCCGATGTGTCACCCCCCCCGACAACAGTACCTAAGGCGGTGAACCTGTTGCTAAGGGAGACAACCCCAGGGGATTTCTGCACTACCTTCCTGCCCTTGCTCTGCCTTTTGGTCACCCATGTACTGTCTACGCTGGCCTTAACCTGCGGTGTGACCAACTCACTAAATGTGCTATCCACACCCCTCTCAGAATCGTGGATGCTCCAAAGTGAGTCCATCTGCAGCTCAAGGGCCGTCATGCGGTCCCACATGAGCTGCAGCTGGACACACTTCCTGCACACATAGTCGTCAGGGACACAGGAAGCGTCCCTGATTTCCCACATGTTACAGGAGGAGCATGACACAGGTCCGAGCTCTACTGCCATGACTTAACCCTTATATTACTTTAATTTTCTAGTTTTAGTTTATTTATCGACTGTGCCTTCAGCTGCTTTGGGGCTAAGCTCTGGAATTCCCTCCCTAAACCTTTAAAAAATTTGTTGCTGGGATGTGGGCGTCGCTGGCAAGGCCGGCGTTTATTGCCCATCCCTAGTTGCCCTCGAGAAGGTGGCGGTGAGCCCCCTTCTTGAACCTCTGCAGTCCCTGTGGTGAAGGCGCTCCCACAGTGCTGTTAGGGAGGGAGTTCCAGGATTTTGACCCAGCGATGATTAAGGATCAGCCGATATATTTCCAAGTCAGGATGGTGTGTGACTTGGAGGGGAACTTGGAGGTGGTGGTGTTCCCATGCACCTGCTGCCCTCCTCCTTCTAGGTGGAAGAGGTCGCGGGTTTGGGAGGTGCTGCCGAAGAAGCCTTGGCGAGTTGCTGCAGTGCATCTTGTAGATGGTACACACTGCAGCCACGGTGCGCCGGTGGTGGAGGGAGTGAATGTTTAAGGTGGTGCATCTCTGCCTCTCTCCTTCTTTAAGATGCTCCTTAAAACCTACAGTTTTGACCAAGCTTTTGGTCACCTGTCCTCACAGCTCCTTATGTTAGGGTGACCGAATCCGGGGACAGCAAAGTAGCTAGGACGGAAAATATCGTGAGGCAAAAATTTTAGGAGCCTATATTTTAACAGTTGCACATTTAGACCAAAAATGCAAAGCAAATATGCAAATAATTACCACGGATGTGCCGTCACATGATTGAAGCGCATTCAGACACGGTTTATAAATACGGTAATACTCTAACACTCTTCAGGGACGTGCGTTTTGCGCACCCACTGTCTATACGGCCTGTTCAGAAAATCTCTTCCTTCACATCACTGCCCATTTACTTTTCACAGATTTACTCCCTGCATCTTGTAGATGGTCCACATTGGGGAATGTTACTGAAAGGGTTGACGGTGGATAGGCAATGGCAAACATTTAAAGATCGCATGGATGAACTACAGAATTTGTTCATCCCTGTTTGGCATAAAAATAAAACAAAGAAGGTGACTCAACCGTGGCTAACGAGGGAAATTAGGGATAGCATAAGATCCAAGGAGAGAACATATAAATTGGCCAGAAAAAGCAGCAAACCTGAGGATTGGGAGCAGTTTAGGATTCAGCAAAGGAGGACAAAGGGATTAATTAAGAGGGGGAAAATAGAGTATGAGAGTAATCTTGCAGGGAACATAAAAACGGACTCAAAGCTTTTATAGATATGTGAAGAGAAAAAGATTGGTGAAATCAAGCGTAGGTCCCTTGCAGTCAGAATCGGGGAATTTATAATGGGGAACAAAGAAATGGCAGACCAACTAAATACATACTTTAGTTCTGTCTTCACAAAGGAGGACACAAATAACCTCCCAGAGATGTCGGGGAACATAGGGTCTGATGAGAGGGAGGAACTGAAAGAAATCAGTATTTGTAGGGAAATGGTGTTAGGGAAATTGACGGGATTGAAGGCCAATAAATCCCCAGGGCCTGATAATCTACATCCTAGACTCTGGAACAGTTCCCATGGATTGGAGGATAGCTAATGTTACCCCACTATTCAAAAAAGGTGGTAGAGAAAAAACGGGGAATTATAGACCGGTAAGCCTGACATCGGTAGTGGGGAAAATGCTAGAGTCCATTATAAAAGATGTAATAGCAGAGCACTTGGAAAACAGTGACAGGATCGGACAAAGTCAACATGGATTTACAAAAGGTAAATCGTGCTTGACTAATCTACTGGAATTTTTTGAGGATGTAACTGGTAGAATAGATAAGGGAGAACCAGTGGATGTGGTGTATTTGGACTTTCAGAAGGCTT
>NC_140995.1:250363730-250386399 GCF_052327205.1 Somniosus microcephalus | reverse complement strand
CAGACTGGGGTCACAGTCCGTACATTCACCCCCCGGCCCCCCCAATGTTGCCGGATTCTCGAGGCACTCACTCCGACTCCGCTTGTTTCTCTGTGAAGACCCTGAGGACAAAGTCGGCCTCCTGGCTGGGGTCGAAGGTCGAGGGGACGACCACATACTCCCCGGGGGGCAGCTTGATGCGGTTACTGACCTCCCGCAGGTTAATGAAGGTTTCCGACCGGGCGCATGAGCTGTGAGTCAGGAAGAAATCCTTCTTCAAATGGACATTCTGACAACCCCGATACTGAGGGAGGGAAAGACAGAGTCAGCACAGAAACCACTGGAGGGGGGAGAGGGAATTGGGGGGGGGGGGGGAGGGGGGAGAGAGGGAGGGGGGAGGGAGGGGGTAGGAGGAGGGGGGGAGGGGGGAGAAGGGGTGAGGGGGTTGGAGGTAGGGGGGAGGGGGAGGGGGGAGGGGGGTGGGGGAGGGGGAGAGGGAGGGGGCGAGGGAGGGGGAGGGGGCGAGGGAGGGGGAGAGGGAGAGGGAGAGGGAGGGGGAGGGGGAGGGGGAGAGGGAGGGGGAGGGGGAGGGGGAGGGGGAGAGGGAGGGGGAGAGGGAGGGGGAGAGGGAGGGGGAGAGGGAGGGGGAGAGGGAGAGGGAGTGGGAGAGGGAGTGGGAGAGGGAGGGGGAGAGGGAGGGGGAGAGGGAGAGGGAGGGGGAGAGGGAGGGGGAGAGGGAGGGGGAGAGGGAGGGGGAGAGGGAGGGGGAGAGGGAGAGGGAGGAAAGACAGAGTCAGCACAGAAACCACTGGAGGGGGGAGAGGGAATGGGGGGGGGGGAGGAGGAGAGGGGGGAGAGGGCGGAGGGGGAGGGAGGGGAGGGGGTAGGAGGGGTGAGGGGGGAGAAGGGGTGAGGGGGGAGAAGGGGGGGAGGGGGGAGAAGGGGGGGAGGGGGGAGAAGGGGGGGAGGGGGGAGAAGGGGGGCAGGGGGGAGAAGGGGGGCAGGGGGGAGAAGGGGGGCAGGGGGGAGAAGGGGGCAGGGGGAGAAGGGGGCAGGGGGAGAAGGGGGCAGGGGGAGAAGGGGGCAGGGGGAGAAGGGGGCAGGGGGGAGAAGGGGGCAGGGGGGAGAAGGGGGCAGGGGGGAGAAGGGGGCAGGGGGGAGAAGGGGGCAGGGGGAGAAGGGGGCAGGGGGAGAAGGGGGCAGGGGGAGAAGGGGGCAGGGGGGAGAAGGGGGCAGGGGGGAGAAGGGGGCAGGGGGGAGAAGGGGGCAGGGGGGAGAAGGGGGCAGGGGGGAGAAGGGGGCAGGGGGGAGAAGGGGGCAGGGGGGAGAAGGGGGCAGGGGGGAGAAGGGGGCAGGGGGGAGAAGGGGGCAGGGGGGAGAAGGGGGCAGGGGGGAGAAGGGGGCAGGGGGGAGAAGGGGGCAGGGGGCAGGAGGGAGGGGGTAGGAGGGGGGAGGGGGTAGGAGGGGGAGGGGGTAGGAGGGGGAGGGGGTAGGAGGGGGGAGGGGGTAGGAGGGGGGAGAAGGGGGGAGGGGTGAGGGGGAGAGATGGCAGAGAGGGGGGGAAGGAGGGGAGAAGGTGAGGGGGAGAAGGTGAGGGGGAGAAGGTGAGGGGGAGAAGGTGAGGGGGAGAAGGTGAGGGGGAGAAGGGGGGAGAGGGAGGGGGGAGGAGAGGGAGGGGAGGAGAGAGGGGGAGGAGAGAGGGGGAGGAGAGAGGGGGGAGGAGAGAGGGGGGAGGAGAGAGGGGGGGAGGAGAGAGGGGGGGAGGAGAGAGGGGGGGAGGAGAGAGGGGGGGAGGAGAGAGGGGGGAGGAGAGAGGGGGGAGGAGAGAGGGGGGAGGAGAGAGGGGGGAGGAGAGAGGGGGAGGAGAGAGGGGGGAGGAGAGAGGGGAGAGGAGGGGGGAGGGGAGAGGGGAGGGAAGGGGGAGGGCGGAGAGGGTGGGAGAGGGGGGTGGGGGAGTGGGTGGAGGGGGAGGGGAGAAGGGGAGGGGAGAAGGGGAGGGCGAGGGGGAGAGTGAGGGGAAAGGGAGGGGGAGCGGGATCACAGCGATTGTCTCTGACTCAAGAATGGGTTTACGAACCTCGTCTGGGACCTGCAGAGAGAGAGAGAAACAGGTCAGAACAAAACGATCGCAGCCCGACACAGACAGTCAGACACAGACAGTCAGACACAGACAGTCAGACAAATGAACCCACTGTCTAGACCGGGGTCTTTAGCCTGAGATTTATAAACTGACTCGTCACATCACCAGCTGCTGCCCAGCCAATCAGTGACTGTGAAAGGCAGTCAGTGACCCAGCCAATCGGTGCACAGCAAGATCCCACAAACAGCGATGTGTTAATGGCCAGATAATCGGTTTTCGGGACTCCTACAGAGTGCTGAGCCGGGAGTGGGGCCTGCGCCTTTCCTGCTCCGTGTGTGAGGGGGCTGAGCACAGGCCGGGAATGGAGCCTGGGCCTTTCCTGCTCCGTGTGTGGGGGCTGAACACAGGCTGGGAATGGAGCCTGGGTCTTTCCTGCTCCGTGTGTGGGGGCTGAGCACAGGCCGGGAATGGAGCCTGGGCCTTTCCTGCTCTGTGTGTGGGGGCTGAGCACAGGCCGGGAATGGAGCCTGGGCCTTTCCTGCTCCGTGTGTGGGGGCTCAGCACAGGCCAGGAGTGGAGCCTGGGTCTTTCCTGCTCCGTGTGTGGGGGCTGAGCACAGGCCGGGAATGGAGCCTGGGCATTTCCTGCTCCGTGTGTGGGGGCTCAGCACAGGCCAGGAATGGAGCCTGGGCCTTTCCTGCTCCGTGTGTGAGGGCTGAGCACAGGCCGGGAATGGAGCCTGGGCCTTTCCTGCTGTGTAGGAACATAGCAACAGGAGGAGGGCATTCAGCCCCTCGAGCCTGTTCTGCCATTCAATAAGATCATGGCTGATCTGTGACTTAATTCCATATCCTCGCCTTTGCCCCATATCCCTCGATACCTTTGGTTAACAAAAATCTATCAATCTCCAATTTAACGTTAACAATTGATCCAGCATCAATTGCCATTTGGATGATTTGGATGAGAATGTAAAAGGTATGATCAGTAAGTTCGCAGATGACACGAAAATTGGTGGGGTGGTAAATTGCGAGGAGGAAAGCCTCCGGCTACAGGACGATATAAACGGGTTGGTCAGATGGGCGGAAAAGTGGCAAATGGAATTTAACCCGGAAAAGTGCGAGGTGATGCATTTTGGACGGACAAATAAGGCAAGGGAATACACAATGAGTGGTAGGACCCTAGGAAGTACAGAGGGTCAGAGGGACCTTGGTGTACATGTACATAGATCTCTGAAGGCAGCGGAACAGGTAGATAAGGTGGTTAAAAAGGCATATGGGATACTTGCCTTCATTAGCCGAGGCATAGAATATAAGAGCAGGGAGGTTATGATGGAGCTGTACAAAACGCTGGTGAGGCCACAGCTGGAGTACTGTGTGCAGTTCTGGTCGCCTCACTATAGGAAGGATGTGATTGCTTTGGAGAGGGTGCAGAGAAGATTCACCAGGATGTTACCTGGGATGGAGCGCCTCAGCTATGAAGAAAGACTAAACAGGCTGGGGTTGTTTTCCTTGGAGCAAAGGAGGCTGAGGGGGGACCTGATTGAGGTGTACAAAATGATGAGGGGCATAGATAGGGTAGATAAAGAGGAACTTTTCCCCTTAGTAGGGGGGTCAATAACAAGGGGGCATAGATTCAGGGTAAGGGGCAGGAGGTTTAGAGGGGATTTGAGGAGGAACTTTTTCACCCAGAGGGTGGTTGGAATCTGGAACTCTCTGCCTGAAAGGGTGGTAGAGGCAGGAACCCTCACAACATTCAAGAAGCATTTGGATGAGCACTTGAAATGCCATTGCATACAAGGCTATGGACCAAATGCTGGAAAATGGGATTAGACAGGACAGGGATGGATGGGCGGCGCGGACACGATGGGCCGAAGGGCCTCTTTCTGTGCTGTAAAACTCTATGACTCTAAGAGAGTTCCAAACTTCTCCCACCCTTTGTGTGTCGAAGTGTTTCCTAATTTCACTCCTGAAAGGTCTGGCTCTAATTTTTAGACTGTGCCTCCAGTCCTAGAATCCCCAACCAGCGGAAATAGTTTCTCTCTCTCTACCCTATCTGTTCCCCTTAATATCCTGAAAACTTCGATCGGATCACCCCTTAACCTTCTGCATCCTCGGGAATACAAGCTTAGTTTGTGTATCATAGAATGGTTACAGCACGGAAGGAGGCCATTCGGCCTGTCGAGCCCGTGCCAGCTCTCTGCAAGAGCACTTCAGCTAGTCCCACTCCCCCGCCCTTTCCCCTCAGGTACTTAACCAACTCCCTTTTGAAAGCCATGATTGAATCTGCCTCCACCGCCCTTTCAGGCAGTGAATTCCAGATTCTAACCACTCGCTGTGTAAAAAAGTTTTTCCTCGTGTCGCCTTTGGTTCTTCTGCCAATCACCTTAAATCTGTGTCCTCTGGTTCTCGACCCTTCTGCCAATGGGAACAGTTTAAGAACATAAGCAATAGGAGCAGGAATAGGCCACTTGGCCCCTCGAGCCTGCTCCGCCATTCAATAAGATCATGGCTGATCTTGGGCTCAAAGCCACTTCCCCGCCCGCTCCCCATAACCCTTCAATCCCTTATCTTGCAAAAATCTGTCTATCTCCACCTTAAATGTATTTAATGACCCAGCCTCCACGGCTCTCTGGGGCAGAGAATTCCACAGATTTACGACCCTCAGAGAAGAAATTCCTCCTCATCTTGGTTCTAAATGGGTGCCCCCTTTATTCTGAAACTATGCCCCCGAGTTCTAGATTTCCCCACGAGGGGAAACATCCTCTCTGCATCTACCCTGTCGAGCCCCCTCAGAATCTTATATGTTTCAGTAAGATCCCCTCTCATTCTTCTAAATTCCAATGAGTATAGGCCCAACCTGCTCAACCTTTCCTCATAAGTCAACCCCTTCATCCCAGGAATCAACCTCGTGAACCTTCTCTGAACTGCCTCCAATGCAAGTATATCCCTCCTTAAATAAGGAGACCAAAACTGTACGCAGTACTCCAGGTGTGGTCTCACCAGCGCCCTGTACAGTTGTAACAGGACTTCCCTACTTTTATACTCCACCCCCCTTGAAATAAAGGCCAACATTCCATTTGCCTTCCTAATTACTTGCTGTACCTGCCTGCTAACTTTTTGTGTTTCATGCACAAGGACCCCCAGGTCTCTCTAAACTGTAACATTTTGTAATCTCTCTCCATTTAAATAACAATTTGCTTTTTTACTTTTCCTGCCAAAGTGGATAACCTCACATTTTCCCACATTATACTCCATCTGCCAAATGTTTGCCCACTCACTGAGCCTGTCTATATCCCTTTGCAGATTCTTTGTGTCCTCTTCGCAACTTGCTTTCCCACCTGTCTTTGTATCATCAGCAAATTTGGCTACATTACACTCAGTCCCTTCATCTAGGTCATTAATGTAGATTATAAATAGCTGAGGCCCCAGCACTGATCCCTGTGGCACCCCACTAGTTACCGTTTGCCAACCAGAAAATGACCCATTTATCCCGACTCTCTGTTTTCTGTTAGTTAGCCAATCCTCCATCCATGCTAATATATTACCCCCAAACCTTATCGAATGCCTTGTGGAAATCCAAATACACCACATCTACTGGTTCCCCTTTATCCACCCTGCTCGTTACATCCTCAAAGAACTCCAGCAAATTTGTCAAACATGATTTCCCTTTCATAAAACCATGCTGACTCTGCTTGACTGTCTTATGATGTTCCAACGACAGCTGTTAGGCTAACTGGTCTATAGTTTCCTGCTTTCTGTCTCCCTCCTTTCTTAAATAGGGGCGTTACATTTGCAGTTTTCCAATCTGCTGGGACCTCTCCAGAGTCCAGGGAATTTTGGTATATTGCAACCAATGCATCCACTATCTCTGCAGTCACTTCTTTTAAGACCCTGGGATGCAGGCCATCTGGTCTTTTAGCCCCATTATTTTGCCAAGTACTTTTTCCTTAGTGATGGTGATAGTCGTTATTTCCCCACTCCCTGTGGCCCCTTGATTATCCATTATTGGGATGTTGTTAGTGTCTTCTACCGCGAAGACAGATACAAAATATTTGTTCAGGGTCTCTGCCATTTCCCCGTTCCCCATTATTACTTCCCCAGTCTCATCCTCTAAGGGACCAACGTTTACTTTAGCTACTCTCTTCCTTTTTATATGCCTGTAGAAGCTTTTACGATCAGTTTTAATGTTTCTTGCCAGTTTACTCTCATAATTCATCTTCTCTCTTATTATTTTTTTAGTCATCCTTTGCTGGGTTTTAAAAATTTCCCAATCCTCTGGCCTCCCACCAATCTTGGCAACATTGTAAGCCTTCGTTTTCACTTTGATACCATCCTTTAATTCCTCAGTTAGCCACGGATGGTGCTCCCTTCTCTTAAAATCTTTCTTTCTCACTGGAATATATTTTTGTTGAGAGTTATGAAATATCTCCTTAAATGTCCGCCACTGCATGTCAACTGTCTTACCCTTTAATTTATTTTTCCAGTCCACTTTAGCCAGTTCTGCCCTCATGCCATTATAATTGCCTTTGTTTAAGATCACGACACTGGTTTGGGATACAACTTTCTCACCCTCCAATTGAATTTGAAATTCAACCATATTATGATCACTCTTTCCAAGAGGATCCTTTACTATGAGATCATTTATTAATTCTGTCTCATTACACAGTACCAGATCCCAGATAGCCTGTTCCCTGGTTGGTTCCATTACATACTGTTCTAGGAAACCATCCCGGATACACTCTATGAACTCCTCCTCAAGGCTACCATGGCCAATTTGATTTGTCCAATCGATATGGAGATTAAAATATCCCATGATTATTACCGTACCTTTTTTACAGGCCTCCATTATTTGTTGATTTATACTCTGTCCAACAGTATTGCTACTGTTTGGGGGCCCGTAGACTACGCCCACCAGAGACCTTTTTCCCCTTATTAATTTTTATCTCCACCCAAACCGATTCTACATCTTGACCTTCTGAGCCAATATCACTTCTCACCACTGCACTGATTCCATCCTTTACCACAAAGCCACCCCACCTCCCTTTCCTTTCTGTCTATCCTTCCGAATTGTCAAATACCCTGGAATATTCAGTTCCCAGCCCTGGTCACTTTGCAACCACATCTCTGTAATGGCGATCAGATGATACCCATTTGCCCTCATCTCTTACGTGGGACTTTATCAAATGCCTTCTGGAAGTCCAGATAAATAACATCCACAGATATTCCCCTGTCCACTACTTTAGTCACCTCTTCAAAAAATGCAATCAGGTTTGTCAGGCGTGACCTGCCTTTCACAAACCCATGCTGGCTCTCTCTGATCAGCTGAAAAATGTCAAGGTGTTCAGTCACACTATCCTGAATTATAGACTCCAGCAATTTCCCCACAACAGATGTTAGACTCACTGGTCTATAATTCCCTGGTTTCCCTGTCTTGCCATTCTTAAAAAGCAGAGTGACCTGCGCAATTTTCCAATCTAAAGGGACGGTTCCTGAATTGAGAGAACTTTGGAAGATTATAGTTCGGGCATCTGCAATGTGCTCACCTCCTTCCTTTAAAACCCTGGGACAGAAACCATCTGGCCCTGGGGATTTGTCACTCTTTAGTGCCATTATTTTCTTCATTACTGTTAGTTTACTTACATTCATTTTATTGAGTCCCTGTCCCCGATTCAATATTAGTTTCTTTGAGATTTCCAGCATGCTATCCTCTTCTACTGTAAATACTGACCCAAAGTAATTATCCAACATATCCAACCATTTCCCCCATTGTCATGGACAATATCACTGCTTCCAGTTTTTAAGGGGCCGACATTGCTCCTGACCACCCTCTTTTTCGTAAGAAATCAGAGCAGGAATAGGCCACTCGGCCCCTCGAGCCTGCTCCGCCATTCAATACGATCATGGCTGATCTTGGGCTCAAAGCCACTTCCCCGCCCGCTCCCCGTAACCCGTCACTGCCTTATCTTGTAACTGTAAAAATTCTGTGTTGATTTTGAAATCCCTTGCAAGTTTCTTTTCATACTCCCTTTCTGTAGCTCTTACTGTCTGTTTCGTTACCTTTTGTTCTTTGTATCTTTCCCATTCGCCAGGATCTGTGCTATTTTTGCATATTTGTGGGCCCTTTCCTTTAGTTTTATGCTGTCCCTTACCTCTTTAGTCACCCATGCCTGTTTGTTTTGTCAAGTAGAACTCTTGCCCCTCAGGGGTATAAACTGGTTCTGTATCACCGTCAATTCTTTTTTGAACACCTCCCACTGATCTTCTGTCGTTTTACCCATTAACAGATTTTCCCAGTTTACTGTGGACAGTCGTGGCCTCATCCCGTTGAAGTCGGCCTTACCCAAATCTAGAATCTGATGAAGGGTCATCGACCTGAACCATTAACTCTGTTTCTCTCTCCACAGATGCTGCCTGACCTGCTGAGTATTTCCAGCATTTTCTGTTTCTATTTCTAGAATCTTAGTAGCTGTTTTGCGTTTCTCCCTTTCAAACTTTGAACTCGATCATGTTATGATCGCTATTAGATAAATGTTCAGGCACCGTTAGGCTGTTAACTAAATGTGTGGGGCAGGGTGAGGACGCAGAGCGAGCAGACAAACCT
This sequence comes from Somniosus microcephalus, assembly GCF_052327205.1. NCBI lineage: Eukaryota > Metazoa > Chordata > Chondrichthyes > Squaliformes > Somniosidae > Somniosus > Somniosus microcephalus. The sequence goes on along the minus strand of NC_140995.1, from coordinate 250,377,740 downwards.
CATACACAGCAAAACCGATGGTGTGCATGTCCTGCCCATGTCGCCGGAATCTGCGGCGATCCTTCTGCATCAGGGCACACAGGAAGCTGCAGGCAACCTCGCAGTCCTCAGGATCATCATCCTCTTCCTCCAACGTGATCTTAAACTGCGGGTTAATCCAGAACGTAGCTGGGGGAGAGAGCAGGTGACAGAGTGAGAGAGGGACAGATGGAGAGAGAGACAGAGAGAGAGACAGAGACAGAGACAAAGAGAGAGAGAGAGAGAGAGACAGAGAGAGAGAGAGAGAGAAAGAGAAAGAGAAAGAGAAAGAGAAAAAGAGAGAGAGAGAGAGAGACCTGGTTCTGCTGTCTCCCATAGAACAGGGATTACAGCAACATTTAGACCTACTTGACAAATACTGCCAAAATTGGGCCCTGACAGTAAATCTAAAGAAAACCAACATCATGATTTTTCAAAAAAGGCCCAGATGTCAGGAAAACAAATACCAGTTTACTCTCAGTGATACCATCATAGGACACACTATGAGCTACACCTACCTTGGTCTAACCATTACAGCATCAGGGAGCTTCAGCATAGCAGTGAATGCACTAAAAGAAAAAGCCCGAAGAGCCCTATATGCAATAAAAAGAAAATTCTACAACATCCAAATTCCAATCAAAATCTGGCTCAAAATATTTGATGGTATAATCCTGCCCATTGCGCTGTACGGTAGTGAAGTACGGGGCCCACTCAATCACCATAGCTACACTAAATGGGAAAAACACACAATAGAAGCCCTACATGCAGAATTTTGCCGAAGCATTCTTCGCACCCAAAGGAAAACACCAACAAATGCATGTAGAGCCGAACTAGGCAGATACCCACTGATAATAAACATCCAAAAACGAGCACTAAACTTTCTAAATCACCTCAAATCTAGTTCCCCAGACACCCTTCATTTTAAAGCCCTCCAGACCCAAGAGCTGAACCCAGAAACAAGTCCCCTGAGTCAGTGGTTACTGAAACTAAGTACTCCTACCCAGCCGGACCCTGACCAGTCCCAGACCAACACTGCTCTCCAAACACCAATCCGAGTGAACCAAATCATTAAACAATGCAAAGAAACCTACCTGGAACATTGGAACAAAATAACCAAAAGCCAAAGCAGATTAGATTGCTACCGGGCCCTAAAAAGAGAATATAAACTGGCAGACTATCTCTCGACCATCAGAGACACAAAACAGAGACAGACCCTCACCAGATACAGACTAAGCGACCACCAACTGGCAATTGAAAAAGGAAGATACAAGAAATCCTGGCAACCTAAAGAAAACAGAATATGTGATCACTGTCTGGCCGGCGAGGTTGAGACAGAGGTGCACTTCCTCCTAAAATGCGAAAAATTCAACGAGACAAGAAACATATATTTTGACAAGCTCAGCCTTACAACCCCAGATTTCAAAGAATTGGATGACCTGTCAAAATTAAGAATAGTCCTGGGGGAAGGAGACAGACCATATCTTGGTGTCCAATATGTAACAACATGTCACAACCTGAGGAACAGTGAGTGACTAACGAGCACACCCATAGCATATATACTCTAAAAATGTTTAAATCAATACTGAATGTACCCAACGACTGTTTAAATTAATACTGAATGTACCCAACGAGGGTCAACGACTGTTTAAATTAATATTGTCTGTACCCAACGAAGGTCAAAATTGTTTGACACCTACAGAATGTTGGAAACCTGTACTTTTTGTTATGTAAGCTTTGGCAATATGGTTCCCTGTAAACTTTCATGCCAATAAAGCATTTGAATTGAGAGAGAGACAGAGAGAGAGACAGAGAGAGAGAGAGAGAGCGAGAGACAGAGACAGAGACAGAGACAGAGAGAGACAGAGAGAGAGAGAGAGAGAGAGAGAGAGAGAGACAGAGAGACAGAGAGAGAGAGAGAGAGAGAGAGAGAGACAGAGAGAGAGACAGAGAGAGAGACAGAGAGAGAGACAGAGAGAGAGACAGAGAGTGAGACAGAGAGTGAGTGTGCGGTTGGTCCTGAGCCTCACTCACCAGGATGGTTTCGACAGCCCCCCGCCGTGCTGCCTCTCCGCCAGGACCCACCGAAGACGGCCGAGTTCCACTTCTTCTGCTCGTCCCCTTCCAGGGTGTCTGGGGTCAGATTACAGATCTCCAGCCGCGAATACTGCCTCAGGAACTCTGAGAAAGCCATCCTGTGCAAAGACATCCAGCACACGCCGTCACGCCCCGCCCGTCACACGCCCCGTCATGCCCCGCCCCTCACACCCACCGCCCCTCACCTCACACTCCCCGCCCCTCACTACCTGCCCCTCACACACCCCACCCCTCACCCCCCGCCCGTCACAAACCGCCTTTCACAAACCGCCCGTCACACCCCGCCCGTCACACCCCGCCCGTCCAGCCCGTCCGTCCTCCACCCACCCTCACTCTCCCCCTCACCCTCCCCAGCTTACCTCACCCTCCCCACCTCCTCACCTCACCCTCCCTCACCCCCCACCCATCCGTCCTTCACCCTCCATCGCCCTCCCCCTCCTGCTTTCTCGCCCTTCCCTCCCTCGCCTGCCTCCTCACCTGCCTGTCCCTCCTCTCACCTACCCTCCCCCCTCACCCCTCACCCTCGCCCTTCCCCCCCTCCCCCTCACCCCCCCCCCTCTCCCACCCTCCCCACTCACCCTCACCATACAACACATATCGTAACACGTCATTCTGCTGCAGGCCCAGGGCAGGTATAACAAGGGTGAGGTACAGAGTAAAGCTCCCTCTGCACTATCCCATCAAACACACCCAAGGCAGGGACAGCACGGGTTAGATACAGAGTAAAGCTCCCTCTACACAGTCCCATCAAACACTCCCAGGGCGGGTACAGCACGGGTTAGATACAGAGTAAAGCTCCCTCTGCACCGTCCCATCAAACACTCCCAGGGCAGGTACAGCACGGGTTAGATACAGAGTAAAGCTCCCTCTGCACTATCCCATCAAACACTCCCAGGGCAGGTACAGCATGGGTTAGAGACAGAGTAAAGCTCCCTCTGCACAGTCCCATCAAACACTCCCAGGGCAGGTACAGCACGGGTTAGATACAGAGTAAAGCTCCCTCTACACTGTCCCATCAAACACTCCCAGGGCAGGTACAGCCCGGGTTAGATACAGAGTAAAGCTCCCTCTACACTGTCCCATCAAACACTCCCAGGGCAGGTACAGCACGGGTTAGATACAGAGTAAAGCTCTCTCTACACTGTCCCATCAAACACTCCCAGGGCAGGTACAGCACGGGTTAGATACAGAGTAACGCGCACTCTACACTGTCCCATCAAACACTCCCAGGGCAGGTACAGCACGGGTTAGATACAGAGTAAAGCTCCCTCTACACTGTCCCATCAAACACTCCCAGGGCAGGTACAGCACGGGACTGTTCCCCTGTTCAAAGTATCATTTTTACTTATTTTTTCCACCTCACATTTATTGACATTGAATTCCATCGGCCACTTTTTTTGCCCATTCCAGTATCCTTGCAGTTTCCTTTGGTGCTCAGAATGATTTACGATGCCTTCTATTTTAGGAGTGTCTGCAATTTTAGATACCGCAACCTCTAGCCCCAAAATCCAAATCATTGATACACACAGTAAACACGTGGTCCCAGAAGAGAACTGTGGGACATCACGATCCACTCCACCCACTTCAAGAAACTGCCCATAACTCCCACTCTGTTTCCTGCATCCGAATCCGTTTCTAATCCCGTTTTCAACCCTTCCTCGAATTCCGTATCTTTCATCTTCTCCAATAGTCTCCTGTATCGTACCTTGGCCAAGGCTTTCCCAAGGTCCAGGGACAACACACCCTCCGTACTCCCCGCATCCACCATATCTGCATCTCCCCAAAGATCGCAACCTAAAAATGTTCCCTGACATAGAGATTAAACTAGCTGCACTGTTGGAGGGGCAGTACTGAGGGAGTGCTGCACTGTCAGAGGGGCAGTACTGAAGGAGCGCCGACACTGTCGGAGGGGCAGTACTGAGGGAGCGCTGCACTGTCGGAGGGGGCAGTGCTGAGGGAGGGCTGCACTGTGGGAGGGGCAGTGCTGAGGGAGTGCTGCACTGTGGGAGGGGCAGTGCTGAGGGAGTGCTGCACTGTCGGAGGGGCAGTACTGAGGGAGCGCTGCACTGTCGGACGGGCAGTACTGAGGGAGCACTGCACTGTCGGAGGGGCAGTACTGAGGGAGCGCTGCACTGTCGGAGGGGCAGTACTCAGGGAGCGCTGCACTGTCGGAGGGGCAGTACTGTGGGAGCGCTGCACTGTCGGAGGGGCAGTACTGAGGGAGTGCCGCACTGTTGGAGGGGCAGTACTGTGGGAGCGCTGCACTGTCGGAGGGGCAGTACTGAGGGAGCGCTGCACTGTCGGAGGGGCAGTACTGAGGGAGCGCTGCACCGTCGGAGGGGCAGTACTGAGGGAGTGCCGCACTGTCGGAGATGTCGAATTGAACATCTGCGATGGTCAGGTCACACAGGAAGCCCACAGCTCCCTCCCTGCCAGTGCTGTCCATCTAACCATCATCGCAGGTAAGTTGAAATTAAGTTTGAAGTCAACGTCCTTTATTTACTTACGATGTGCAAGTTAAACGCCTCTGTTCCTTCTCCCCATCAAACCCGGGAAGCCCCTTCCCAGCCCCTCTCCCGCTCTGGGAATTCCCGCTCCCGGCTGCACTTACCAGAATTCCCCATCTTCCACCTGCACCATCCCATCCCGCTCATCCGGGTCGATGGAATTCCATTCCGAGGAGCTGTGGAGAAACAGATCGAGAAAACAGGTCAACAAGGAGGACGTACGGCAGCGTGACGGCTCCCAGCATCCCCCAGGCACTCCTCCCGCCCACTCCCAGCATCCCCCAGGCACTCCTCCCGCCCACTCTCAGCATCCCCCAGGCACCCCTCCCGCCCACTCCCAGCATCCCCCAGGCACTCCTCCCGCCCACTCCCAGCATCCCCCAGGCACCCCTCCCGCCCACTCCCAGCATCCCCCAGGCACTCCTCCCGCCCACTCCCAGCATCCCCCAGGCACCCCTCCCGCCCACTCCCAGCATCCCCCAGGCACCCCTCCCGCCCACTCCCAGCATCCCCCAGGCACCCCTCCCGCCCACTCCCAGCATCCCCCAGGCACCCCTCCCGCCCACTCCCAGCATCCCCCAGGCACCCCTCCCGCCCACTCCCAGCATCCCCCAGGCACCCCTCCCGCCCACTCCCAGCATCCCCCAGGCACTCCTCCCGCCCACTCCCAGCATCCCCAGGCACTCCTCCCGCCCACTCCCAGCATCCCCCAGGCACTCCTCCCGCCCACTCCCAGCATCCCCCAGGCACCCCTCCCGCCCACTCCCAGCATCCCCCAGGCACTCCTCCCGCCCACTCCCAGCATCCCCCAGGCACTCCTCCCGCCCACTTCCCAGCGTCCCTGAGGCACTCCTCCCGCCCACTCCCAGCATCCCCCAGGCACCGCTCCCGCCCACTCCCATCGTCCCCCAGCAGTCCTCCCGCCCACGTCCAGCATCCCCCAGGCACTCCTCCCGCCCACTCCCAGCATCCCCCAGGCACTCCTCCCGCCCGCTCCCAGCGTCCCCCAGGCACTCCTCCAGCCCAAGCGTCCCTGAGGCACCCCTCCCGCCCACTCCCAGCATCCCCCAGGCACTCCTCCCGCCCACTTCCCAGCGTCCCTGAGGCACTCCTCCCGCCCACTCCCAGCATCCCCCAGGCACTCCTCCCGCCCACTCCCAGCGTCCCCCAGGCACCCCTCCCGCCCACTCCCAGCATCCCCCAGCACTCCTCCCGCCCACTCCCAGCATCCCCCAGCACTGCTCCCACCCACTCCCAGCGTCCCCCAGGCACTCCTCCCGCCCACTCCCAGCATCCCCCAGCACTCCTCCCACCCACTCCCAGCATTCCTCCCGCCCACTCCCAGCATCCCCCAGCACTCCTCCCGCCCGCTCCCAGCATCCCCCAGCACTCCTCCCGCCCACTCCCAGCATTCCTCCCGCCCACTCCCAGCATCCCCCAGCACTCCTCCCGCCCGCTCCCAGCATCCCCCAGCACTCCTCCCGCCCACTCCCAGCATCCCCCAGGCACTCCTCCCGCCCACTCCCAGCGTCCCCCAGGCACCCCTCCCGCCCACTCCCAGCATCCCCCAGCACTCCTCCCGCCCACTCCCAGCATCCCCCAGCACTCCTCCCACCCACTCCCAGCATTCCTCCCGCCCACTCCCAGCATCTCCCAGCATGCCCCAGGCACTCCTCCCGCCCGCTCCCAGCATCCCCCAGGCACTCCTCCCGCCCACTCCCAGCATCCCCCAGGCACTCCTCCCGCCCGCTCCCAGCATGCCCCAGGCACTCCTCCCGCCCGCTCCCAGCATCCCCCAGCACTCCTCCCGCCCGCTCCCAGCATCCCCCAGCACTCCTCCCGCCCACTCCCAGCATCCCCCAGCACTCCTCCCGCCCACTCCCAGCATCCCCCAGCACTCCTCCCACCCACTCCCAGCGTCCCCCAGGCACTCCTCCCGCCCACTCCCAGCGTCCCCCAGGCACTCCTCCCACCCACTCCCAGCGTCCCCCAGGCACCCCTCCCGCCCACTCCCAGCATCCCCCAGGCACTCCTCCCGCCCACTCCCAGCATCCCCCAGGCACCCCTCCCGCCCACTCCCAGCATCCCCCAGGCACTCCTCCCGCCCACTCCCCATTCTAGAAGGTTCCCTCCCGCCCACTCACCATTCTAGAAGGTTCCCTCCCGCCCACTCCCCATTCTAGGAAGTTCCCTCCCGCCCACTCCCCATTCTAGAAGGTTCCCTCCCGCCCACTCCCCATTCTAGAAAGTTCCCTCCCGCCCACTCCCAGCATCCCCCAGGCACCCCTCCCGCCCACTCCCAGCATCCCCCAGGCACTCCTCCCGCCCACTCCCCATTCTAGAAGGTTCCCTCCCGCCCACTCCCCATTCTAGAAGGTTCCCTCCCGCCCACTCCCCATTCTAGAAAGTTCCCTCCCGCCCACTCCCCATTCTAGAAGGTTCCCTCCTGCCCACTCCCCATTCTAGAAGGTTCCCTCCCGCCCACTCCCCATTCTAGAAAGTTCCCTCCCGCCTACTCCCTATTCTAGAAGGTTCCCTCCCACCCACTCCCTATTCTAGAAGGTTCCCTCCCACCCACTCCCTATTCTAGAAGGTTCCCTCCCGCCTACTCCCTATTCTAGAAGGTTCCTTCCCGCCTACTCCCTATTCTAGAAGGTTCCCTCCCACCCACTCCCTATTCTAGAAGGTTCCCTCCCACCCACTCCCTATTCTAGAAGGTTCCCTCCCGCCCTCGCTCTCACACTCACTTGTCACTCCAGGCTCCAGTCCACTCCACTTGACCCCAAGGGTTCCTAATCCGGATCAGCCTCTCCATTCTTCCCCGATAGTCCACCTGCGGGGTTCAAAGGGCACACGGAGATTAACGTGAAGTCTGAAAGTTCCGCGATTAAACCCCCCTCGCTCCCCACAAACGGGGAAGGTATGGTCTGGATCGATAGGGATGACCAGCCATGAGTGAGGGCGGTCACACACCTACAGACAGACACTCGAGGGGGTCAGGGACCACTGACTGGGGGTCACACCCCTAGAGACAGGCACTCGGGGGGTCAGGGGCCACTGACTGGGGGTCACACCCCTACAGACTGACACTCGGGGGGTCAGGGGCCACTGACTGGTGGTCACACCCCTACAGACTGACACTCGGGGGGTCAGGGGCCACTGACTGGGGGTCACACCCCTACAGACAGACACTCGGGGGGTCAGGGGCCACTGACTGGGGGTCACACCCCTACAGACAGACACTCGGGGGGTCAGGGACCACTGACTGGGGGTCACACCCCTACAGACAGACACTCGAGGGGGTCAGGGACCACTGACTGGGGGTCACACCCCTAGAGACAGACACTTGGGGGGTCAGGGGCCACTGACTGGGGGTCACACCCCTAGAGACAGACACTTGGGGGGTCAGGGACCACTGACTGGGGGTCACACCCCTACAGACTGACACTCGGGGGTTCAGGGACCACTGACTGGGGGTCACACCCCTACAGACTGACACTCGGGGCGTCAGAGGCCACTGACTGGGGGCACACCCCTACAGACTGACACTCGGGGGTGAGGGACCACTGACTGGGGGCACACCCCTACAGACTGACACTCGGGGGATCAGGGGCCATTGACTAGGGGTCACACCCCTACAGACTGACACTCGGGGGTGAGGGACCACTGACTGGGGGTCACACCCCTACAGACTGACACTCGGGGGTGAGGGACCACTGACTGGGGGTCACACCCCTACAGACTGACACTCGGGGGTGAGGGACCACTGACTGGGGGTCACACCCCTACAGACTGACACTCGGGGGGTCAGGGGCCACTGACTGGGGGTCACACCCCTACAGACTGACACTCGGGGGGTCAGGGGCCACTGACTGGTGGTCACACCCCTACAGACTGACACTCGGGGGGTCAGGGGCCACTGACTGGGGGTCACACCCCTACAGACAGACACTCGGGGGGTCAGGGGCCACTGACTGGGGGTCACACCCCTACAGACAGACACTCGGGGGGTCAGGGACCACTGACTGGGGGTCACACCCCTAGAGACAGACACTTGGGGGGTCAGGGGCCACTGACTGGGGGTCACACCCCTAGAGACAGACACTTGGGGGGTCAGGGACCACTGACTGGGGGTCACACCCCTACAGACTGACACTCGGGGGGTCAGGGACCACTGACTGGGGGCACACCCCTACAGACTGACACTCGGGGGTGAGGGACCACTGACTGGGGGTCACACTCCTACAGACTGACACTCGGGGGGTCAGGGGCCATTGACTCGGGGTCACACCCCTACAGACTGACACTCGGGGGTGAGGGACCACTGACTGGGGGTCACACCCCTACAGACTGACACTCGGGGGGTCAGGGGCCACTGACTGGGGGTCACACCCCTACAGACTGACACTCGGGGGGTCAGGGGCCATTGACTCGGGGTCACACCCCTACAGACTGACACTCGGGGGTGAGGGACCACTGACTGGGGGTCACACCCCTACAGACTGACACTCGGGGGGTCAGGGGCCATTGACTGGGGGTCACACCCCTACAGACTGACACTCGGGGGGTCAGGGGCCATTGACTCGGGGTCACACCCCTACAGACTGACACTCGGGGGTGAGGGACCACTGACTGGGGGTCACACCCCTACAGACTGACACTCGGGGGGTCAGGGGCCATTGACTGGGGGTCACACCCCTACAGACTGACACTCGGGGGGTCAGGGGCCATTGACTCGGGGTCACACCCCTACAGACTGACACTCGGGGGTCAGGGGCCATTGACTAGGGGTCACACCCCTACAGACTGACACTCGGGGGGTCAGGGGCCATTGACTCGGGGTCACACCCCTACAGACTGACACTCGGGGGTGAGGGACCACTGACTGGGGGTCACACCCCTACAGACTGACACTCGGGGGTCAGGGGCCATTGACTAGGGGTCACACCCCTACAGACTGACACTCGGGGGTGAGGGACCACTGACTGGGGGTCACACCCCTACAGACTGACACTCGGGGGTGAGGGACCACTGACTGGGGGTCACACCCCTACAGACTGACACTCGGGGGGTCAGGGACCACTGACTGGGGGTCACACCCCTACAGACTGACACTCGGGGGGTCAGGGGCCACTGACTGGGGGTCACACCCCTACAGACTGACACTCGGGGGTGAGGGACCACTGACTGGGGGTCACACCCCTACAGACTGACACTCGGGGGTGAGGGACCACTGACTGGGGGTCACACCCCTACAGACTGACACTCGGGGGTCAGGGGCCATTGACTAGGGGTCACACCCCTACAGACAGACACTTGTTCGTGTAAATAAATTCACTCTCCTCTGTATAAGGTAAAGGCACACAGTTTATTGTATGAAGCGCTTTGGGAGAAAAGGTTAAAGACTCCGCAGTCTAGTAACCTTCTTCTCGGTTTTACAATGGCAGCCGAGCTTCTTTTATACAGTTCAAAAAGCCGGAAAGGTACCGATATCGGCAGTTATGACATTAATTCTTTGGCCAATCCGGTACCTTAGCAACCTTCAATCACATTCTTTCAAAAACAAACAACTTAATTATATTACTATACCGTTAGCTAACTTCTTTCAAAAACAATTTAATTATATCACGATACACTTTCACGTGACATGTTGGTATTTTGCAACCCGACTCTCTCAGTGAGAAACAAGCAAATGCAGTTATTGGCAGCACAAAACCAGTTTGAGCGAGATTATACCTGTGTCCTGCCAGTTGCTTAACTCAGCCTTAACCTAAATCTTCGAAAACACCCTTTACCTCCCTTATTCTTCCTAAGCGCAATTTTTCACCCTTACACACTCGGGGGGTCAGGGGCCACTGACTGGGGTCACACCCCTACAGACTGACACTCGAGGGGTCAGGGGCCACTGACTGGGGTCACACCCCTACAGACTGACACTCGAGGGGTCAGGGGCCACTGACTGGGGGTCACACCCCTACAGACAGACACTCGAGGGGTCAGGGGCCACTGACTGGGGTCACACCCCTACAGACAGACACTCGAGGGGTCAGGGGCCACTGACTGGGGTCACACCCCTACAGACTGACACTCGAGGGGTCAGGGGCCACTGACTGGGGGTCACACCCCTACAGACAGACACTCGAGGGTTCAGGGGCCACTGACTGGGGTCACACCCCTACAGGCACAGACTTCAGGGATCGATTGACTGGAGCCCAGTGGGTTAAAGGGGAGACCTCAGTGACGGCATCCAGACTCTTTTTTTCATTTGTTCCTTGAATGTGGGCGTCGCTGGCAAGGCCGGTATTTACTCCCTAGCCCTAATCGCCCTTGAGAAGGTGTCGGTGAGCCGCCTTCTTGAACCGCTGCAGTCTGTGTGGTGAAGGTACTCCCACAGCGCTGTTAGGGTTTTGACCCATGAAGGATCGGCGATAAACTGCCAAGTCAGGATGGTGTGTAACTTGATGGGGAACCTGGAAGTGATGGGGTTCCCACGCGCCTGCTGCCATTGCCCTTCGAGGTGAACATCCCCATTTCTGACCTTATCATGGAGGGAAGGTCATTGATGAAGCAGCTTAAGATGGTTGGGCTCAGGACACTGCCCTGAGGAACTCCTGGGGCAGCATGAGATACAGTTCCACAGACACTGAATCTCACTGGGGTACAGTTCCACAGACACTGAATCTCACTGGGGTACAGTTCCACAGACACTGACTCTCACTGGGGTACAGTTCCACAGACACTGACTCTCACTGGGGTACAGTTCCACAGACACTGACTCTCACTGGGGTACAGTTCCACAGACACTGACTCTCACTGGGGTACAGTTCCACAGACACTGACTCTCACTGGGGTGCAGTTCCACAGACACTGACTCTCACTGGGGTACAGTTCCACAGACACTGACTCTCACTGGGGTACAGTTCCACAGGCACTGACTCTCACTGGGGTACAGTTCCACAGGCACTGACTCTCACTGGGGTACAGTTCCACAGGCACTGACTCTCACTGGGGTACAGTTCCACAGGCACTGACTCTCACTGGGGTACAGTTCCACAGGCACTGACTCTCACTGGGGTACAGTTCCACAGGCACTGACTCTCACTGGGGTACAGTTCCACAGACACTGACTCTCACTGGGGTACAGTTCCACAGACACAGACTCTCACTGGGGTACAGTTCCACAGACACTGACTCTCACTGGGGTACAGTTCCACAGGCACTGACTCTCACTGGGGTACAGTTCCACAGATACTGACTCTCACTGGGGTACAGTTCCACAGACACCGACTCTCACTGGGGTACAGTTCCACAGACTCTGACTCTCACTGGGGTACAGTTCCACAGACACTGACTCTCACTGGGGTACAGTTCCACAGACACTGACTCTCACTGGGGTACAGTTCCACAGACACTGACTCTCACTGGGGTACAGTTCCACAGACACTGACTCTCACTGGGGTACAGTTCCACAGACACTGACTCTCACTGGGGGTACAGTTCCAGACACTGACTCTCACTGGGGTACAGTTCCACAGACACTGACTCTCACTGGGGTACAGTTCCACAGACACTGACTCTCACTGGGGTACAGTTCCACAGACACTGACTCTCACTGGGGTGCAGTTCCACAGACACTGACTCTCACTGGGGTACAGTTCCACAGACACTGACTCTCACTGGGGTACAGTTCCACAGGCACTGACTCTCACTGGGGTACAGTTCCACAGGCACTGACTCTCACTGGGGTTCAGTTCCACAGACACTGACTCTCACTGGGGTACAGTTCCACAGACACTGACTCTCACTGGGGTACAGTTCCACAGACACTGACTCTCACTGGGGTACAGTTCCACAGACACTGACTCTCACTGGGGTACAGTTCCACAGACACTGACTCTCACTGGGGTACAGTTCCACAGACACTGACTCTCACTGGGGTACAGTTCCACAGACACTGACTCTCACTGGGGTACAGTTCCACAGACACTGACTCTCACTGGGGTACAGTTCCACAGACACTGACTCTCACTGGGGTACAGTTCCACAGACACTGACTCTCACTGGGGTACAGTTCCACAGACACTGACTCTCACTGGGGTACAGTTCCACACACACTGACTCTCACTGGGGTACAGTTCCACAGACACTGACTGTCACTGGGGTACAAAGATCCATAGACACTGACTCACTGGTCCCAGTACAGGTCCAGTGTGGGCATTCCTTGTGAAGTGCAGCTAGACATTGAATGTTGGCAGGAAGTTCGAGTGCAGGATGCCTCATGTCTCAGTCTGGGAATCCCCTCCCCAATATCCACAGGGAGGGATCTTCCTGTGCGAGGTGGTTCAGTGGAACGCTGGCGGGGGAAGGGTCTCCGAGTCATGGAATCTGCAGTTGAGTCACTGAACGTATCAGAGGCCGGAGAGAGAGGGAGGGTGGGTGAGACATAAACCCCCAGGTCACAGCACCTTCCCTTCATCCTCACAACACCCACTGACCTCTTTGACCCCTGTCACCGAGTAGGCATGACCTTTGACCAGCTTCTTAAAGGTGGAACGGAGAAGAAGTCAGAATCTCCAACCAAACCCATCGAAAGGCTTGCAGGACTGGCAGAGGCATGAGGTCACAGGTCGGGAACATGGGAGCGCCCCTCGCCCCAGACCATGGGGTCACAGGTCGGGAACATGGGAGCGCCCCTCGCCCCAGACCATGGGGTCACAGGTCGGGACCATGGAGCGCCCCTCGCTCCAGACCATGGGGTCACAGGTCGGGACCATGGAGCGCCCATCCCCCCAGGGCATGGGGTCACAGGTCGGGACCATGGAGCGCCCATCCCCCCAGGGCATGCGGTCACCGGTCGGGACCATGGAGCGCCCCTCCCCCTAGGGCATGGGGTCACAGGTCGGGACCATGGAGCGCCCCTCCCCCCAGGGCATGGGGTCACAGGTCGGGACCATGGAGCGCCCCTCCCCCCAGGGCATGGGGTCACAGGTCGGGACCATGGAGCGAACCTTCCCCCAGAGCATGGGGTCACAGGTCGGGACCGGGTTCAGGGAGTGTAACAGGGATGGTAAATGGGGGGGGGGGGGGGGGGGGGGAGGACGGGCGGTCTGTAAGGGAGCCTGTCAAGAGAGAGATTGGCCGGAGCCTGGGGATGAGTTTCCCCCCGGCCCCCCCGTACATCGATGGAGCAGCCCAGGAGCGAGCCTCTGTCCCACGGCCTTCTTGATGATGGTGTAGAGGTTCGCGGGGAGCCTTGTGCAGGTCGTACATCTCGGCCACGCCCCCGGTGAAGTCCTCAAACCCCTCGGTGGTGCTGCCCCCAGACAGGGCCTCGTACGACCCATTGAGCTGCGGAGAGAGAGGATCGTCACCATTACCACTGGGAAAGCAC
>NC_140995.1:250346058-250363230 GCF_052327205.1 Somniosus microcephalus | reverse complement strand
CCCCCAGTCGCTCGCTCTCTCTCTTCCCCCCCAGTCGCTCGCTCTCTCTCTTCCCCCCCAGTCGCTTGCTCTCTCTCTTCCCCCCCAGTCGCTCGCTCTCTCTCTTCCCCCCAGTCGCTCGCTCTCTCTCTTCCCCCCCAGTCGCTCGCTCTCTCTCTTCCCCCCCAGTCGCTCGCTCTCTCTCTTCCCCCCCAGTCGCTCGCTCTCTCTCTTCCCCCCAGTCGCTCGCTCTCTCTCTTCCCCCCAGTCGCTCGCTCTCTCTCTTCCCCCCCAGTCGCTCGCTCTCTCTCTCTTGCCCCCCAGTCGCTCGCTCTCTCTCTTCCCCCCAGTCGCTCTTTCTCTCTCTTCCCCCCCAGTCGCTCGCTCTCTCTCTTCCCCCCCAGTCGCTCGCTCTCTCTCTTCCCCCCCAGTCGCTCGCTCTCTCTCTTCCCCCCAGTCGCTCGCTCTCTCTCTTCCCCCCCAGTCGCTCGCTCTCTCTCTTCCCCCCCAGTCACTCGCTCTCTCTCTTCCCCCCAGTCGCTCTCTCTCTCTCTTCCCCCCCAGTCGCTCTCTCTCTCTCTTCCCCCCAGTCGCTCTCTCTCTCTCTCTTCCCCCCCAGTCGCTCTCTCTCTCTCTTCCCCCACAGTCGCTCTCTCTCTCTCTTCCAACAACAACATCCCCTCAAAAAAGCCTCGGCACCGCCGGGCACTCAAGCTAGTCTATATATATAAAAGGATCTGTCTGTCTGTCTGTCCTTCCATCTGTCTATCTGGCTGTACACTCTAAAGTTATAGAGCGTACCTACACGTGCGTTACATCAAAAGAAAGCTAACGATTCCGGAACGGTCATAAACGTATTTACGTTTTGGCGAGACAAAAATTGCGCCCGCGGTATCCAAAAACCGTTCAAAATTCTGCGCATTATCTGCTCATTAGCATCGAGAGACGTCGAGGTCGACCAATCGTACGGTCGAGCGACCCGACGGTTGACCAATCGCTGCGTCGCGGGGGCGGATTCATAGCGTGTGCAGGCGGGCCATCCTAGAGTCGAGTGACAGGACGATTGACCAATCCTACACTTCAGTGACCTGATGGTTGACCAATCGGTGCGTGTGTGAGCGGGCCTTATCGTTCTGAAATGAGGTGAGTGGCCGCCATCTTAATTCCAATCTGTTCATTTCTTTTTCCCACTTTCTGCGTGTTTCTTTTCAAATCTACATTTCCAGCAAAAAAAAAGTTGCTTTTAAAACACAAATTGTTTTTTAAAAAAGTTAATTAATTTGTAAATCTTTTCTCTAACCTCTATAATTTTCCTACCTTTCTCCGTGTTTCCAGGCCTCGAAGCCTGGGCCTCTGTTGCCCAGCCACGCCCAAGCTAGCCACCTCCCGTCGCGATCAACAAAAGGCCCGCGATCGCCACCATCTTTGTGAAGGCTGGAGTGGGCGGGCCTGAGCCAAGTGTCACCACCGCCGCCATCTTAGTAAAGGCGGGTGGGGCGGGAGTCAGCGCGCGCGTCAACTTCCGCCCGGAGCACGACTTGAGTCCGGCCGGGCCTCACGCAGTAGGTTGCGCGGCGGCGTGTCTCTCTCTGGTCTTGAAGCCGGCTCGGGCGGGGGGTGGGGCTCGGGAGGGCAGAGCTTGGGGGGGGGCTCGGGAGAGCGGGGCTCGGGGGGGCGGGGCTTTGGAGAGCGCAGCGCGCGAGGCTCGGGGGGGCGGGGCTCGGGATAACACGAGGCTCGGAGGGGCGGGGCTCGGGAGAGCGGGAGGGCGGGGCTCGGGAGAGCGGGATCGCGAGGCTCGGGAGGCCGGTGCTCGGGAGGGCGGGGCTCGGGAGAGCATGAGCGCGGGGCTTGGGAGAGCGCGAGCGCGGGGCTCGGAGGGGCGGGGCTCAGGAGGGTGGGGCTCGGGAGAGTGGGATCGCGGGGCTCGGGAGGCTGGTGCTCGGGCTGAGCCATGTCAGTGCGTGGGGCGGCACAGAGCTCCGCGGAGCCATCACCGGCAGAGGGGAAAGGGTCTGCTAGCTCCCTTTCTCCCCCCTCCCTTTCTCCCCACCTTCCCCCCAACAACCCCCTCCCCCTCCCCCCCACAACCCCCCCTCCCCCCCCACACACCCCCTCCCCCTCCCCCCCACACCCCCCTACCCCGCCCCACACACCCCCTCCCCTCCCCCTCCCCTTCCTCCCCCCTCTCCCCTTCCTCCCTCCCGCTTCCTCCCCCTTCCACCACCCCTTCCCCCTCCCCCTTTCCTGCCTCCTCCCCCTTCCTCTTCCTCCCGCTTCCCCTTCCCCCCAGTTGCTGTCTCTCTTCCCCCCAGTCGTTCTCTCTCTTACCCCCAGTCTCTCGCTCTCTCTCTTTCCCCCAGTCGCTCTCTCTCTTTCCCCCAGTCTCTCGCTCCCTCTCTTCCCCCCAGTCACTCTCTCTCTCTCTCTTCCAACAACAACATGCCCTCGAAAAAGCCTCGGCACCGCCGGGCACTCCAGCTAGTCGATCTATTTTTATATATATAAAAGGATCGATCTGTCTGTCTGTCCTTCCGTCTGACCGGCTATACACTCTAAAGTTATAGAGCGCACCTACACGTGCGTTACATCAAAAGAAAGCTTACGATTCCAGAACGGTCATAAGCGTATTTACGTTTCGGAGAGACAAAAATTGCGCCCGCGGTATCCAAAAACTTTCAAAATTCCGCTCATTATCCGCTCATTAGCATCGAGTGACGTCGAGATCGATCAATCGTCGGGTCAAGCGACCCAACGGTCAACCAATCGCTGCGTCGCAGGGGCAGGTTCGTCGTGCATGCGTGCGGGCCCTCCTAGAGTCGAGTGACAGGACAATTGACCAATCCTACGCTGCGGTGGCATGACGGTTGATCAATCGGTGCATGTGTGGGTGGGCCTTATCATTCTGAACCGAGGTGAGTGGCCACCATCTTGATTCCAAAGTGTTCATTTCTTTTTCCCACTTTCTGCGTGTTTCTTTTCAAATCTACATTTCCAGCAAAAAAAAAGTTGCTTTTAAAACACAAATTGATTTAAAAAAAAGTTAATTAATTTGTAAATCTTTTCTCTAACCTCTATAATTTTCATACCGTTCACCGTTTTTCCAGGCCACGAAGCCTGGGCCTCTGTTGCCCAGCCACGCCCGAGCTATGCACGTCCCGTTGTGATCAACAAAAGGCCCGCGATCGCCGCCGCCTTTGTGAAGGCTGGAGGGGGCGGGCCTGAGCTGAGCGTCGCCACCGCCGCCATCTTAGTAAAGGCGGGCGGGGCGGGAGTCAGCGCGCGCGTCAACTTCTGCCCGGAGCGCGACTTGAGTCCGGCCGGGCCTCACGCGATAGGTTGCGCGGCGGCGTCTCTCTCTCTGGTCTTGAAGCCGGCTAGGGCGTGGCTCGGGAGGGTGGAGCTCGGGGGGGGCGGGGCTCGGGAGAGCACGCGCGCGGGGCTGGGGGGCGGGGCTCGGGAGAGCACGAGCGCGGGGCTCGGGGGGGCGGGGCTCAGGAGAGTGCGGGGCTCAGGAGATCGGGAGGGCGGGGCTCGGGAGAGCGGGCTCGGGAGGGCTGGTCTCGGGAGGCCGGTGCTCGGCAGGGCGGGGCTCGGGAGGCCGGGGCTCGGGAGGGCGGGGTTCGGGCTGAGCCATGTCAGTATGTGGAGCGGCACGGAGCTCCGCGGAGCCATCGCCGACAGAGGGAAAAGGGTCTGCTAGCTCCCCCCCTCCCTTTCTCCCCCCTCCCTTTCTCCCCCCTCCCTTTCTCCCCCTCCCCGCCCCTCCCCCATTCCCCGCCCCATCCCCCCTCCCCTCCCCCCTCCCCCCTCCCCCTCCCCCTCCCCTCCCCCCCAGTCACTCTCTCTCTTCCCCCCAGTCGCTCGCTCTCTTCCCCCCAGTCGCTCTCTCTCTTTCCCCCAGTCGCTCTCTCTCTTCCCCCCAGTCGCTCTCTCTCTTCCCCCCAGTCGCTCTCTCTCTTCCCCCCAGTCGCTCTCTCTCTTCCCCCCAGTCACTCTCTCTCTTCCCCCCCAGTCGCTCTCAATTCAATTCAATTCACATTGCTTTATTGGCATGACAAGGTACATCTTATGTTGCCAAAGCATCGAAAAACATTCATGGTTGAACACATAAACACAGATCCATCCATACAGTGTATAAACAGATATATCCCTGAGTGATTAAATATACATTCATATAATTTTTATATATTCTTTTCTTATATTTAGTGGTTGTCCCCCTGTTTATGGCAAGCTGTAACATAGTGTGCCGCTAAGGTTACACAATTTCTCTCTTCCCCTAGTAGGTATGGGAGTTTTTGGTCGTCATTCAAATTTCTGAATTCCGGGCATATTTTTGTGAATTTTGGGTAGAAATTCTCCCTTATGCCCTGATATTTTCTACAAGCTGTGAGGAAGTGCATTTCTGTCTCCACCACTCCCTGACTGCAGTGAGAGCATATCCTGTCCTCTCTTGGTAGCCGGGTCTGCCTGTGTCTACCTTTTTCAATCGCCAGGCTATGTTCACTAAGTCTGTACATTGTCAAGGTTTTTCTCAGTTTGCTATCCTTTACCCTGGTCAGGTAATCAGGTATTGTCTGTTTAGGGCCAAGTAGCAATTGAGTTTGTTTTTGGTTTTTTGTTGTTTCTGCCCAATATGACAGATATTTTTCCTTTTGCTTAGTGACGATTGTGTTGGGTCGAATTCTTTGTGTTACGCTGTCACTGTCCTGGGGCTGGTTATTGTTAGTAGTGTTAGTAGTTACTTCACTGAGTCCCAGGACTAGTTGACTGAGGGTATTCTTCTTTATGGTCCTCTCTTGGCATTTCAGGGCTTCGTAATGATAGCAGTGGGGGTTGCTCATTTTTAGGTGCTTCCAAAATTTGGTGGCTCTTTTTTGGATAGTGATTATTAATGGATATTGGCCTAGTTCTGCCCTGCATACATTGTTTACGGTTTTCCTTTGAGTCTGGAAGATACTTTTACAGAATTCTGCATGTAGGATCTCAATTGGGTGTTTGTCCCATTTTGCAAATTCTTGTTGTGTAAGCGGTCCCCACACCTCACTGCCATAGAGTGCAATTGGTTCAATTACTGATTTAAAAATTTTGAGCCAAATGCTAATTGGGATTTCTATTTGGATTGATTTTTTAATGGCATAGAAAGCCCTTCTTGCTTTCTCTTTCAGTTCATTCACAGCCAGATGAAAATTTCCCGTAGAACTGATTTTTAAGCCCAAGTATGTGTAGTTAGTGATTTGTTCAATTTTGGTTGTTCCTAGTGTGAAATTTATTTTGGGTCCCTGATGTCTGGATCTTTGCTGGAACACAAGGACTTTGGTTTTTTGGGGATTTATTGTCAGGGCCCAGGTTTGGCAGAACGACTCCAGCAGATCCAGGTTCTGCTGTAGGCCCTCCTTAGTTGGTGACAGCAGAACCAGGTCATCTGCATAGAGGAGGAATTTAACCTTGGATTCATATAGGGTGAGTCCAGGTGCTGTAGATTGTTCAAGTAGTTTTGCCAATTCATTTATGTAAATATTAAAGAGTGTCGGTGAGATGGGCGAGCCCTGCGTCACCCCACGCCCCTGTGGGAAGTATTTTGTTTGTTTGTCTCCAATTTTAACTGCACATTTATTGTTTGTATACATTGATTTAATTACATCATATGTTTTTCCTCCTACCCCGCTTTCGATAAGTTTCAGGAATAGACCGTCGTGCCAGATGGAATCGAAATCCTTCTGGAAATCTATAAAGCATGTGTAAATTTTGCTTTTGTTTTGATGAACATGTTTGTCAATTAGGGTCTGTAGGGTGAAGATATGATCTGATGTTCTATAGTTTGGTAGGAATCCAATTTGGCTTTTACTCAAGACATTGTGCTCCTCAAGGAAGTTTATAAGTCTTTTGTTTATGATACTACAGAATACCTTCCCCAGGTTACTGTTTACACAGATACCTCGATAGTTATTTGGGTCGACTTTGTCCCCACTTTTGTATATGGGCGTTATGAGTCCTTTGTTCTGGATATCAGGGAAGTAACCGACACTCAGAACCAAGTTGAAGAGTTTTAGGATAGCCAGTTTCATTTTATCGTCTGTGTGTTTAATCATCTCGCTTAGTATGCCGTCTGCACCGCAAGCTTTTCCTCATCGCAGGTCCTTGAGTTTTTCAAATAGTTCTTTTTCTGTTATTATGGAGTCTAGCGGGTTTTGGTTATCTTTTATGGCCATTTTGAGCTTTTCCAGTTTTTTGCATATTTGGTATTGCTCTGGCCTTAGTGTGTTTTTCTGGTATAATTTTTCAAAGTGGTTTTCCCATGTGTCTCCATTTTGAATGGGCAATTCGTCGTGTTGTTTTTGTGTAATGTATTCCAGTTGTCCCAGAAACAATTGGAATCAATGGATTCCTCAGTGGAGCTGAGTGTATTCTTAATATACTGCTCTTTTTTGGTTCTGTGTGTGTTTCTGTATTGTGTTCGTGTCTGACAATAAGTAAGGCGTAATTCCTCGTTTTCTGGCTGTCTGTGTTTTTGGTTTGATATTTTTCTAAGTTTTTTCCTCATGTTATGGCAATCTGGGTCAAACCACTTTTCATAGTTTTTTGTTTTGGGTTTGTTCTTGCGAGCTTTCAAGTTTGACCTTGCTGCCAAATTATCAAAAATATTATTTAGGTTATTCACTGCCCGGTTTACGCCTTCTTTATTGTGAGTGTATATGTTTTCCAGAAAGGTGTCCAAGAGAGCTTGAGTTGATTGATTGTTAATTGCTTTCTGGTATTTTTCCATGCTGTTTTTGGCCCATCTGTACAATTTTTTGGTGTTGTACAGCTTACTGGGTTGTGTTTCTGTGTTGGTTGTTTCTGTCTTTTTAAGATACATAGGCCTAGAAATTCATTAGCGTTCGCCAGCCGTTAACGCCTTAAGAGGGGTAGATTTCCAGCGCTAGGCACTTAGCGCCCGGGCGCAGTCCGATCTGCGCCTACGCCCAACTTCAGTTGACATTTAGCGCCGGCGCAAAGTGTTTGCGCCCGCTCAGCTGCGCGCGCAGCTTATGACGTCATTTCGTTGTGCAACGCTGTTTGTGCGCCCCAAACCGGAAAGTCAGTGTCGCCCGCCCAATGTGGGCATGGCGCTGTTAAGAACTGTGAACTGGAATGCAGCAGAGGCCCTGCGGGCCTCGGGGAGTGCTAATTAAAGGGCACTTAGACTGAACTATAAAGGCCAGCCATTTTGCTGCAATGACTTTAGTGCTTTGGATTTCTGGACAGAGACCAAGGAACAGACCTTACTGATTTGGGACAGCATAGGAGAGGTATTTTTGGCTTCTGGCCAGAGCTTGGAAATTAGACTCATTGTGATTTCACTGTTTGCAAGTTTATTATGGGGGCTGCATGGGGTTCCAACCCTCAGTTCCAGCATTATGTGCGAAGGGCTCGCAGACACTGTGTGAGAGGGCCAGCCATGCCTAGACGCAGAGGGGCCATCAGGCGTCGGCAACGTAGGCCTTACCCACTCAGGGAATACCGGCAGCAGGTGTCCTATCTCACCATGACTGCCGCGCATTGTGTTAAGAGGCTGCGCTTCAGAAGGGAGGTGGTTGCAGAGATCTGCCAGCTGCTTCACAGAGATCTGCGTCCACAGCTGATGTGCAGGACGTCTCTGTCGGTGGAAGTGAAGGTCACGGTGGCTCTGAACTTTTATGCAAGCGGCTCCTTCCAAGCCGCTGCTGGGGACATAGCGAACATCTCCCAGTTCGCCGTGCATCGCTGCATCCGGCAGGTCACCGATGCCCTTTTCGCAAGGAGACACCAATTCATCTCCTTCCCCATGACCCTAGAGAGGCAGGAGCAGCGTGCAGTCGGATTTGCCAGGATCGCCGACTTCCCCATGGTGCAGGGCACCATTGACTGCACGCATGTGGCTATGCGGGCACCTATCGACAATGCCGAGGATTACCGCAACCGGAAGGGCTACCATTCCCTCAATGTACAGCTGGTGTGTGACCACAGGCAGCGCATCCTAGCTGTCAATGCCCGCTTTCCAGGAAGCAGCCACGATGCATTTATCCTGCGCCAGACTACTGTGGCTGACATGTTCGAGGCACAGCCTCCACCAAGGGGATGGCTTATTGGGGACAAGGGCTACCCTTTGTGTACATGGCTCATGACCCCGCTCCGCGCGCCCAGGACCCCTGCGGAGGAGGCATACAACGAAAGCCATCAAGCCACAAGGAACATCATAGAGCAAACGATTGGCGTCCTCAAGCAACGGTTCCGCTGCCTGGATCGTTCCGGCGGATCTCTACAGTATTCGCCGGATAGAGTCTCCCAGTTCATCGTCGTTTGCTGCATGCTGCACAACCTGGCTATCCGCAGGACTCAGGCACTGCCACCTCGCGTTGGACCACCACCTCAGGAGGACGAGCAGGAGGGCCATGAGGAGGAGGAGGAGTACCAGCCCAGGAGGGAGCCACAAGGTCCAAGGGTCGTCCGCCGGCGGCTTATTGAACAACACTTCTAGGCCCCCTGTCAGGGAATGGCTTGTGGCAATGAACGCACCTGAATGCAGCCGCTCCGCAAGCCCTCAGCCGGTTAACGCAACAACCACTTGAAACATGACACCTGGACAAGCTGAATAAATAAAAAGCTTTATTTAACAAACTCAGGGCCCTTCCCACATGAAACAGAAAAACAGACAAGACCCCCAAAAAACAGTCAAAAACATATCTCACTCCCACAACCTGGGGAGGAATAACAAAAATTGTCCTTCCAATTGGTCTTCATCCTCGGCCTTACCAAAATAAGCCCCCCCCCTCCAGAACACAAACATCCCCATATAAAAAAAACAGTTGGCAACACACTCTACTTGGTGTGCCGAGAGGGCGAGTCCTTGTGCAGGCTTCTCCGGCCCCTGCCCGACCTGTTGCTCCGCCTCAACCTGGGCCCTGTGGGTGTTGCAAGGCTGGGGGAAGGCTCCTGAGGGGCACAATGCGTGACGGCAGATGCCCTTGGGGGTCGGCCTAGACGAGGTCCGGCCCTGGAGGGGCTGGCTGCTGACTGCTGCAGCTGTGGCTGGCCAGCATCAGTCTCTCCAGCAGCTCGTCGCACCTTGGCTGGGGGAGTGGCAGTGGCAGCTGCAGCAATGGGGGCAAGCTGGCTGATGCCAGGCGCTCGCTGGTCGCCAGAGACACTGGCACTCGGCCGGCCTGGCACTGCAGCAAGCGCAGCAATCTGGTGAAGGCCAGACCGCTGTGCTGCAGCAGGGCGGTGGGTGCCCTGGCGATGCTTCCGTGACACAGCGAGTGTGGCAGAAGTGAATGCGCGAACTGCCCTGGTCTGTGCCCGCATCAGATCAGCCAGTGTCTGGACGGCACCACTCATGAACTCGCGACTCGCGTCCTGTGCTGCCGCGAGTTGCTCGACACCCCTGGCCTGTGCTGCCGCGAGTTGCTCGACACCCCTGGCCTGTGAGTCCCCGAAATTGGCCACACTATGAGCCAGGGACTCAATGGCCTGAGGCAACTGTCCCACAACCCCCATGAACTCGCTGTGGCGCCGCGCCGAGGCCGCGGACATTTCATCAAGGAGGCGCACCTCCTGGGCGAGGACCGTCTCCGGACTGGAGGGCGGACTCTCCCTCTGGGGAGAAGGCCGCCGAGCTGCCCGACCCTTCCCGCGTGCCTGGACGCCACTGGGCCCAGCAACTGCCCTCCCCTGCAACACTTCCCCCCTCTGGGGAGAAGGCAGCCATGCTGCCCGACCCTTGCCGCGTGCCTGGACGCCACTGGGCCCAGCAACTGCCCTCCCCTGCAACACTTCCCCCCTCTGGGGAGAAGGCAGCCGTGCTGCCCGACCCTTCCCGCGTGCCTGGACGCCACTGGGCCCAGGAGCTACACCCCCCTGCAACACTTCCCCCTGGCTCTCCTCCAGGCAAGACGTGTCCCCTCCATTGCCATCCCCTGGCGCGGATGAGGGTTCCCCCGATGTGCCGCCTTCCTCTTGGTCCTCGTCGTCCTCCTCTTCCGAGGGACTGGCACTCTCAGCTTCAGGGACCTCCTCCTCACCAGCTGAAAGCAGGAAGGCACAAGAGTAGCTTTAGAGTGAGGACAGGGCATCAGCGAGGGAGGCATGAGTGGTGCCATTATGCGCATTGGTGGGACAGTGGCAAAGGATGTAGATCTGAAGCGCAAGGGGAACCAGAGAGGTCCAAACGGTCATGTCCTTACCATTGGGTCCCAGCACAGGGTCGGCATCTCCAATAGCAACGGGGCCAGTCACCCGGCCACGCACGAGTCGAGCCACGCTCTCCTCCAGCTGACTGAGCTGCTGGAACTGGGGACGGCCTCCCCCGGTGACAGTCTGGCTCTTCAAATTCCGCGCCAGCTTGGCCTGCAAGAGAAAGGACGGCCTCTAAGTACAGTGTGGTGCCCTGTTGTTGTGTGCACTGCCTCCCATGGTCGAATAGCTTGGCCAGTGTGTTAAGTGCAGAGAGTGCTATTGATGATCATGCCAGTGCCATAGCTGCGGGAGGAGGGCTGGCCATTAGGCCTTTGAGGTCCCTTTGCCCATAATGTGAGGTGCACATGCAAGGATGAGGAGGACACTGGAAAGGGTACTCACCCTGACCAACCGACTGAGGTCGTTGTACTTCTTGCGGCATTGGTCAGCAGTCCTGGGGACATCGCTGTTGGCTGACACCCTCAGGGTGATTTCCCTCCAGGCTCTCCTGTACTGCCCCCTGGGAGCCTTCTTGCCACTGTCCGGGCACAAGATCTCTCTGTTCTTTTCCAACCCCCTAAGCAGCACCCTCAAAGCATGCTCTGAGAAGCGCTGCGCTCGTTCACGGGCCTTCTGCATGGCTTCAGGCGCTATTTGGGTCCACCAGCAGTGTTCAGGCCTAGCTGCAGGGCTCCACTATCCAGGGCGTGGCTGCAGACAAAGTCGACCCTTCCCCCTTTAAGAACTGGCCGGCGTCAGGGTGTCTGCTGTCAATCAAAACATGACCGCACCTGCGCTGCGCCCGGCCTCAGCGTTATCAGTCCGCACCGCCGGCTTAGCGCCTAAAGATAGGAGTGCAACGCCAGTTTCAGCGCTCGCCCAAACTCCTTGGCCAAACTGCTGAATTTCGGCGAAGTGGCCTCCACTTTCCGGCGGGCGCTAACTTTAGCGCCCGCCCGACTTTACCGCCCCCAAAAGTGGCTATACTGAATTTCTAGGCCATAGTAATTTGACTGTGGTCTGACAGTGTTGTTTGTGGTTTGACTGTGAATGCTCTGAAAGAGGATGGGTCCAAATCCGTAATCATGTAGCCTATGGTGCTGCAGCCAAGAGGTGAGCAATAGGTCGATCTTCCTAGGAGGTCTCCCATGAACCTACCATTGACAATGTACAGACCCAGGCTTCGACAGAGCTGCAGGAGCTGTTTTCCGTTAGCATTTGTCTGTTTGTCGCAGTTATGCCTGTATGGATGGGAAGGGATATCGAAGTGGTTATTCCCGAATATGTAATTGTTTCCCTGATTATTGGTGAAGTCTGGTTCTTCGCCAGTTCTTGAATTGAGGTCCCCACAGA
This sequence comes from Somniosus microcephalus, assembly GCF_052327205.1. Lineage (NCBI taxonomy): Eukaryota > Metazoa > Chordata > Chondrichthyes > Squaliformes > Somniosidae > Somniosus > Somniosus microcephalus. The sequence continues at coordinate 250,351,701 of NC_140995.1, read as the reverse complement.
TCAACACATTCTCCTGGGCCTGGAATTGGATAATCTCCCTCTCAATGTTGGAGAAGGTGTCCTCTTTAAAGTACGGGGATTCCATTGGGGGGATATAGAGTGCGCAAATGAAAACATCTTGAGTGTTAGAGATAATCCCCCTCTCAATTTTGAGCCATATGTGGTTTTCGCCCTTTTTTATAAATTTGATGCAATTCTTAAGCTCTGTTTTAAACCAAATCAGTATGCCTCCAGAGTCTTTGCCTTGGGTTACTCCTGGCAATTTATTGGAGGGGACCACCAGCTCTGTGTACCCATGGGGACAGCCAGTGTGTCCTTCTCCTCTACACCAAGTTTCCTGTAAAATGATAATATCCAGATCTTTAATTTCATCTATGAACTCTGGGGTCCTACTCTTCACGTCGAGCACCGAAGAGTGTAGACCTTGGATATTCCAGGTCGAAATATATAAGGATTTCATGTTAAGTTTGATCGTTTACTATGATAGGTTAAAGAATGATATGTGTTTGTCGTGTCTAAATGGGGAAAAAAAGAACATCTCAATTGTCTATAAATGCTAATACTACTTGGTTACAACTCTTTCTAGTAACTAGTCCTTAATTTTTTTTTCATTTTCTGTTCCATAAGGCGGAAGTAGATGCTGCTGCATGTCTGCATAGTGACTCTTAATGGATTGTCTCTGCCTGAGGTATTGCGTACGCCCTGTGCATCTCTCCCTCTGTCTGGCTGGGGGCGGTCCTGTTCCCCTGTAGGACAGGAGTGGTGCAGGTCTGACATTGTTGTTGTGCATGGGGATCCTCTCTGGTCCCGGTTGGTGTGGTGGTGGTCTCTGTAGTAGTCCTGGTATGTACCCCGCTGATCTCTGGTGGTCGGGGGGGGGGTCCTCCTGGAGTCTGGGTCTCTCTCTTCCCCCCAGTCGCTCTCTCTCTCTCTTCCAACAACAACATGCCCTCAAAAAAGCCTCGGCATCGCCGGGCACTCCAGCTAGTATATATAAAAGGATAGTGGTGTCTGTCTGTCTGTCTGTCTGGGCATCACTCAAAAATTATAGAGCGTACCTACACATATGTTATAGCAAAAAAAAGGTTATGATTAGGAGGGTGTCCTAGGCATATTTACTTTTTTGTCAGACAAAAATTGTTCGGAGAGTAGACAAAAAACTTTCAAAATTCCGCTCATTAGTGGTTGGCCAATCATACGGGGGAAATCTGCTCATTAGCATTGAGTGACGTGAATGTTGACCAATCCGCATGCTGCGTCACGGGGGGCGTTTCATGGTGTTTGTGGGCGGGGCCTAATCCTTCAAACTGCCGTTATTCAGGTGTTGACCAATCCTACCGCTCATTAGCGTTCAGTGACGTGATGGTTGACCAATCCGCGCGCTGCATCACGGGGGGCATTTCCTGGCGTTTGTGGGCGTGGCCTAATCCTTCAAACTCCCGTTATTCAGGTGAGTGGTGGCCATTACAGACTGGCCGGGCCTGAAGCTCAAAACATTTCTCTCTCTCTCTCCTTCCCCCTCTCTCTCTTGCCGTGAGTGCGGGACCGGGGCTTTCCAACGAGCCATCCACGACCGCAATCGGACACGGGAGCCCGCAGCGAAAGGCGTTCGTATGCCGCCCGGCCAACCGGGTCCAGAGGCCCGCCACGTTAACCGTCAGGAAAACCCAGGCTCGCTTCGTAGCGCTGGGCACCTGGCCTCCCGTTGTCGGACTGACTCCGTTCTGGTACCAAGGTGAGTCCGGTCGGGCCTGAGGCGCTAGGGAGGGCGAGGGGAGGGAGGGAGGGAAAGGAAAGGAGGGAGAGGAGAGGGGGAGGGAGAGGAGAGGGGGAGGGGAAGGGAGAGGAGAGGGGGGGAGAGGAGAGGAGAGGGAGAGGAGAGGGAGAGAGGAGGGAGAGGGGGAGGGAGGGAGAGGGGAAGGGAGGGAGAGGAGAGGAGAGGGGGAGAGGAGAGTGACCAGCCCACCAGTCTCATAACCAGTTTTACAAAAAGCCTGGCGTTTGTGGGCGGGGCCTAGTCCTTCAAACTGCCGTTACTGAGGTGAGTGGCGGCCATTACAGACCGACAGGGCCTGAAGCTTAAAAAATTTCTCTCTCTCTTTCCTTCCCCCCCTCTCTCTCTCTCCTCTTCCCTCTCTTCTTCCCTCTCTCTCTCTCCTTCCCTCTCTCTCTCTCTCTCCTTCCCCCTCTCTCTCTTGCCGTGAGTGCGGGACCGGGAAAACCGGGGCTTTCACACGAGCCATCCCCGACCGATATCGGACACGGGAGTCCACAGCGAAAGGCGTTCCACTGCCGCCCGGCCAACCGGGTCCAAAGGCCCACCACGTTAACCATGAGGAACCCCGGGCTCACTTCGGAGCGATGGGCTCCCGGACTCCCAGTGTCGGATATGCTCCGTTCTGGTACCGTGGTGAGTCGGAGGGAGAGAGAGGGAGAGGGGAGGGAGGGAGAGAGAGAGGGAGGGAGAGAGAGCGGGGAGGGAGGGGGAGAGAGAGAGGGGCAGGGAGAGAGAGGGGAGAGACGGGCAGGGAGAGAGGGGGGCGGGAGAGAGGGGGAGGGAGAGAGAGAGGGTGAGGGAACTTCCCGCCGACCTCACAAAATGGCGGCCGCCCTTCTTCACCCGCAGTCTCTCTCTCTCTCTCTCCCCCCAGTCTCTCTCTTCTCCCCCCAGTCTCTCTCTCTCTCTCTTCCCCCCAGTCTCTCTCTCCACCCCCAGTCTCTCTCTCTCTCCCCCCCAGTCTCTCTCTTCTCTCCCCCCAGTCTCTCTCTCCCCCATCTCTCTCTTCTCCCCCCAGTTTCTCTCTCGATCCCCGGGCCTCTCTGCCCCCCCAGTCTCTCTTTCTCTCTCTTTCCCTCTCTCTCTCACTCCTTCCCACACAGACAGACAAACTCATTTATATATATAAAAATTATTTCTACTTTTTTCATAACAACATGCCCTCAAAAAACCCTCGGCACCGCCGGGCACTCCAGCTAGTCTATCTTATTTATATCTATCTATATATATAAAGCGGTTCTTCTGTCTGTCATTCCATCTGTCTGTCTGTATTGAATAAACTCGAAAGTTATAGAGCGTACCTACACGTGTGTTACATCGAAAGAAAGCTTACGATTCCAGAACCGGCATAAGCGTATGTACGTTTCGGCCAGACAAAAATTGCGCCCGCGGTATCCAAAAAACGTTCAACATTCCGCTCATTATCCGCTCATTAGCATCGAGTGATGTCGAGGTCGACCAATCGTACGGTCGAGCGAACCGACGGTCGATCAATCGCTGCGTGGCGAGGGCGGGTTCCTGGCGCGTGCGGGCGGGCCCTCCTAGAGTCGAGTGATGGGATGATTGACCAATCCTACGCTTCGCTGACCTGACGGTCCACCAATCGGTGCGTGTGTGGGCGGGCCTTATCGTTCTGAACCGAGGTGAGTTGCCGCCATCTTGATTCCAAACTTTTCATTTCTTTTTCCAGCTTTCTGCGTGTTTCTTTTCAAATCTACATTTCCAGCAAAAAAAAAGTTGCTTTTAAAAGACAAATTGTTTTTTAAGAAGTTAATTAATTTGTAAATCTTTTGTCGAACCGGTATAATTTTCCTACCTTTCACCGTTTTTCCAGGCCTCAAAGCCTGGGCGTCTGTTGACCAGCCACGCCCGAGCTAGGCGCCTCCCGTCGCGATCGACAAAAGGCCAGCGATCGCCGCCATCTTTGTGAAGGCTGGAGGGGGCGGGCCTGAGCCGAGTGTCGCCACCCGCCACCATCTTAGTAAAGGCGGGCGGGGCGGGAGTCAGTGTCCGCGTCATCTTCCGCCCGGAGCGCGACTTGAGTCTGGCTGGGCCTCACGCGGTAGGTTGCGCAGATGCGTCTCTCTGGACTTGAAGCCGGCTCGGGCGGGGGGCGGGACTCGGGAAGGCGGAGCTCGGGAGGGCGCGCAGCGCGCGGGGCTCGGGGCTCGGGAGAGTGCAGCGGGAGGGCGAGGCTCCGGAAAGCAGGAGGGCGGGGCTCCGGAGAGTGGGAGGGCGGGGCTCCGGAGGCCGGTGCTCGGGAGGGCGGGGCTTGGGCTGAGCCATGTCAATGCGTGGGGCAGCAGGGAGCTCCGCGGAGCCATCGGGTCTGCTAGCTCCCCCCTCCCTTTCTCCCCCCACACACCCCCTCCCCTCTCCCCTTCCTCCCCCCCCTCCCCTCCCCCTCTCCCCCCTCTCCCCCCTCTCCCCTCTCCCCCCCTCCCCCTCCCCCTCCTCTCCCCCCCTCCACTCCCCCCTCTCCCTCCACACCCCCCTCCCTCCCCTCCCCCCATTCCCCCCTCCCCCCATTCCCCCCTCCCCCCATTCCCCCCACCCCTCCCCATCCCATCCCCGCCACCCCCATTCCCCTCCCCTCCCCCATTCCCCCTCTCCCCTCCCCCCTTCCCCCTTCCCCCCTCCCCTCCCTCCCCTCCCCCACCCCCACCCCCTCGCCCCTCCCCCCACCCCCTCCCCCCTCCCCTCCCCCTCCCCCTCCCCCAACCAGTCGCTCTCTCTCTTCCCCCCAGTCGCTGTCTCTCTTCCCCCCAGTCGCTCGCTCTCTCTCTCTTCCCCCCCAGTCGCTCTCGCTCTCTCTCTCTTCCCCCCCAGTCGCTCGCTCTCTCTCTCTCCCCCCAGTCGCTCGCTCTCTCCCTCTCCCCCCCAGTCACTCGCTCTCTCTCTCTTCCCCCCAGTCGCTCGCTCTCTCTCTCTTTCTTCCCCCCAGTCACTCTCTCTCTCTCTTCCAACAACAACATTCCCTCAAAAATCCCCTCGGCACCGCCGGGCACTTCAGCAGGTATAAAAGGATAGTGGTGACTGTCTGTCTGGGCATCACTCAAAAGTTATAGAGCGTACCTACACATACGTTGTATCAAAAGAAAGGTTATGATTATTAGGGTGTCCTAGGCATATTTACTTTTTTTTAAATGTTCAAAACGTACTAAATCCGCTAATTAGCGGTTGACCAATCGGGAGTCTCATAGGCGTCTTTACTTTTAAAAAACGTTCAAAAAACGTTCAACAGCTAATGAGTGTCATAGGCATATTTGATCAATCAGGGGACAGGTGAGGACGGTCTTTCTTGTCGGGTGACTCGGTCGGCATGCCACAACGCTCGCTCAGCTGGGGTGACTCGGGCCGGCCCTCATGCGCTGCCCCACGCACGGGCACGCCGCGCCTCTCTCTCTCTCGCCTTCCCTCTCTCTCTCTCTCTCTCTCCCCCGTCTATTTCTCTCCCCCCAGTCTCGCTCACTCCCCCCCCCCATCTCTCTCTCTCCCTTCCCCCCAGTCTCTCTCTTCCCCCCAGTCTCTTCATGACAGGTGAGGATGGTATTTGTTGTCGGGCTACTCGGTCAGCATGCCGCAGCGCCAGCTCAGCTGGGGTGACTCGGGCCGGGCCTCGGGCGCTACCCCGCGCAAGGGTACTCCGGCCCCCCCCTCTCTCTCTCAATTCAATTCAATTCAATTCAAATCGCTTTATTGGCATGACAATGTACATCTTATGTTGCCAAAGCATCCTTCCCTCTCTCTCTCCCTCTCTCCCCCCCTCTCTCCCCCCCTCTCCCCCATCTCTCTCTCTCTCTCTCTCTCTCCCCCCATCTCTCTCTTCTCCCCCCCAGTCTCTCTCTCTCTCTCTCTCCCCCCCA